>NC_033794.1:109617006-109725991 GCF_001876935.1 Asparagus officinalis | reverse complement strand
GGGTTACTTTAGGGGTTGCATAAAGGACTGGGGAAGGGTTGCTCTTCTTCTTCTTCTCAGATGAAGGGAGCGGGGGTGTATGAAGCTGCCTCTGCACCCTCACCGGAGGCGGCGGGGGCTTAGGGTTAGGGTTTCTTAAACCAGGTTCCAGTAGACTTTCTAAAGCTATTGCAGTGAAGGTCGGCATTGCTACTATAATGGATTGAAACGCCTCTAATCAACCAAAGACCGCATCTTTTCACCAGCTGGTGCAGCTGGATTCAATCCCTCTGATGTAAACCCCAATTTCTAACTAAATAAGACCACTAACGATTGAATTTTCAGAAGAAAAATATAAATTTTTTTTTAGGTTTATTCTTCAAATTGCGATTCAAATAGGAAAGAAAAGAACCAAATGAACCCTAGAATTCTGGGGGAAAGGTCGAATTTGAATTTGAAAGTTTAAAAAGTTTTGGGGGGTCTTTGAGAAAATTTCGATTACCTGGATCGAAGCTGATCGCCTCAAATCCCCAGCTTGTCTTTTTCCTCCTCGATTTTTATTTCCTTTTTTGAGGGATTTTTTTCCTTTTTTATAAAAAATGAAAAAGGGGCGAATTTTACAAATACAGGAGTGAACGGCAAGAAAAGGAAACTCTTTTAAATGCGTCGATTAATGTAGGCACTACACAAGACTACACCCAGTAGTGCACCTCATATAAAGATGTGGGCCATAAGTCGCGTAAGATGGACACGTAAGTTTCAGGTTAGACATTGTGTGGATGTAACGTTTGCTACCAGATATGTAATATTTTCTCCAATAGTATGTAAGGGGCTGTTAGTTTCTCAAAAAAATTTGGGAAATCAAAGAATAGGAAACATATTTCTTATAATAATTTTTGTGAGGTTGTTTGGTTGGTTTAAAAAAGAAGGAAATTATAGAATAGGAGATGAGATGAGATGAGATGAGTTGTCACCTTATTATTGGATGATGTGAGTGATTTTTAAAAAAAATGTTTTGAGGTTGTTTGGTTGGTTAAAAAAATAAGGAAATGAATTGGAGGTATATTATTTGATGATGTTTTGAGGTTGTTTGCGTTTGGTTCATTTTTAAAAATAAGAAAATAGATGAGATGAGATGAGTTGGAGGTATATTATTGGATGATGTGACACATACTTAACGAAATCAATTTCTTGTTTTTTTTTTTTAGAAAATAGATGGAAAGGAAGGTTTAATGAGATGAGATGAGTTGTCACAATATTATTGGATGATGTGTGTGATTTTTAAAAATGGGATAAGATGAGATATGATGAGTTGGATGATGTGACACATTTCTTGTGTTTGGTTTATTTTTAAAGGTAAGAAAGGAGATGAAATGAGATGAGTTGGAAGATAAAAATAATATTTTATTGGATATCGTGGGTGAGTTTTAGGGATGGAAATGGATAAAAATATTATTTTATTGATTTCCTTGTACCGATTTCCTTTTCTTGGTTTTTAGGAAACCAACCAAACGGGCCCTAATAGTCTTGGGATCATTTAAGTTGCGGCTAAATTACCAAATTTGTATTTTTATTAGGAATTTTTTTAGGGGTTCATTGTAAACATGCACTCTGTGTGGCCTGTAATATTAATGAGTTGCACACAACTATCGCTGTAGTATTTTTCTTGCAAGTACACCCGTTGAGATTGAGTCCACATCATATCAGAACCTCCTATACAGTGTGGGAGCTTCTGATTTGTTTAGGTTATAACGAGGAAGGCAGTTTCGTAATTCCGTGCTCCCTTTTATGCTTAGAACCAGCCACAATAGGGATTTTAGTCGGAACGTTACACTATTAATCCAAGTTAACCTTGAATTGCACACATTTTCTAATACCTAAAATGCCCTTATACCAATCGAACATCTTTTTAGCTCATCTCCTCCATTTTGTTCTCATTTTAGTAGCGAAACCTCAAATCAGGGCATGCTATCGATGTTATCATTGAGCTTATGACGAGCAAACTTTTCAATAAACATCAAAACTCTTGAATCAATATGATAAATTCATAAATATCCTAAACTTTGTAGTTTTTGTACATAAACAATATATTTGTAAACTAAAGTTGTCTTTAGGGATTTTTGGATAGAGGAGAATAGGAGAGAATGGAAGGTAGAGGAACATATTCATCCTATTTGAGAAGTTTTAAAGGTGGGAAGTGTTCCCCTCATTTCCCCTAGAATACCCTACAATCAATAGAAATTTGTACCCCCAAATTGGGTTAGAACCTTAGGGAAAAGGAATTCCCTTATCTTCTCTACTCTTGTCTCCTCTATTTTTCCTCAACTTTTCCTATCCATAATGAAATCCAACATACCCTAATTATTCATAATTGAAATATTTTTCTGATAAAATGATATTGATATGCAAAGATTAGTATAATAAGTCATTATGCATGTGCTTTAAAAGTAATTCTTCTTTAGTGCTTAGATTACAACTCAACACAATAGAAAAGAGATATAACTAGGGGAAAGTAAAAGATGAAAAATCAACAGAATTTTCTCAAAAAAAAAAGTATAATATGAAGTTTGATAAATAAAGAGGGCGGGGTTCATTGGCTTCTTTTTTCTAAAAGATTAATTCAGCACATGAGAGCAAAATAGAGAAAATATGAGTTAGAAAGAAATCCATCCTATATAAGAGCATATTAGTAATAGAAAATATGTGCATCCCGAAGTTAACTTGGATTCACAACATTAGGTTCGTAGAGGGTGTATGTGCAACAATAATAGTATATGGATAGTAAGTGTAACTCGCTTGGTTTCGCAATTAGCCCTTTTTCAATCTTTTTTCCCCTTTCACCTTCCATATTGTTTTGAAATTAATATCAAAATTAATATAAATAAGTTTTTTTCTATTACTGAATATATATTAATTTGGTTATCCCTCCTTTATATACAAGTATTAAGTCCATGTTGGCATGGATTGTCTCAATTTTTTTGGTTTCTATATGTTGGGTCATTATGCCCATGGAACACGTTAAGCTTACTTAGTGTAATAAGTGAGATGGTTGATTACATTTCTTTATAAACTATAATTTACAGATCATCTATTACCTAATATTTTGTTAAATATTTATGAAGGAAGAAACAATGACTATCTCTTTTTTTATGTAATGAGAATAAGAGAATAAAGTTTTTATTAGTTAAATAGAAAGTTTGAGTGGTATCTTAGATAAATTATAATTTTAAATTTAAAATTCAAATCTAGATAGCTTAATTATCAATATCCATTACAAATATAAATAAAAATTTATGATTTTTTTAAAAGGGGAAAATGTGTCTAGGCCCTAAAAAATAAAGGGGATGTGACCCAGCCCCTCAATGTTTTTCCCTTACTCTTTAACCCCAAAAACCCAAAAAAATATGTTCATCCCCCTTTTCACACTCTCCCAGGAATTCATCCCAAAACATTCTGAAAATACCCCTTCCCTTATCTTTTTCTTCTCCTTTTTGGCTTTCTCCTCCTCCTCTCAATCTCCTCCCCCTCCCTCTGTGGCTTCATCTTCTCCGCAACCACTAACACTAACGCCGATCTACTCTTCCCCCGCGGTCGGGACCTTACCCGCCTCTCCATCCAGCAGGTCATCGCCAACTCCATCGCCTCCCACCACCTCCCTATTGACCACCACTGCGGCGTCTACCTCGCGGAGCTATCAACGAACCCGCTAATCATAGGTAAAATTATTGTACATGCCTATTGTGTGCCTTTTGAGGAATTGTATTATGAGTTTCACTCAGTTTATGCTTAGGATTTGGTACCTCTCTATTGTTTTCCATGTTTTTCTGATCAACAATGTACAAAGGATCTGGGGAGTATAGACAAAGGGATAAAGGATTTAATATAAATTTCCTTGACTAATGTAAATAACTTATGGTAAAGGATCATGGGTAAGGTCAAGTTTATATGAAACTATTCTATACATATAGCATATAAATCTTTTGGCATGCATTCAATCTAGTACATTAAACATCATGGAAGCTTTGTAATGACTTCTCTTTTAAAATTGTTTATTTCTTTAAAATGCCATGTATTTGTGGTAGTGAGTGATTGGTGAAACATTTATGGTTTCATGTTATCAGTGCTGTGATTTCTTCTTGCTTTTTTTATGATTGATGTTTATCGTAGCTTCCTGAAGACCGGTCCATGTTCATGAAGTAGTTGGTTGAGATTATGTCCTTGCCTTCTATTAGGAATTAGTATCTTGTTGAAGCTTTGTTTCTTTCATAGATTTTGAAGTCATGATTTTTGTTTCCTTCATTATGCACTTGAACCATGACAAACTTTGTTTCTTTCATAGATTTTGAAGTCATGATTTTTGTTTCCTTCATTATGCACTTGAACCATGACAAAGAATTCTTCTATTAGTCATGATTTTTGTTTCCTTCATTATGCACTTGAACCATGACAAAGAATTCTTCTATTAACGTTTGTTACTTATGTAGTATGTCCTTTTTTTGTTTCAAGTTTTGAGATACCTATTAATAGTTTACTTGCAAGTGTCGCGCCTTTTACATTGTAGTCCTTTTTCCTGCTCAGTTTTTTCTATGTATTTTAAGAAGGTTGTGGATGACTTGTGTTTTCTTATTGCTCATTTTCATCAACAGAGATCAAGCAAATAAGCAACAGGTTCATGGGTTGTATAACATAGTATATGCCCATTGACTGCTCTGATATGGATGTAGGCCAGCTTTTTTGTGGAAGAACACCCATACTTAAATGTTTGTTTTGACGCAGGAACCAGAAAGACAAATCAAGCTCTTTCTAGGCTCCATCCTTATGCAAATTCCTTCTACATGCCCAAGGCAACCTGTCTGCCAGAATAACCAGTATATCAGCTTCTACCATTCATTCTTGGCATCCTTCATTCCCATTACATGATAGACTATAAATTGATAGTTTAAGATAAGATGGATTAATAGGAATATTTCAAAATTTGTTCATTGTAAAATTACACAGGCTGTGGAAGTTCTCTCTTCTTCCATAATTTCGTATGTGTGTGAGTGCTGGTGGTTTTCTTGAGCTCATAAAAACTACATTTAGATTTATGATGGGGTCTATCTGCACGTAGTTATACTAGTTTGTGATTATTTATTATGATTGTATGTGAAATGTATTGTGGCTGTCATGTGATATGTACAAGTTCATACAAATAGAACTTGATGTGCATAATAAACTGAAGATTATATATAAATTATGTGTATCAAAACCTGAATATTATGGTACATAATATGTATATAATCTTGAGGTTATTGTGTACATAATATATACAGATTATGTACATAATCTTTAAGTTATAATACACTATTAAATCTCATAATATGTTAACTTTCACTGTTACATGTTAACTTTCATAATAATATGTTAACTTTCTTCATAAATTATGTTAGCTTTCATCATTATATGTTAACTCTCCTCGTAACATATTAACTTTCAGCTGAACATGTTAACTTTCATAATAATATGTTAACTTTCTTCATAACAAGTTTTTTTTGAACTAAAACTCGATGTGTTTGAAAGACTAAAAGTCCCTCAAGATAATTTATAATTGATATATAAATTATTGATATATACAAACCATAAGTGCGTGAATCCATGGAAAGCCTAAACAAGTAACCCATTCAAGCAATTCATCAAACATCCATCAAACGAGCAAACCCCATCAGAATTCTCCTAACTCGTGCATTTCATCAAACAAATAACATTAACAAAAACAAACCCAAACACATACCTAAAAATTAGCAAACTTCAATTTCTAAACAAAGTTCTATATTAAAACCTGCATCAGTTGGAAATCTAAGTCAGACCCCAAACACAAAAGTAAACACAGTACGGAATTACAAGTTGCACATAACAATGTGCTACAAAAGTCTTGAAAATCTACATTGCCTTACCAAAAATATTATACTAATAAGCAGCATCGGACCCAATCACTAATTGCTTCATTACAATTAGCTTGACTGTGACCTTCAGAGGAGGAGGCGGATGATTCTCAAAGAGCCTCCTGTCTCAATCCTCACCCGCCAAGGACTCAACATGGTACCTCTTCGCTCTCCCCTCTCTCCTCTCCACTGAAATCCTCCCTCCTCCTCACCTCTTCCTCATTTTAACAATGCTAGCTTTCACAAGATAACCAGTAAATAACATTTGGATAAGGGGTATTAGACAACTAATACTATACATGTCACAAAAAACTTTAGCTCTTTATCATTACAAGACCCATGTCATGCCCATTGTTGCAAACTAAAAATGTTACCTTTAACCTGAACATATTAACTTTCACGTGAGCATGTTAACTCTCATTTGTATATGTTAACTTTCAGGTGTATATGTTAATGTTTGGTGGAAAATTTGAAGTAAAAAGAAATGAAGGAAAATCGATTTGGATTCCTTTAATCTCAGTTACAATTGGATTTTCTGATTACAAAAGAGAGGAGAATGAATCTGATTCTCCCATTTGTTTAATTCTGGGTTCTTCACGATGGCGATGGAGTGCCTCCCTCGAATGCTCGTGTCGAGTTTGCTCTCCGTTAATGATCCGCACGTCTTGATTCACTGGAACGGTATCTCCTCCTCACGATTTGACGCCGTGGAGAACTTGCAAAGCAAATTTTAGAACTCTTGATGAGTTGATTGATCTTAACTGTAATTGGTTAGACAAGCCAAGGATCTCTTTTTTGCTGCCCCCGAGCCGGATCCAAAAGCCAGCCCGAACTCAATTGAGTTTACCCATATTTATAAGGAATTAAGGGGTGTAACCGCCCCTTTAATCCGCTCATAAGTGGGGCTAATGGGATGTAACCGCCCCTTAAATCACTCCTGAGTGGAGTTGTGATCCCCTCAGATCGTGGGAAATAATTTTGAAACCGTTCAGCTCGTGTTTGAATGAGTCAAACGCAAAATCCGCGTTTTGACGTGAATTCTGCATTCAAACGCAGTGTCTGGAAGCTTGAACGTAGCGTCTGGAAGCTCGGACGCAATGTCTGGAAGCTGCATCTGAGCTGCGTTTGCAGTTATTTGGAAGTTGTGTTGGCAGCGTTGGAAGCTGCGTCTGAGCTGCATTTGCAGTGATTTGGAAGCTACGTTGGCAGCGTTGGAAGCTGCGTCTGAGCTGCATTTGCAACGATTTGAAAGCTACGTTGGCAGCGTTGGAAGCTGCGTTAGCAGCGTTAGAAGCTACATCTGAGCTGCGTTCGTGGCTATGAACGTGGTGCGTCTTGATGCTGGTACGCGGGGAGGACTTCCACGTCTTGGTTTGAAGAGACCGTCGATTTATAGTCTCTTTTTGTCAGAATATTGCAAAGATCGTTGATTTGTAATCTTTACTTTAGTTCTTTGATATGTGAGAGTCGTCAGATTGTAACTCCCGATGTTGATTGTGAAGGTTGTTGATTAGAGCTTTCATCAGTTATTGTGAAGGTCATCAGATTGTAACCTCCATCGATCTACGTGAAAGTCTTCAAATTGTAGCCTTTTGGAAGTCGTCAGATTGTAACTTCCATCATCGGTGTTTGATAGGGAATCAGCTATCTATTGTGATTTTTAGACAGCCTACAGTTAACTTTCTTACGAATATGTTATATTTGATCTCTTCATGCTAACTATCGGCTGAATATGTTAACTTTCAGCATAATATATTAACTTTCACTATTATATGTTATTTTCTTTATAACATGATAGCATGCAACTAAATATGTTAATTTGTCAAATGTACATGTTAGCTGCACTATAACCTCAACATTATGTATATATTCACATGACAGCCACAATACATTTTACATACAATCGTAATAAATTACACCAAAATTAATCACTAACTAGACACAATACATTTTATTAAATTTTGATCTAAGTACAACCAAACCATAAGAACATATAGTATAATCAATTGAATAATGAAACATGACACGTTACAAGTAATTTTGAAGAAACTACACAAGAATAAAAAGTACAAACATTCCTATTATAAAAATTAACATCTTCTTCCTCTTTTCTTCTGCAGCTCACCTATCAAATTCATTTCTGCTCTTCTCCTTTTCACAATCTCATCCAAGCAATAACAAGCTTCATGTTCTTGTTTATTCAACTTAAACTCTCTGTATTCCCCCTATTCTTTAACCCTTAACCTACGCCTGAACTCCTCCATCCACTGCAATAGGATAATGTATGCTGATGCCAAGTGAAAACCATGCAAATCCAACTTTCCTTCTGAATCAAACCATGTCAATTTCTCAAGCAAGATTGATGCGCCAGCCAAATCCTTAACTAGCAAAGCCTCCTCATCATTCAACATTTCGAGTAGGTCATCCATCGAAAGGGGAAGATTCCGTAAATCCTTAACCATCGAAACTACACTAGGATAAGAATTCAACATGGAGTTGCAAGTTCGAATAGAATAACCAATCCCCAACACCCTCATATTTCTAATCCAAGTAACCATTTTCGCCAAATTTCCATAGTCACCATAACAAGAGAGCACCAAATTCGCACAAACCGTATCAATTCCAATTTTAGCATCCTCCATTCTCCCAATCACCCTCCTCATCTCCTCAAACAACCCCAAACATCCATACCCTTGAATCACCACTCTATACTCAAACCCCGATGACTTAAACCCTAAGTGACCCATTTCATCAAGCACCTTCTGTGCATCCTCAACCATACCTACCAAGCTCAATCCTCTGACCATACACTCAAACACCCTTTTCCTAACAAAACTCGTATCTTTAATCCAACCACAACATTCCAAAACAAATTCTTTCAATCCTCTACTTGACGCAGCAATAATGAGGTTATAAGTAGAGGGCGGCCCTGAGTAGCAGATGATGGTGGAGCATTGGCTGGCAATTGAGAGGAGGATGGCGAAGGAGCGGGTGACGTTGGAGAGGGTATGGTCAAAGTAGAGGGCGGCGATGGAGGACTACCATTGGGAGAGGGAGGGGGAGGGGAATAGATTGAGAGGAGGAGGGGGGAGATTGAGAGGAGGAGGAGAAAGCCACAAAAGAGAAGAAGAAGAAGAAGATAAGGGAAGGGGTATTTTCAGAATGTTTTGGGATGAATTCATGGGAGAGTGTGAAAAGAGGGCTGAACATATTTTATGCGTTTTTGGGGTTAAAGAGTAAGGAAAAAACATTGAGGGGCTGGGTCACATTCCCTTTATTTTTTGGGGCATAGACACATTTTCCCCTTTTTTAAAACTAGAAAAACGAATGTGATTTCAATATCCCGATATTTTAATCAAGCTCATATTTGGCTTGCTCGGGATTGGGATAGGAATGACATTAGTACTTTTCTAAAATCGCCAAAATGGATAGTAGAAAGTTATACCACACCCTAGTAATAAGGACAAAAGACTCATGACCATTATACCTTCCCACCTCATGCATTCCTCACATGAATGATATATTATAATATAATATGTTTCATTACTATATCATTCATAATTTTAGATTTTTTGTTGTTTATAAAATTTTGAGGGTTGTTTCTAATTTTTGAAACTTTTATGGGATGGATGTAAAGTTTTTAAAGTTGTTTTGTCAAATTTTTATGAGGTTATTTGTAATTTACAAAACTTTTAGTGGTTTTTTAAAAAATTATCTGGAGGTGTTTGTAATTTTAGAAACTTTCATAGGTTTTTTTAAAAACTTTACAGGGTTGTTTGTAATTTTTTGATATTTTTAGTATAATATTTGTTACTTTAGCAACTTCTTTGAAACTTCTAAAGGGGTTATTTGTAAAAAATTTAGGGGTTTGTTTTATAAAACTTTAGTGTACTATTTGTCAATTTTTAATGTTTTAGAAGATTGTTCATAATTTTCAGACTTTTTAAGGATTGTTTGTAATTTATGGATTTTAAAGGAGGCGTTACATACTTTTCTGAATTTTATGGTGCTATTTATAATTCTCAATTTCTCAAGGATTTATTTATAATTTTTGAATCTAAAGGGGTTATTTGCAACTTTCATAGGGCTATTTGTAATTTTTTAGATTTTTCGTGGGGTGTTTATAATTTTTGAAACTTTTAAGGGATTATTTGTGTAGGTATCAAAAAACTGCCTATAGATTCCCGCACGTAGTTCGAGATAGAGAGAAGACGATGAGCGTCATTATCTGAGTCAAGGAGGATTATCTAACACCAACAAGCGCATGAAGCGAATCCGTGAACCGTTGATAATGTAGCAACAAGCCACCGTAACGACAAATCAAATGGCCCTCGTGCTCACCGGTCACCCCCAAGTGGCCCGCACGCTCATCGGCCACCTCCAAGTGGCCCGCGTGCTCACCGGCCACCTCCATTCACCAGCCATCTCCAAATGACCGGCGTGCTCACCGGCCACCTCTAAGTAGCCCGTGTGTTCACCAGTCATCTCTAAATAGCCCGCGCGCTCACCGGCCAGCTCCAAGTGGCCCGTGCGCTCATCAGCCAGCTCTAAGTGGCTTGTGCACTTGTCAGTCGCTTTCAAGTTAATGAAATGCATGAAGTGAATCGGTGAAGCGTATAAGTCAATGAAATGATGAAATGCGCGTAACGATGAAACAAGTCGAACCCGAACGAATCGGAAAAGCCCCAGCGACCGAGTCGCCTCAAAACGACTCGGCCAAAGCCAGTGGCTCTGGTGGCCGAGTGGCGTTAAAACGACTTGGCCAAAGCCAGTGACTCGGCCCAAGTATGAGCCACCAAATGGTGGCTCGCATGGGCGCGAGACACCATTTGGTGGCTCGCACAGTTTTGAGCCGAAAACACGTTTTCGACGGGTTTTCTCGAGATTTGATCATTTCAGAGCCTCCCAACTGCTTTGATATTATCCCTAAACGTGGTTAAGCAGTTGTTAACTACGGATGAGGTCAAATTATTAATTTTTATCCGAAAATACTATAACCAAAGCCTATAAAAATAAGCCTAGGGCCTTCATTTGTAGGGATCTGAAATCAGAGGGCGAGGTGCTGTCAAATTAAAGAGTGGATCACGAATTTTAGAGGAATGCTAGCAGATCTTGGCAAACTTCAGCATAAAGAGGAAGCTATTCGAATGATCTGAGGCTAGTTCCCCCTTTCCTTCGGATCAAACTTGGTTTTGATCTCGAGAAGAGTCGTAATCTCGCTTGGTTAAGATTATCACTTCTGCGATTGTTTCCTTTGTGAAGCAAGAGCATTAATTAACTTTTTTGTCAACCGGATCTGATCCGCAATGGTCCACGGACTAACGCGTCCCCAGCACAGGTAAAGATTCTATGCAAGCTGCGGGTGATAAACGTCATCTGCGTGTGTTTGAAGAGAGTTGTAATTTTCGTTTTATTTGTGTAATGAGAGACCTTATAAAAAGATACACTCTCTTGAATCTATAATTGATAAATAATTGTAATAGATTCAGCGATGAAACAATTAACTTTCACCCCAAATATGCTAGCGACCACAGTGGGAGTCAACAGCCTCGCTGCCAAGGCTGTTGTGTCGTAACCGTTGATCAAGATCCCGGTTGAAGAAGAGGTCGAGTACGAGTTTGATCAGGCTAAGTTTGAGGAATATCTCTCCTCATCCTTATAAAGATCTTCCTCGTCCCGCAAGTACGGGAAGATATCAGCAGCAAAAAGGTTCGGGGTGACTCTTGCCCAAGTGTTGCTGAGGCATCCCCTCACAACGCTCCTCCGGCATCCAATGAAGCCAAGATTTAAGATCACAACGACTCCTACTCAGTCCAGGAGTTGTTTAATGAAGGCGCGCCAATTCTGACAAAGAGGGCTCATCAAAGGTAACAGCAACGCCTCGCGCATCAGCTCGCTAAGGATTTGAAGCCAATCGATGGGATCCGCTATGAGGCGGATCTGAAATTTAGAAAGCGCCAAGCGTTCCAGGAGCGAGCAAATGACTCTTCCTCCATACCATTAACTGATGAATGGATCCGCATCAAAAGGACCTGTTCGACTCTTGAGGAACGCCTCCAAAAGTGTCATGCACTACTCGCGCACGTGCAGATTATTGTACAGGAGGTATAAAAACTACAAAGGGAAGAGATGGTCAAGAAACCACCAAAACTACGCCAAGTCTGGAGGCCAAAGTCCAAAACAACATCGAAAACAAATCGAACAACGCTCAAAACTGTCAGAAAGTGCGAACCACCTCCTGCTGACTTAGCTAAGGCTGAGCCACCCAAAGAGTGGCTCGGCTAAGGCTAATCCACCAAATGGTGGCCCACGCCATGGTTGAGCTAGCTCAGTCTGGCCGACACTCGCCTCACCTCCCGCAACCATTTCTGAGTTTCCTATAGCCCCCGTTCCTGTTCCAACTTCTCACGTACCTTTGGTGAAGTCCACGGCAGTGTTAACCTATCAAAATTCAAGATTATGATTGCGGGTTGCCTTGGTCCTTCATACGAAGATCGAGGCAAAGCTCCGATGAATAGAACCCGAGTAGTTCCACAGTCTGGGGGTCGTACACGTCCTCCCATTAAACCATTTACTGCTGAAAGGTGTCCCACCACCTCCAAACAGAGTAGGACGTCTCATTGTACATATTTGAATGTCGTGCATAAGGTAATTCATATCGCCTCTAGACTGGGGGTGCGTGCAGAAGGCCAGGAGGCTGTTAAGGATGCATCCTCATGAAGGGGTGGTCCCAAACGTACGATTCCTACGAACGCCAACAAGGCATTACCCATTCAGAAGAAAACGTGTCTGTCAAACGACAACTTTATACCAAGAGACTCAAACCAATAGCCGATAGGTTGCTCTGACCATAATGTCAATGAGTTGTACTATCAGGCTGGGGGTACTAAGAAATCTTAAAAAAGAAGTATCCCACAATCAGACTCTCATTGTCCTTGTGAGAGGTTAATCAGGATAGTATTATCAGAGTGTAGATGACCCAAGACTACTCCATTGAGGGTCTCGGTATTCGAAAGAATCTCCACCGAAGTGTCCAAATATAAATCAAGATGCTTCTACAAGAAGAAATCTACTGACCATGATGACGAGCTTCCAGTAGTTACCATCAATGTGGCCAATAAAGGAAAACCGATAAAGCGTTATAGCCCTGACTCTTTCTCAGAGGCATCTCAGCGCATCACTTGGTTATGGTCAGGAACTAGACTACCTAGACCAGATAGAGTACACTCCTCGGAGGATGAAATGTCAGACGTTAATTCTGTGATCGCTTCTGACTATACGATGTCGAGCACAGAACAATCTCGTGAGGTGTTCATGATCAACCCTAAACAAATGGCCAAAATCCTAAAAGACTCTCTGGCCAAATAGAAAGAGAATTTCAAATTCGAAATGGAAATGACTATGCAACGGATAAGGGAATTGCATGATCAACAGATTTAAGCCTTATCAAATCAGATTAGTGAATCTAGTCATCGCAACACTACCAATCAGATAGATAGTGATTCGGAAGTGGATGAAAAATCTTAACGTTGATACCCCTTCTGTTGACCAGAATGATGGGGGTAGTCCCACCGAGGATGACAACGCTGGGGGTGGTCCAGTTATTCTTCCCCGAAATTGCCCAAAGGAAAATGCGGGTGAGGATGAGAAAATAAAAGACCTGGAGAGCAAGATCAACGCACTGATGTCTGCTCAAGAGGTAAAGAAGACTGATATTCTATGTCCTTACCCAATGGAGTAGGAGTCAATCCCGTATTCAGCGAAGTTCAATCTAATTAACTTCACGTCGTCGACGAAAAGGACTCACCCACTCAACACCTAATTTACTTCAAGTCTCACCTGGGTGTGATCTCCGGCAATGAACCTTTAATAATCCGATCATTCGTTGGCACCTTTCCTGGGGCCACCTTTGATTTGTACCACCGTCTCAAGTTAGGAAGTATCAACAGCTGGAACGACATGGAAAACTCATTCCTCAACAACTTTTTCGACGATGACACCGAAGTGTTGATTGGAGTCCTTTTGAACGAGAAGCAAAAGGACAGGGAGTCAATTGATAGTTTTGTTAAACGCTTCCGTAACAATTCAATGAATTATAGGGATCCTGTCATAGAGGAATTCATCTTGCAGACACGCCACAACAATCTCTCCATTGATGTGTTGGAAGCCTTAGGGGTCGTGTCATCCACAACATGGAAATAATTAAAACTGCACGGGGAACAGGCTGAATATTTTCTCAAAAGAAAAAAACTTAAAAGAGGTTAACCAACGACTAACCCTCGAACTCAAATTTTTCTTCTCGTGGTAGGGGAAAGCACTTACAGCGGCTATTGATGCTAATCACACGTCACAACAATAACCTCAGAAATAGCGAAGGACTCCGGATCCGAGACTCTAAAAAGAGTACTCCTTCAAGGATGAAGAGGTTCCAGCTATCTTTAAATACCTCCTTAAAAATAACAAAATCAAGCTGCTACCTATTACAAATCAGGAGGAAGCTAATAATACTTCGGATCCAAAGTACTGTGTGTACCACAGGAGGATTCTTTATCCCACCAAGGCTTGCTTCACTCTCAAGAACAGCATTCAAGCCTTGATCAATGCCGACATCATAATGCTGAAATGAGCCGAATGAGAACGTTTCACTCTGATAAGTATAAGAGTATAAACTGCTTCTCTCTATCCTTTGATAAGTATAAGAGGTTAAATTGCTTCTCTCATTCCTCCGATGGGTATACGAGGTTAAACTACTTTCCTTATTTTTAACAAATGGAAGTTCCTAGAGAATATCACTCTTAATATTCTTAAGGATAACCTGTCGACCTCCGACAGGTATACGAGGTTAAACTGCTTCCCTTATTTTCAACAACGGGAAGTTCCTGGCGAATATTACTCTTAATATTCTTAAGGATAACCCGGCAGTGTGGCCGAATACAATTGGGTTCATGTTCGCCAAAAAGCTAGGGGTGGGATACCTTAATGCATTCCCATAGAAAGTTCCTGGAGAATGCTATAAATGGTATTCTTAAGGATAACCCAAAACTAATTATTTAAGATGAAAACCAATCATCGGAATAATTCATTCCTAATTTTAATTAAGAACCTCTCACTATGGCTATTTTAATCATTTTCAATATGATTAAAACTCACCCACTGTGATTTTCCAAGCACTCCGACAAGTATAAGAGTATAAACTACTCCTTCCGACACTCCAACAAGTATAAGAGTATAAACTACTCCTTCTAATACTCTGACAGGTATAAGAGTATAAACTGCTCCTTCCCACACTCTAAAAAGTATATGAGTATAAATTTCTCCTTCCCAGACTCGGACAAGTATAAGAGTATAAACTACTTCACACTATCCTCCGACAGGTATACGAGGTTAAACTGCTTCCCTTATTTCCTTTAACGGGAAGTTTTTGAAGAATATTATTTTTAATATTCTTAAGTATAACCTAACAATGTGGCCAAATACAATCGGATTCAGGTTCGCCAAAGAGCTGGGGGTGGGATACCTTAATGCATTCCAAAGGAAAGTTCCGGAAGGATACTACACATGGTATTCTTAAGGATAATCCAAAACTGATTATTCATGGTGAAAACCAGTCTTCGGAATAATTCATTCCTAATTTTGATTAAGAACCTCTCACTATGTCTATTTAATCATTTCCAATATGATTAAAACCCACCCACTGTGATTTTCCGAGCACTCTTTTGTCGAGATGAGATTCAATGACTTTATTCAGTCAATCTTTCCTCACGAAACTCTTATAGTATAACTATGGAGTGCTTGATGATTCATGGTCCTCTACCATAAAGTCTCTCAATGATCAAATTAACTGACGGTGGGTCCACCAAAATTCTTTCGGCTGAGTCCATCCAAACTCCTATTGTGTTGGTGCACTTAGCACTCCTAATGTTAAAGTCTCAACACGGTATTCAAAAATTCAAGCTGTTGATCCTTGGCAATCATCAAACCCCTTTGTGTTAAGTCCTAGCCCCTTGACACTAAAAAACCCACCGAGTGATTTGTACGAATCAACATTCTCAGTGTTAGTTGTATCTCCACTCCCATTATTTCTTGGTCAAACCTTCCTATAGTTAGGACCAAAACCAAAATCCCCTCTTGATTCCTTTCATGAACGAGAGGTTCACTTTTAAATCGAGCGATCAAACCTTCCTACAGTCAGGGTCATCTTAAACCTCCCATTTGGTCAAACCTTCCTATAGTTAAGACCAAAACTGGAGTTCCCTCTCGATAAATGAGAAATCCACCTTCAGAGTGGGTAATCAAACCTTCTGACAGTTAGGGTTATCCGAATCTTTTTTGATTCTCGAAGTAGAGATCCCACTTTGATTTTTTTTTTTGCACCTGGAGATAGAATATAAAAAATTTTCCTCTCCAGCATCGGGTTCGTTTTTGCCCCAAGAGAATACACCACCTTCCAACATCAAAATCCATGCATTATATGCATGGGGAATTTTATCCCGAATCCTAAGTAGAGAAAAGTCAACGCCTAACACGTGTTGCTAGTTAGTCCTTTATCGTAAACAGGAAAAAAGCCCACGTATTCGATATTGTGGCATGTCGTTATTAATAACATCATAATTCATGCCTTACACGCATGTGGAATTTTATCCTGAATCCTAAGTAGGGATAAGTAAGCGCCTAATACGCATTGCCGGTTAGTCTTTCACCATAAGAAGGACAAAATCTTACATATTCAACATTGTGGCAGGCCGTTATTAATAACGTCAAAATTCATGCCTGACACGCACGAGGAATTTTATTCCGAATCCTAAGTAGGGATAAGTCAGCGCCTAACACGCGTTGCCGATTAGTCTTTCTCCATAAAAAGGACAAAAGCCCACATATTCAACATCGTGATAGGCCATTATTAATAATGCTAAAATCCGTGCCTAACACGCACATGGAATTTTATCATGAATCCTAAGTAAGGATAAATCAGTGCCTAACACGTGTTGTCGGTTAGTCTTTCGTCGTAAAAAGGACAAAAGCCCACATATTCGACATCGTGGCAGGTCGTTATTAATAACACCAAAATCAGTGCCTTACACGCACGAAGAATTTTATCTCGAATCCTAAGTAGGGATAAGTCAGCGCCTAACAAGCATTGTCGGTTAGTCTTTCGTCGTAAAAAAGGACAAAAGCCCGCATATTCGACATCGTGGCAGGTCGTTATTAATAACATCAAAATCCGTACCTTACATGCACAGAAAATTTTATCCTGAATCCTACATAGGGATAAGTCAGTGTCTAACACGTGTTGTTGGTTAGTCTTTCATCATAAAAAAGGATAAAAGCTCACGTATTCAACATCGTGGTAGGCCGTTATTAATAACGCCACAATCCATACCTTACACGCATAGGGAATTTTATTTTGAACCCTAAGTAGGGATAAATCAATGTATAACACACGTTGCTGGTTAATCTTTTTCCGTAAAAAATGCCAGAATTCACATCTGGGGATGTTATCTCAATCCCTGAATAGAGATAAGTTTACGCCTAACACGCGTTGTCGATTAGTCTTTTCCCATAAAAAGGACGAAGCCTATGTATTCAATATCATATCATCAAGTCTAAGAGAGTTCATTCTCGTAGCACAACATCACATGTGAAACAGATTTAGATAATTCATATGCAAGCCCGATTCAAACGGTAATCAGTAAAGGCATGTCAAATCCGTTGATAGCTGAGGGTTTGCCAAAAATCCTAAAGTTTACGCAACGATCTCCCATATTTATTTGGAGTATCTTGTCCTCCGTGGGTGGTTCACATTGTTCAAACCGACCACTCCATTGCGTATTGACGTAACGATCCCATGCTTCATCATAAAGCGGGGTCTGGTCATCCTCTCCAATTTTGACGGGATCGACCGTAGCTATGTTGACTGTGAGGTCCCTGAACAGATCTCCCACACTAATATATGAATCCCACATCGAGGATGTTGACGATGATTCTCCGGAAGGACCGTCTTTGAAATCTTCACCAAAATTGCATTATAACTCTGATGAAGAGGATGTGTAACCCAACCCTCTTCGAGTTTTACCGAAGTAATTGTCGGGCTTTCCTTTGGGAACATAAGCAGGTCGGACGAGTGTCTTTCGCCCTTTGCTGTAATTCAATCCGTCTTTGTGAATGAAGTCATAATCCATGCTCTTCATCATACGCTTCGCGATTTGATCGTAGTGAGAGAATTAAGGAGCAGACTCATCATCGTCTGACTCATCCCATATTGTGCGCATAAGCCGGCCTATCCTTCCAAATATAATATCTTTCTGATAATTACCACGGGCGGGTATGATAAAGACGGATTGTGAGGACTCGGTCGCTTGTTTGTCTGTGATGAACGACGAGAACACGAGCAAGTGCAAATAAGAGTTATTATATAACTCTGCAAGCAAATTGCTAAACTCATCATTAATAGACTCTGAACTAGACAACAAGTAAGCAAAGTCAAGATCTTTATTCAAGATAAACTCGTCTGCTTTGCCAGCATTGGTTATAACAAGGCCTCCATAGCCGATTACAATGGGTTCAATGTCATTCAAGACAAGACTCTCATTACACTCAGACTCACTATCGGCCTCATTGCTACTACCAGGTTCCTCGACTGGTGGCTTGTTGCCTGGTTCAGAGTCCTGGTAGAGCAAAGAATCGGTGAAGTAGTTTTCAACCCCCTTAAAGGGTTGTTTATCAGCAATCACCGTCTTTACTTGATCACGGTCGTCCACATACTTCAAACACTGGTGCAATGTAGATGAGACTATTAAGTTGCTATGGATCCATAACTGACCCAATGGTATGTTGTATGAAGGCTTCGCATTGATGACGTAGTAGGTCACTTCCTTCTTCATGTCGCCCATCCGACACTTGAGGCGGATCTTCCCCAGTGGCCGAGTTTTGGTGGCGTTAAAGCTAAAGATGATGGTAGTCGTTGCAGACAACCACTTTTGAGGCACCTCTAAGTTTTTGATGAGCTTCAAGGAGACAATGCTCAGTGCAGACCCAAGATCTACTTGGATCCTGTCCACTCGAGAGGAGCCGACGTATCCCGTGAAGTACAGGGGTCGGTCATGGGATGTACTCTTGATGAGCATATCCTAAGAAGTGAATGTAATGTAGGAAATCTATTGTCTAAATATCTAGTAGCATTGTGGATACCCTTTCTCTACGTCCTCTTCCGAAGTAGGCGAGAAATGTGTGGCAAAAGCCTCTGAGTCGGCTAGTGCCTCCCGTAGAGCTTTCCTGGTAGACTTGGATAGCCGTAGGAGCTCATACAAGGTAATCCTAGCTGGAATGTTCTTCAGCTGTGCGAGTAGGTCGAAACGAAAGGGTTGACTGCTTGAACTCGGCTTGTCAGGATTTGGTTGGACTGTTGGTGACGGTCCCGCCGGTGGTCTTGCCGGACTTTCTGCTGTCGGAGGGTAGTTCTTGGCAAAGTCCTTTCCCGCTTGGGTAATCAATGTGTCCACCTCATTGTCAAAATTGGTGAGGGTCACTATATCCACTTTATCATCATCTAGAATTTCCAAAATGACGTTACAATTCTTAGGCTGACCTTTGGACTTGTTGGAAGTCCACTGCTCGTCATTGAGGAGATCAGGATGAACCCACATCACATGTCCTGATGGCAAGGTCTGTGGCACCAAACATTTCTCTTGTTGATTATGAGGATCAACATTGATAATCTTTAGCTCCGCCTTGGGGATGGGTACAAGCCCTGCTGGTGCATAGACTTTAGGAAGATTAGTCCCGAATTAAGAATGACCATGTTCGTAGTTACTTTCTTCTGCATCTTTTCCTTCTTTAGGACTCCCGCATCGTAAAGAGCTTGCAGCTTATCCTTAAGGATATAGCACTTGGAGGTATGATGACCTAAAAATCTATGGTACGCATAGTAGTTCGGATCATCTATTTTGTTCACGTCTTCAGGCTTCGTGATCTCTGGCAGCTTGATCCTGTTGTTCTTGATGAGAGTATCGAAGGTAGCCATAACTTGGTCTTCCTTGAAGTCGTATTATCTCGGAGGGCGCTGCTTGAAAGACTTGGGCTTCTATCTCTGAGCTGACTTGGGGGCCAGAGTAGAATCGACAACCATGATCTCTTTCCCCCTCGACCGAGAAGGGTTCCTAGGGGCACTTGGTTCCAAAGCCCCTCTTTTAGATTGAGACTCTTCAGATTCCAATCTTTTGATCACGTTTTCCATCTTCTCACCTTGGCGAACAAGTTCCTTTTAGGTTCGGGTTTCCACCATGCTGATCTTGTATAAAATGTCGATTGAGAGATTGTTGCGACACATCTCGATCAATGTGCTTTCAAAGACCTGGTCCCAGCAATGAAGTGACCAATTCCTAATTCTCTTTACGAATTCATTGACCGACTCCATTTTCTTCTGCTTCTCAGCAAGCAAAGTGTCCATCGACACTTCTGTGTCGTCATCGAAGAACCAGGCCAAGAAAAGCTTTTCCATATTAGCCCATGTTTTGATAGAGTCAGTGTAGGCTGTCTAAAAATCACAATAGATAGCCGATCCCTATCAAGCCCTGATAATGGAAGTTACAATCAGACGACTTTCTAATCACTGCATCCGCAACTCTGCAACCGCTATAAACACGGCCTCATCTCTGAGATGATTGATCTCGATGGCTGCGACAACAGCATGACTAATATTATATTAGCAACTACTAGAGATGCTGATGAGCAGTGTAATGATTTCAGAAATAAAAGGTTGGACTTAGTTGGTGAGTTACTTGGTAGAGAGCTGTGGGCAAATATTCGTCCAGAAGACACTATGGATGTTGATTCCCGTCAAGCTCCAACAATGAAAGCTACAATCAATAGCTTTCGCGCCGACAATCGAAAGCGGCAAATATGAGACTTTCCACACAGATCGAGAAGAGTTATAATTCGACGACACTTTCGACAGCTGATGAAAACTCTGTTTAGTGGCCTTCACAACCAACAGTGAGAGTTACAATCTGACGACTCTCATATCCTATAACAGGCAAAGATCAATAAGCAATAGCCTTTGCAATGTTATAACGGACGAGGTTACAAGTCAACAACCTCTCTCAAACGCAGAAATTCACTTCTGTGTTTCTCGAATTCAAAAATGCACACAACCTGTGCGTTCCTCAGCAAACATTGAACTCTGTAACGCAGAGTTAAATCATGAAACGCACACACCCTGTGCATTCCCCAGCAAATATCTAACTCTACAACGCAGAGTTAAAAGCACTAAACGCACACATAACGTGCGTTCTTCAACAGGTTCAACTATGTGCCCCAAACTCTGGACGCAGAGTTGAACTTCAACGCACCAGCGATCTGTGCGTTTCCAATTCCAGAACGCATGCAGCCTGTGCGTCTCAAATCTCTAATAGAGATTTAACTCTGCGTCTCAAGCCTTGGACGCAGAGTTAAATCCCAGAACGCCAACTGAGGCGTTTTGACTTGTTCAAACGCAAACCGAACGGCCTCAAAACCGTTATCCCATGTTCTGAGGGATCTTCGCCCACTCAGGAGCGGATTTAGGGGTTGGTTACAACCCTAACCCCCCCTATAAATAACCGACTTACTCAACTGAGTAAGAGGTGGATCGGTTTTTAGCTGAAAAACCGCATAGGGTTGAGGTGAGCTGGTATCAAAACCGCTTAGGGTCAACAAATCTCAGCAATTCAACAGCACGAAGAAGGAGATCTTTTGAAGATCAAAGAACTGATCAACGATCAGTTAATCGAATCCCGAAGGATCCCTTCATCAACGGCATAATCCGTTTGGCAATTAACCGAATCTTCGGTTCTAACAACTCTGTTACCGAGTTTTAACTCGCTCTGAGTTTATTTCTGAAACTCATTTAAGAGTTCGTGATTAAGCTTGCAATCCAAGTTAATCATATCAAATCAGACATTCGGTTTTCAACAACTCTTGTCAGAGTTTTCAACTCGTTCTGAGTTCTTTACACTCGTTAAGAGTTCTAAATCGAAGTCATCAAGCATTTCAATTGTTCCAGTGAAGTAGGACGGTCGGATCGTCAACGGAGAGCAAGTTCGATGCGATCAATCGAAGGAGGCACTCCACCGCTACCAAGAAGAACCCAGTTTTAAACAAAGGGGAGAATCAAATTCATTCTCCTCTCTTTTGTAATCGGAATCCAAATTGTAATCGATTTTGAGAGGAATACAAGTCAAATTTTTCTTTCATTGTCTTTCTACTGCAAATTTCCAACAAACAAAAGATGGCGACTCTGCTGGGGACTAGCTTCTCTGACGAGGAAGTGGTGGCGCAATCCGACGTTCACCTTACTGGAACCACTGTCGAAACCCAACCAATGCCGATGATGCTGCGGCCAAGGCCTTGAAACAGGCCAAGAAAAATGCTGCTCGACGAAGGAGAAGATCCTTACGGTGAGCATACTTGCGGAATAGCCGAGCTACTGCCCAACGCAAAGACTGCGTTTCTGAGCCTTTGACCGAACTGTGCGTTTCTGCTCAAGAACGCACACTTCGTGGCAATGAACCCGACTATGAGCCTCGGGTTATCTAACTCAAACGCGACCCTCAGTGGCACGTTGTTCAACATAGACGCACACCTCAAGAGTGCGTCCCAAAACGTAGCCTCCAAAAGCACGTTCAATCATTCAAACGCACGCCGTGCGTTCAGTCAGAACAAGACCCTCAAGGGTCTGTTCAAACAACCAAACGCACACCACAAGGGTGCGTTCATCCAAAACAAGACCCCCAGGGGTCTGTTTAATCATCTAAACGCACACCACAGGCGTGCGTTCAATCAAAACCCGACCCTCAGGGGTCTGGGTCATCAACCAAACGCACATCACAAATTCACAAGTGTGCGTTCAAACAAAGAACGACCCTCAGGGGTCTGTTTTATTATCAAAACGCACACCTCAAGTGTGCGTTCAAACAAAGAATGACCCTCAGGGGTCTGTTTCATTATCAAAACGCACACCTCAAGTGTGTGTTCAATCAAAACAAGACCCACAGGGGTCTGTTCCAACATCAAAACGCACACCACAAGTGTGCGTTCAATCAGGACAAGATCCACAAGGATCTGTTCCATCAGTCAAACACAGGCCTCGACCTCGTGTTTATAAACCTAAACGTGACCCTCATGTTTCATCTCAAGAACACGACATGGTCCGTAAGGTTCAAGATGGACAGCATGGATTTAAGGTCCATGTCCAACCCATCCAAGGGCAGGGGGTTCCATCCCCACCTTCACGAAATCTTCCCCAGGTCTCCGACTTACGTGAATTACTGTCAAAAGGAAGGCCAACACAGCAAGTGGCTCATTCATGCCAATGTGAGCGGCTCTTATCCGCTGTCCTCTCCGAATGCAGCTGTTGCTCACCGGCGCCTAGGCAATCGGTGTTTGATAGGTTGACGAACGTCGCTAGACCTCCCAAACGACAACGTCACCAGAAGAAGACCTCTGAAATCGACTATCCCGAGGTTACTATCAACATGATCGGCAGAGGAAGAGCCTCACATTCCGATTCTGACGAGTCACAAAGAAGTCATTCCCCAACTGTTAGGGAAATTTGTGACCAGTTCGAAGGAGTACATCGGCATACTCGGACTCGGACAGGAGCTATTCGCCCAGTTAACTATCAAAAGTTAGCCAAAGGGATTACAACAAGTGATGAACATTCGGCAATAGCCGAATCTCAATCTTCGAGCTCGGTCGGACCACAAGAGGTATCTGCTTATATGATGGGAAATCCCGAGGATATAGCCAAAAGAGTGGACGAACATCACGTCATGCTCCAGGCGCAACAGGAGACACTTCTCCAATTAAAGGACATGTTGGCCCAAGTTCTGGCAGAACAGGAGACACTTCTCCAATTAAAAGATATGATGGCCCAACTTATTGCTGAAAAAGGCCACAAACCTGAATCTTCCCGGAGGACAACCTCCAAAGGAAAACAGAAAGCGACCGAACATTCGGATCGTGAGACTCTCAACCTGGGATCCACTTCTGAAGGTGAGAAGGAGGTGGAAAAAGAACTGCATCCTCAATCCACTAAAATGGATGAACTGGAAGCTCGCCTCAATGCAATCGCCAACAGAAGTGAGCTCCGCGAAGAAGGAGTGGTGAGGCCTTATCCTGCTGAGTGGGATATAGCTCCATACCCACCGAAGTTCAAAGCTCCAACCTTGCAACCGTTCGATGGCACAGGATCGCCAAATCAACACATCTACTATTTCAAATCTCAAACTGGAGATGTGGTGGCGAACGATGCCATCCTGACACGCTTGTTCATCGGCACTCTTAAGGGAGTGGCTTTTGAATGGTTTATGAAACTGCCTGCTGGATCTATTCAGAAATGGGTAGATTTGGAAAGGCTTTTCTTGGCTAGGTTCTTTGAGGATGATACGGAAGTTTCTGTCCCAACTCTTCTCGCCACCAAGCAGAGGAAAGGAGAATCCATCAAGGCCTACGTGGAGAGATTCCGTAGCATGACATTGCGATGCCCCTCAGGTATGACTCAGTCAACCCTGGTTGAAACTTGCAGGCACAACTTACAGACTCAGCTCCTTGCCCAGATGGGGGTAGCGGAGTGTCGCTCCTGGAGACAACTTGTTTCGCAAGGAGAACAAGCTGAAGAGATTGTAGCTCGGGTGAAAGCCGAAGAAGCTGCACAGCCCAAACTGCAACAGCAGCAGCAACGCAACCAGAACAACGCCTAGCGGTCTAAGGGAAAAAAGACCCTAGCAGCCGACTACTCTCAAGTACCACCGCCCACGATGCAGGGCAAAGCTTCCAATAAGCAAAAAGTGCCCAAACAGTATTCCTTCAAGGAGGAGCATGTGGACACTTTATTCCAGCTATTGCGGAAGAACAACAAGCTACAGCTTCCTGAAATTAGGAAGCCAGAAGAGGCAGGGAAGATAGATGACCCTAATTACTGCCGTTATCACAGGTTTCTGGGGCATCCTACCAGAAGATGTTACATCTTTAAGGACATCCTCCTGAGCAAAAGACTGTCTCTACCAACATGATAGCAGTCCAGTTCGGTGACTTCCCTCCGGTGGCGACCTCAGATGGCGTTGTCCCCATCCACAAGGGAGAAATGCGTCTGAAGAATACTGACTTGCACAGTCATAAAGACAAGGGGTTGATACCCCTCACCACCTCAAAAGGAGAAATCATGTGGGTTCACCCTGATCTAGTGGGAGACCAACAGTGGACGAATACCTCGTCCAAGAAGAAAGGAGGCAAGGCTAAGTCTTCCAACATGATTAGCCCCTCCATTACTGAGAATGATGATCACCTCAAGACCCTCACAGATTCAGAGGAAGAGAGGATTGCCCTGGCTGCATACCCAGGAGACAACCCTGGCACTCGGTCTGGAAAGACTTACTTAAAAGACTACGGTCAGAATGCTCAAGAAGTTGAGGAACAGCGCCAAGACGCTGGGGGTTCTGTCCCGAAGAAGCCGGCTGATAAGGGGAAACAAAAAGAACTCCGGTTCAACAGGAATCTCCACCAAGAACACGGGGAGTCGAGCACTCCCTTCCAATTTAATGTCATGGCGCAGTTGGCTAACATACCGGCCAGGATTACTCTATACGAGCTCCTGAGGTTGTCCAAAACCACCAAAGAAGCTCTGATCGAAGCATTGAAGAATACAGAGAGCTTCATCACCCAAGTCATTCCAATTCCTGAAACTTCTAAAGATCAAACTTGTCGGCAATGTCTGCAAGCTGCAAGAAGTTTACCTTGTATATCGTTTACTCAAGAAGATATGCAGGTTAAACACAAACACGACAGACCTTTGTACTACACGGGGTATATCGGATCTTCTGAAATCAGTCGTGTTCAGGTTGACCCGGGCTCCGCACTCAGCATCATGCCTTATAGGGTCATGCAGGTCTTAGGAATTCCTATACACAGGTTGCACACTACCCAGACCACCATCTTCGGGTTCAATGTAAATAGCACTCGACCTTTAGGGAAGATCAAACTCAGATGCCAAATTGGAGACCTCAAATCCGAGGTGACATGCTACATCATAGATGCAGATACGTCCTACAATCTGTTGCTAGGACGACCATGGATACATGCAAACCGCATTGTCCCGTCTACCCTACATCAGGTCATGAAATATGCCAATGATGAAGGAGAAGTGCGAACCCTGATTGCAGAAAAATATCATTTCCGAGGGGTAGAAAACTTTCACACCGACTCTGTTTTCTACTTGGAATCTCAGGAGAAAGAAGATGTTGACAGTGGTAATGAAGCTGATGTCGAGCCAGATCCTGAAGAAGATTGTCCCTGGGAATTGAACTTAGATGTAATGGGTCAGGATGAGAGTAATAATAATATACCGAGCGAGGGTGAATAGTGTATTAATGAAGACTTTCTTTTAGCGTACTTGCCTGATGTGTCCTCTAAAAATAAATCAGTAGAGAATGATTCTAATGCAGGTACCAACCCATGGCACACACTATGCACAGAGGCATCACTTACGTTGCCAATCAAATCTTTCTTTGCTTCAGATGAAGAAGCAGAAGACGTATAGAAGGCTTTCTCCAAAGTCTTATCCAAAAGGAAAGGGCAGAAGCCGATCTGTTTTGGTAAAGTCAAACCCGAACAACTCAAAAGAGGAAGTTCAGAGGAAGACGACGGAGTTCCCCAATTCCATTATCATGAACCCAATTCTATATACTTAATGAAGCAAATGTGGTATAACTTTAATGAGAAACATGGTCTGAACTTCGGAAAAGGTAGACGAACCCCAATCCGGATGTCTCTAACCCCTGAAGGAAAACCTCCGGATTATTATCAAAAAACCGGAAGGGGCTTAGGTTATGTCACAACTCCCTCTGCCTCAGAAAATGAAACCAGTAATTATCTACGTCAGGATCATTCGTCCGAAACCTCTTCTTGGGAATCCGACGTCAGTGTCGGACCTTTCTTTAAAGATTTGACTGTGAACATGGTTTCAACCAGTCACCCTGATGAAGATGCAGAGGGTGACGAAGAGTTAATCGAGTCACCCAACGATCCTTGGATCAAACGTCTTAACATCTTGTGGGATATGCGATTCGAACAACGCGAACCACCCACTGAAGATAAAGTAATTCAGGTCAACATGGGAGATGCATCTGATCCCAAGCCTATCTTTATAGCTGAAGACCTATCATCATCCGAGAAGGAAGACCTTATATCTCTCATCCGAGAATATATAGATGTCTTCGCTTGGAATTATGAAGATATGCCTGGCCTTGACCCGAAGGTGGCCATGCACCGTCTCAACATCGATCCGGATGTAAAACCCGTTAAACAACAACAACGCAGGTTTCGTCCAGAGATCATGGAATCAATTGAGTCAGAAGTTAAAAAGCTTATAGACTCAGGTTTTGTTAGGGAAGAACAACACCCCGACTGGGTGGCCAACATCGTCCCAGTTCGACGGATTCTCTGGGTACAATCAGATAAAGATGCACCCGGACGATGAAAAACATACTGCTTTTAGAACACCACTGGGGGTGTATTGCTACACAGTGATGCCCTTCGGCCTGAAAAATGCAGGTGCAACTTATCAACGTGCAATGAACACAATCTTTCACGAACACCTACGAAAGAAGATCGAGTGCTACGTTGATGACATAGCAGTAAAGAGCCAATGTAAAGACGATCATCTTGCAGATCTGAAGACAATGTTCGAAATCATGCGAGCACATCAGCTGAAGATGAACCCGACAAAATCGTTCCTCGGAGTTTCAAGTGGAAAATTCCTGGGATTTATCGTTACTTCCAAGGGAATCTCTCTTGACCCAGAAAAAGTGCGTGCCATCCAAGACATGCCACCTCCGAAGAATCTCAAAGAGCTCAGAGGTTTGCAAGGCAGACTGGCCTACATTCGAAGATTTATATCAAATCTGTCAGGGCGCTGCCAACCTTTCTCTAAACTCATGAAGAAAGGAATATCCTTTGTTTGGGATGCAGAGTGTCAAAGAGCATTCGAGGAAATTAAGAGATATCTAACTCAACCGCCAGTTCTCGTGGCCCCGATATCAGGAAAATCATTCCTGTTATATGTGAGGGCCATGGATCATTCTCTTAGTGCTTTCTTGGCCCAAAACAATGATCAAGGTCAAGAGCAAGCCATCTATTACCTAAGCAGGACTATGATGGGAGCTGAACACCGGTACAATCTGGTCGAAAAAGAATGTCTCGCCTTGGTATTCACAATCCAAAAGATGCGACATTACCTAGTTGGACAGACCATTCAGGTCATCTCTAAGGTAAATCCTTTGAGAGTTCTGATGATAAAACCATCATCTCTAAATTGCCGGCTTGCAAAATAGGCCATTCTCTTGTCGCAATACGACATGCAGTTCATGCCTCAAAAGACGGTCAAGGGACAAGCACTAGCAGACTTCTTAGCTGATCATCCAGTATCGGGAACGTCTAAGTTGTATGAGGAATTACCTGACGAGGTTGCTGAAGCCTGCGCTACCCAAGAAGCTACGCAAGTATGGAAGTTATTCTTCGACAGTGCATCCAGAGCAAATCCTCATGGAACAATCACCGCGGGAGTAGGAGTAGTGTTAATCTCTCCGAACGGCCACGTAATCCCAAGGGGATTCTCTTTAATCGAACCTTGCACCAACAACGTAGCCGAGTATAATGCTCTGCTATTAGGAATGCAATGTGCTGAAGAACTTAATATTCAGCACCTCGAGGCTTACGGTGACTCTCAGCTCATCGTTAATCAAGTCCGAGGAGAATATGAAGTACGTCATGAGGATTTGATCCCGTATTACTTCGCAGTGCTAGAGCAGGCCCAAAAGTTCGAAGGCTTCTTTATCGAATACGTGCCAAGAGCTCAGAATGCATATGCCGATGCTTTAGCCTCTTTGGCAACTTCCCTAGCCTTGCCACCAGAGGTCGAAACAACGATTCCGGTCATGGGACGTAAGCTATACTTTTCCAAGATTCCTACAGAGGAAAACTCAGACGAGACGACGTCAGGAGAAGTCTGTACGACATTTATGGAGTTCGAATCTAGGGATTGGCGATTCCCGTACATCGACTATGCTCTATATGGAATTCTGCCTGATGATCCTAAGGAAGCGGCTGCAATTAAACGAAAAGCCCTCCGATTCTATTACGATGCAGTTTCTCAAGTCCTGTATCATAAATCACATGATGGAATCTTACTTCGATGCCTTTCCCAAAAGGAAGCGAAAGAGGCTCTCAAGGAAGCTCACGACGGAATGTGCGGAGCTCATCAGCCCGGAGCTAAATTAGGAGATCGCCTTCGACGTATCGGCTATTATTGGCCAAGGATGTTTTCAGACGCGGTTAACTATGCTAAACGTTGTCACGCGTGCCAAATTCATGGGGACTTCATCCATCAGGAGCCAGGAAACTTACACCCTACATCAGCGACTTGGCCATTCGAAATGTGGGGTATGGATATCGTCGGACCGATCTCCCCTCCGACGCCCAAAGGACACCGGTTCATTCTAGCCGTGACCGACTATTTCTCCAAGTGGGCGGAGGCAATCCCGTTGAAAGAAGTCAAGACTTCAAACGTGATCAAGTTTATCAAACATCACGTCGTCTACCGTTTTGGAGTCCCGAGGCGAATAGTTCACGACAACGGGACACAATTCGTCAGCTTTGGGTTTCAGAGATTTTGTGATAAATTCAGAATCCAAAGTGTTGCATCTACGGCTTATTATCCGCCAGCAAATGGTCTTGCAGAAGCCTTCAATAAAACCATAGTGAAGCTTCTCAAAAAGTTTGTTTCCAAGAGCCGACGCGATTGGGACGAAAGACTTGGTGAATGTCTATGGGCTTACCGCACAACGGTGAGGACCCCTACAAGGGCTATACTATTCTCTTTGGTATACGGCTGCGAGGCTGTACTGCCATTGGAAATCCAGATCCCTTCTCTGAGAGTTGCTATCACAACTGGACTAACAGAAGAAGAAAAGCATCAACGACGTCTACAAGAACTTGAAGCCTTAGACGACAAACGACTTCAAGCTCAGCAACAGATCGAGCTATATCAAGCCCGTATTTCCAAAGCCTACAACAAAAAGGTTAAGGAACGGATTTTCAAGAAAGGCGATCTAGTTTTGGCCAACAGACCACCCATGGTGCCCGTAAATCATGTAGCCCCCTAAACCCCAGCTAAATCAGGCTGGGGGTTGCCTATTTATAATGTAACTCTGTCTTGTATTTCGTCATGTTAACATTACACCTCTGACGATTGAAATTTTCTAGAATCAGTATAATAAAGAAAATTTCAATTTCATGCCAGGTTAACACTATACTTATGGCATTTGCTTTACTTTTCATTGTCCTGAACCAGATTTCAACAAAAGAGATGATGAAAGCCAAAATGATATCATTTTCATTCAATATTTTTGATTTGAATACAAAATGAATCGAAACGAAAATGATACAAAATTATTCCTAGCTAAAAAGTAATCCAAGTCCTAAACATCGGGGCTCATCAGTCTAAAAGACTTGAGTTTAGCTTTCAGCGCCAATATTTTCTCCTCACGAGCCTTTTTGACTTCCTCTGTTATCTTGCTCTTGAGCCCCTCTTCATTTGGTGCTGCTTCTGCAATCTCTCGCCTAATCTTGTCAGCAGCGACAAGCTCGTCGCAAAAGCCCTTGAAGAGACCGTCGCAGAAAGTTATTAACCCTTTTATAACTTCCATGTCGCCCGCTAAGCGAGCAGTTATCTGAGATTGCTCCATACCAGCACGGGTAAGCTCAATCGCAGTATCCCGAATACCTGCAGCAAAAGTGCCCAAGTCCACTTGCACTTGAAGATGTTCCTCGCGCAGGCGAGCAATACGAGAATCTGCTTCGTTTAGACTCTTCTGAAGAGCCTCTTGCTGCTGTACCTTCAAAGCTCTGGCCTGAGAAAGAGCCTGATCCACTTCTGGTTCGATGGCATCGCGTTGTAGCATTGAAAGGAATTCCAATTCATATTCCAGAACAATAATGCTCTCGCGACAATGTTCAGTCCACAATGTATCCCCCTGGTCCCTAATCTTGGCAAGACACTCCAGCAGATGGGGTTCAAAGACTTTGAAACTCACGCCCCCGAGACTAACGCCATCGATAGTCAGTTGCATCCAGTACTCCAATTGTTCGATGAGCTTCCTTAAAGTTTCCGAACTTGGGGGTGGAGCGGTCGGCGGATAAATAAAGCAATTCTCATAATCAGTGCGAATGGGAGTGTCCGCAGCTTTAGATGATAGCTTTTCGGGTACATCTGGCACTAAACCTGGGACGGTCAATCCCTGCCCACCTGTAGGGATTTCAGGACTAGGAGGAGCAGCTGGAGGCATAGTATCCCCGCTATTTTCGGGAGACGAAGCAAGTGCAGACTTCATAGCGTCCCCCATCAACTTAGCTTTCATGGAATTCTTAGCTGCAACAGGTTTTCGTTTGCGAATTCTTCTATCGTATTCGCCTACCTCCTCAGCAGTGAGAGCCTGCTTCCCGGATGATCTCAAGGAGCGAGGCTCGGGAGGGGGTGCTCCTTCGAAAACTTCTCTAGTGTCCTCGTCTTCAGAAGGCTTTGTAGCAGGCAATTCTTTTGGGATCTCTTCGATTCCGACCGCCTCCCGTTCGCAGGACAGATAATCCTCTATCCCTAGTAGTCGAGTCCTACCGGAACCACTTCTTGATTTATAAAGTTCTCGGATTTCGTTTATACATGAAGTATAAATGTCATATTCTGGGATTAGAGAAGCTTTATCAAACCAATTGCGGAAATCCGCTACGGTGGAACAATTAGGTGGCAAATTAGGCAGAGTAAACTGCGCATGAGTTCCTCGAGCAATAAAGAAATGCCAAGCACGAGCTCCTTCATACAGATTCCCGATGTGAGCTAATTGTGGATTAGGGTTACCAACGTAAAGCTGGTCATATCCGAACTGTCGAGTAAAACGTGAAGGAACGTAAGGCTCAATTATGCATCTTTCACCTATTCTGAAAACCAGATAACCCACTCTGATGGTGAGAAGCCACTGAAAAGTCCCTGTATTTAAAAGCGAGGACCCTTCAAAGACTATGTCGCCAAACTTCGGGACTTCTTCTTCTGTCTCATCAAAGCAAAGGCGGCAGCAAAAGAGGTCATAACTGGCTTCCGAAGACAAAAGTTGTCTAGCCCGGACTATGTACGCAGTCGTCCACGTGGCTGGCTCAAGCCTTTGCACGAAAGGAGTAGAGGTTTCATTATTATGTATAATCCCCCGCATCAAAGAGGGACAATGCAGCACAAACCAAGCCACTAAATAAGTGTAGGGCATTGGTGTGCGGGGTTAAGAAGTCTTCTAAACTTTTCTTCCGGCAACATTCATTTCCTTGAAGTCAAGGAGTTCAGAAATCAAATCCCGCAAGCCTCTCTGCAAGCAACCTGTCATTGCAGAAAGAAGATCCAGAGGTCTTCCGTGAGCCAAGAGAACGGCTGGATAAATGACCTCAATCAAGATCGATTCAGATGGTTTCGTCGGCACGACGTACCGCTTCAACCATAGCATCAAGAAACCAGCAAGGATGGCCGTGTCAGAAATAGGAATTGCAGCTTGATGATGAAAACTTTCAAATTCGCTGTCAGCTTCAAATCCAGAAATAGGAATTGCAGCTTGATGATGAAAACTTTCAAATTCGCTGTCAGCTTCAAATCCATCTTCCAAACACGTGTTCCTATAAATAGCATTAGGGGTCTTGATGCGAGCTTTAATGCTCTTAGCAGAGCTTACAGCAAGTCGGGTCACTATCAAGTCTTTCTGACCCAGGTTCTGAAATAAGTAATCTGCCCAAGCAGTATGCATAAGACCACCCCCATGCATCCCAGTGACCTGAGCGCAGATGTGAAAATGGCATATCAGCTCCCAAAAAGTGCTATATATATCTGGATGAGCAGTCTTCAGGAGGGAGAGTTCTTCAGTGGTTGGAATAAATTCTTCGTAGGGTGTTTGCCCGAAGGATAATCCCGATATCGCATGCATCTCATGGAGAGCAAATCCTAGCTCCCCAACAGGTGTGAAAAAGGTGCAGCTATCCGGGTTGTATCGCTCCAGCATGGCGAAGAAGCAAGGATAGCTCTGAGTGATCCCACGTCTCGTGGCCTGTACTGGTATCATAAGGCCAGACTGAGCAAGAGGCTCCTTGAGTTCCTCAAGGACAAAATCCACCATCCGAGTCCACCAACCATCTTCTCCAGAAAACAACCAACCAGGAGAACGGAAGGTTTGTGTAGGAAATTCGCCTTGAGCAGCAATAAATCGGCGTATGAAAATGTTCGCTGGAAGAGGTGTCTCTTGAGCGGGGTCCTTTTTCTCAAATCTGCCAGGTCGCAGACCTTTGAGTTGTCCGCCAATCTGAACACGAGATGATCGACCAGAGCCAAACGAGACGTTCTCTTTCTCCTTGACGAGATCGAAAGCCAAGCCCCTGCGACCACCAACACTCAGGAAGTAGGAAATCGGGTACATTCTCTTCATGCTGGGAAGGAAGAGTAAACGATCATCGACTCTTCGCAGCATCCGGGAGTCTTCTACACACCCGACTTGTCCATCGGCAGATATATGGTCACCGAATAAAAATGAGGGTTTGACAAATTGATCCAGACCCGCAGGAGTTTCCAGATCCAGATCGGTGATCAGAGCCCTAAGGGTGGAACACTCAGCAAACCTAATTAAATATGTTCGTTCCAAACTTGGGAAAGTGCATAAGGGAATTTCTCTATGAAGACCAAAAGCTCTCCCCACTTCGGGATCATCAGTGTAGTTAAAATGCTGCTCCGGCAGAAGTGGCACATTGGGAAAAAGCACTACAAAATCAGAAGCAATAGTTAGTAACAAAAATAGATTGCTAACACGAAAACTGGAGCATAACACGAAGAACAAATTCTACGTGTCAAGCATTAAATACAAGGGCCAACCCTTGTATCAACATTTGAACGCAGAGGTCAAACCCTGCGTTATAACATTTGAACGCAGAGGTCAAACCCTGCGTTATAACACTTGAACACAGAGATCAAACCCTGCGTTATAACATTTAGACGCAGAAGTCAAGACCAGTGTTCAAACTTCATACTCCAACATAGGAGTTTTAACTCTATGTTTCCTTAAACGCAGAGTCCTAAGTCTGCGTTTTCAATTTTAACACGGAGTTGTAACTCTGCATTTCAGACAGAAATGAGTCATCTTCCTCGTTGATGAGAACCCATCTAGGGTTTTCAGAAAACTTGTCGAAACAAGTAGCCATGGCCACCACTTACCACAGCAACGAGGTCCATGTGACAGCGACGGTGGTGTCGAAGCGCTCGTCGGAGCCGCGACATCACCGGAGTTCTCGGCCAGCGATGCTTCCAAAGTCGCCTTAACGGCCTTCTTGGAACCCGCACTCATCCTCCTGGGCACCATGCGGATGGTTAATTGGAGAAGACGGAGTTCGTCGAAAAATTGACCGAAATTCAAACAAAAAATCTCGTTCTTGGAACTAAGCAAGGCAAAAGAGTTGAATGACTCTTGATGTGACCTTACAGGCCTATTTATAACAGTCATCAAGCTGTTAAATCGGTTAGGGACTCTAAGAAAGAATCCCAACCGATTCTGAAACGCAATCTTTTGCGTTAATTGATAAGATCGATTAGATCTTAACCCAGAATTCACTTCTGCGTTCAAGTCTCAAATGCCAGGCCTAGCCCTGCGTTATAAGAGTTCTTAACTCTACATTTTGGAATCTCAAATGCAAAAGTCACCCCTGCATTGTGATTATTTGAATCAAAGGATATATCTTTGTATTAGCAAAACATGATACTTATTCCAAAAAGTTCATGAACCCTTTCAACATGACATTATTAAACCTTGGTATTTCCTCAGCAGAGTTTAAATCCCCGTCAGGTTAATATTACACCGCAGACAGGTGTCATCCCCACAGAGCTTGAATTTAGTTTACATTTTTGTAACAGTAATTCCTCTGTCAAAATCCACTTATTGATTCTCATTAAGGGAACAATAGGTCTCCAAAATCATTCAAATCATGATCAATTTACTAACTCTCCCTAACAGAGTAGTAAATACTCAGTTTATCAACTCCTTTCAATGGGGTGATAAAATTCCACAATCTTGTTCAAATCACAAGTATCACAACTCATCACTTCGATGATAAATCTGTTAGCAAGTTCTTGTCACGTTAACACTACACCTCTGACAAAAATCCACTTATCGACTCTCTTCAACAGAGCGATAAGTCTTCAAAATTGCTTCTATAGCAATATTCTTCTTGTCACGTTAACACTACACCTCTGACAAAAATCCACTTATCGACTCTCTCTAATAGAGCGATAAGTTCTCAAAATTGCTCCTATCGCAATATTCTTCTTGTCACGTTAACACTACACCTCTGACAAAAATCCACTTATCGACTCTCTCCAATAGAGCGATAAGTCCTCAAAAATGCTTTTATAGCAATATTCTTCTTGTCACGTTAACACTACACCTCTGACAAAAATCCACTTATCGACTCTCTCCAATAGAGCGACAAGTCATCAAAATTGCTCCTATCGCAATACTCCTCTTGTCACGTTAACATTACACCTCTGACAAAAATCCACTTATCGACTCTCTCTAATAGAGCGATAAGTCCTCAAAATTGCTCCTATAGCAATATTCTTCTTGTCACGTTAACACTACACCTCTGACAAAAATCCACTTATCGACTCTCTCTAATAGAGCGATAAGTCCTTAAAATTGCTTCTATAGCAATATTCTTCTTGTCACGTTAACACTACACCTCTGACAAAAATCCACTTATCGACTCTCTCCAATAGAGCGATAAGTCCTCAAAATTGCTCCTATAGCAATATTCCTTTTGTCATGTTAACACTACACCTCTGACAAAAATCCACTTATCGACTCTCTTCAATAGAGCGATAAGTCCTCAAAATTGCTTCCATAGCAATATTCTTCTTGTCACGTTAACACTACACCTCTGACAAAATCCGCTTATCGACTCTCTTCAATGGAGCGATAGGTCCACAAACTCTTATCGACTCTCGTCAATAGAGCGATAGGTCCTCAAAGTTGCTCCGATCGCAACACTTTCCACTTATCGACTCTCGTTAACAGAGCGATAGGTCCTCAAAGTTGCTCAGATCGCAACACTTTCCACTTATTGACTCTCGTCAAAAGAGAGATAGGTCCTCAAAGTTGCTCCGATCGCAACACTTTTCACTTATCGACTCTCGTCAACAGAGCGATAGGTCCTCAAAGTTGCTCCGATCGTAACACTTTTCACTTATCGACTCTCGTCAACAGAGCGATAAGTCCATAAAAATACTGTTAAGTTAACATCACACCTCTAACAGTCAAAACCCCTAGTGAACTTGTTAATCATTTTCCAACAAGAATAGCAAGTTTTTATTATAAGATCCCCAGCGGATTAATTATTTTTTGGAATTATCCTAGTGATAATAAAGAAAATTTCGGAATTTCACTCTAAGTGAAAATTCATGCCAAGTTAATATTACACCTCTGGCGTTTCTAACTTTCTTTCAGTGTTTCAAGTAACACAGAAAGAAATAACGACAAAGTCCACGTATTTAACATCGTGGCAGGTTGTTATTAATAACACCGAAATCCATGTCTTACACGTATGGGGGACTTTATCTCGATTCCTAATTAGAGATAAGTCTACGCCTAACACACGTTGCCAGTTAGTCTTTTACCGTGAAAAGGACATCAAAATCCATGCCTCACACGCATGGGGGACTTTATCTTGATCCCTAATTAGAGATAAGCCTACGCCTAACACGCATTGTCGGTTAGTCTTTTCCCGTGAAAATAACAAAGTCTATCTATTCAAAATCATAGCATCAAGTCTAAGAGAGTTCATTCTCTTAGCACAACGTTACATGTGGAACGGACTTAGACAATCCACATGCTAGCCCGACTCAAACGGTAGTCGGTAAAGGCTTATCAAATCCGTTGATGGCTGAGGGTTTGCCAAAAATCCTATGCACGTTTGCAGGCCCATCAGCTTAATGGATGTGAGCCGAGACTTAAAACAGATGAGCCAAAGACAAGTCTCAAAGGCTTAGTCAAAAATGCACGGAAGCCACTTCCATGTCTCAAGACAAAACGCCGAGGTCAGACCCGCGTTGCAAAAATCATGACGCAACTCTGCAACCGCTATAAACACGGCCTCATCTCTGAGATGATTGATCTTGATGGCTGCGACAACAGCATGACTAATATTATATTAGCAACTACTAGAGATGCTGATGAGCAGTGTAATGATTTCAGAAATAAAAGGTTGGACTTAGTTGGTGAGTTGCTTGGTAGAGAGCTGTGGGCAAATATTCGTCCAGAAGACACTATGGATGTTGATTCCTGTCAAGCTCCAACAATGAAAGCTACAATCAAATAGCTTTCGCGACGACAATCGAAAGCGGCAAATAGGAGACTTTCCACACAGATCGAGAAGAGTTACAATTCGACGACACTTCCGACAGCTGATGAAAACTCTGTTCAGTGGCCTTCACAACCAACAGTGAGAGTTACAATCTGACGACTCTCATATCCTATAACAGGCAAAGATCAATAAGCAATAGCCTTTGCAATGTTATAATAGACGAGGTTACAAGTCAACAACCTCTCTCAAACGCAGAAATTCACTTCTGTGTTTCTCGAATTCAAAAACGCACACAACCTGTGCGTTCCTCAGCAAACATTGAACTCTGTAACGCAGAGTTAAATCATGAAACGCACACACCCTGTGCGTTCCCCAGCAAATATCTAACTCTGCAACGCAGAGTTAAAGCACTAAACGCACACATAACGTGCGTTCTTCAACAGGTTCAACTATGTGCCCCAAACTCTGGACGCAGAGTTGAACTTCAACGCACCAGCGACCTGTGCGTTTCCAATTCCAGAACGCATGCGGCATGTGCGTCTCAAATCTCTAACAGAGATTTAACTCTGCGTCTCAAGCCTTGGACGCAGAGTTAAAGCCCAGAATGCCAATTGAGGCGTTTTGACTTGTTCAAACACAAACCGAACGGCCTCAAAACCGTTATCCCACGTTCTGAGGGATCTTCGCCCACTCAGGAGCGGATTTAGGGGTTGGTTACAACCCTAACCCCCCATATAAATAACCGACTTACTCAACTGAGTAAGAGGTGGATCGGTTTTTAGCAGAAAAACCGCATAGGGTTGAGGTGAGCTGGTATCAAAACCGCTTAGGGTCAACAAATCTCAGCAATTCAACAGCACGAAGAAGGAGATCTTTTGAAGATCAAAGAACTGATCAACGATCAGTTAATCGAATCCCGAAGGATCCCTTCATCAACGGCATAATCTGTTTGGCAATTAACCGAATCTTCGGTTCCAACAACTCTGTTACCGAGTTTTAACTCGCTCTGAGTTTATTTCTGAAACTCATTTAAGAGTTCGTGATTAAGCTTGCAATCCAAGTTAATCATATCAAATCAGACATTCGGTTTTCAACAACTCTTGTCAGAGTTTTCAACTCGTTCTGAGTTCTTTACACTCGTTAAGAGTTCTAAATCGAAGTCATCAAGCATTTCAATTGTTCCAGTGAGATAGAAGGTCGGATCGTCAACGGAGAGCAAGTTCGATGCGATCAATCGAAGGAGGCACTCCACCGCTACCAAGAAGAACCCAGTTTTAAACAAAGGGGAGAATCAAATTCATTCTCCTCTCTTTTGTAATCAGAATCCAAATTGTAATTGATTTTGAGAGAAATACAAGTCAAATTTTTCTTTCATTGTCTTTCTACTGCAAATTTCCAACAAACAGTCCGGTTCTAGCTTGCGGAACCATTCAAAGGCTAGCCGCTCAGGGTGCCGATGAACAGTCGAGTGAGGATAGGATCATTCCTTGTGAGAAATCCTGTTTGAGATAGGAAGTAGTAGATATGTTGTGAGGGAGATCTCTTGCCATTAAAACTGGACTAAGCTCATTAGGTAGGGGACTGTATCCCATTCGACTAGATACGGTCTGACCGCCATCAACTCATTCATGCTCTTCTAAAGCTTTAGGGCATTGAGTTGACTTTGGAACTCATCGAGCCTCTTGTCTCGGGGAGTGCTACCAGCATGTGACACTATTCCTGAAGACTTGGATGAATAATCTGAAGACTTGTTTAACGTAGGTTCTTCAGTAGCAATAGGACACCTCTCTCGAATGCTTACGTCGAGTTTGCTTCCCTTGGATGATCCGATCAAAACTGTGATTGAGCTTTAGTATGCAGTAGAAGCTCTTGTGTGATTGAGTTTGATTACCCAAGCTTGATAAATGTCAATGCTGAATACTTAAAGAAGGTTAATATGCAAGAGTTTGCAAAGAGCCAAGAGTCTCAAATCTGAGAGTTTATATTGAGTCTACTTCAACAATCCAAGCTTTTGCTTAAGAATATCCAGCCAAGCTCTCAAGATGCCTAGCTAATCAAGCCTTGATCAAGCCCCCATGTTGCCAAAGGTGGCTTATAAATAGGCAAGGAAATGCATGGCTAATCCCTTGACTTGTGGGATATGACCGCTCACAGGTGAGGAGCATCATACCCTCCCTTATAGTTGTGGGATGTGACCACTTAGGGGTGATGAGAGCCATGCTCCATCACTTAGAACGTGGGATGTGGGCTTGCCCACTCCCACAAGTAAGCAGCTGCTTGCACTGCTCAGGCGAGGCTGGCGGGCTTGCAGGTGAGCTTGAGTGTTATCTGAAGGCTCAGGCGAGCTTGTAGGAAAGATTAGCGAATAGGCGGGGTTGGCTAGCGGACCCCTCAAGTGTTAGGCAAGCTTGAGTCTGTAGGCGAGCTTGGTTTATGTGGGCGAACTCCCTGTATGCGAGCTTGACCCGTGCGGGCGAGCGAAAGATTTAGGCGAGCTTGACTCGTCATCAGGTGAGCTTGACTCGTCATCAGGTGAGATTGGTTTGTGCGGGCGAATTAAGCAAGCAGATGAGCTTGACTCGTGCAGGCGAGTCAAACAAACAGGGAAACTCGACTCGTGTAGGCGAGTCGAATGATCAGTCGAGCTTGACTCGTGCTGGTGAGTCAAACAAACAGGCGAGCATTCGCTTGGCCTCTTGAATGTAGGCGAGTTTGACTTGTGCTGGCAAGCCAAGTTTGCTGGCAAGCTCTGCTTAGCTTCTTGAATGCAGACGAGCTAGCATCAGGCGAGCTCTGCTTGGCCTCTTGAAAGCAGGCGAGCTAGCTAAGCTAGTTTGCTTTTGCAATCTTAAGCACGCAGGCGAGCTCAAAACATGGGCAGGCGGGGTCAATAAGGCGAGGTTTAACCTCCTTGATTAAAGATAATTTTTATTGCCTATAATGAGCATGTTTACGATGAGCTTTGTGTGCGTGTACATGTACATGATGTGATGAAGCTTGATAGGATGCACAAATGTCAATATTTTTAGATACAATGGATTTTTGTGCATCATAACAAAATTTGCCAATATGGCCTTTTCGGCCGCAAATAGAACACTTATAATTCTTGTTATACATGTGTGCATAGTGTATGAGTTTCTTAGAAGAATTTGCATGGGACTTAACACACAAGTCCATAAGCTTGTTATTTATTTATCATGTATATTTTAAGGGTTGAATCTAAATATGATATGTGATTCTTAACATGATTTAACTCATCATTATTAGGCACATATGCATTGTTATTAGAAGTAGAGCAAACATAATCATTTACAAATAAAATTCAATTTATTTTTACTAGCTTCTACTTCTAACATGGCATTGTTCTTTTCATGAGTTAAGCTAGCTATTGATGAGGTCAAAGTTTTATTTTCCAAATTCAATTTATCATTGTTTTCTTTCAATATAGCATTCTCTTTTGTAATGATATCAAATTTGGAAGCTAGCGACTCATGATCATATTTTAAACTAACATGCTTGCTTTTTAAATCAATAAAGCTACATTGTAATTTTTTATAGTCATGCATTAATAATTCATATCCATGTACGAGTTCATCAATAGTAAGTTCATCATCATTATCGGTCTCGTATATCTCACTAGGGCTATCGCCTAGTGGCCGTGTACATGAAGATGATGCTCCACATGAACTTAAAGAAGAATCCTCCAAAACTTGTCAGATTGTCTCCAAGTTTCATTGATGTGCTTCTATAAGTTTTCACAATGTATAAGCACTATCAAAAGAATCAAGCTTGTTAGATAAAGATGAATCAAAATCATCGTGTAAAAATTCTAACAAGAGCTTGTTCATGGTAAATATTCTTTGATCATTTTTACTCCACTAGGATTTCTCCGAAGTGGGTACAATATAAGCACAATCAATTATTTCTCACAAATCAAAGTGTCTAGATCTAACAAGGAGTTTAAATCTAACACACCATTAAGCATAGCAAAAATCATCTAATCTAGGAGCAACATTAATAGCATAACCTAAACTAGGTGCACCGTGCATGTCCATGATATGCAAGCAATATGAATAAATCTTAAAACTAGATTAACAATATAGCAAAGCGAAGATCTTTAACTCTAGGTGGTTAAACCTTAAATCAAAGAGCATCATGCTCTCATACCAAGTGAAATTACCTTAGAGGGGGGTGAATAGGGTATATGCTAATCTAATCTGATATTAATGCCAAATTAAAACTTATTAATAATATCCTAGCAATTATGATATATAATAAGATATATGAGCAATGATATGCAATTAAACTAAGGGCGATACAAATATGAGATAATGGCGATATTGTGACGCCCCAGTGTTCACACAAGGCTGTAGTCCAAGGTGAATCCTATAATATCAAACATGTCGTGCACCAACACCGTGAAACAATATGTTTCACCATCACAGTTACTATCTCTCTAGTAGAATCAACAAACAAGTGAATGTACAAAACATGCAAAGAATAATAAAGTAGTAAAATGAACAGAATATGCACAGAAGAAGTGTATAAATATCTTCATAAGAGCCCAACTAATATAAAATAACTCTGAATATAAAATAAGTCTCAATACAAGGGTCAAATAAAGTCTCACTAAGGCACTCAGACTCTACAAAATAAAAACACAAACTCTAATATCTAAAAATAAACATCTACTGTGGAGCTCTGAAAAATAACTATAAATATAATATATTAGATGGAAGCTTAGATGAAACTCCATCAACCTGCGACTCTCCGTGCGCCTAACTCACCGTCTAAAAAGGAGGAAACAATGAGCGTCAAAGTGCTAGTGAGATCATCTCCATCACCCCCAGGGGGAAGGGGTAGAAGTATATAAGAAAATATTGTTAGTACATATAGATATAAAATCATTCATATAACTCTAAATGAAGACTGGTATTTAAAAATCCATAACACGAGAATTAGTAAGTCAAGCGAAATAATCCAAATAACGAAACCCTCGTGTATATATCATGTCTTAAATTGTGAATTGCTAAATACCAATCCCAAACTCATGAATGAAAAAACAATACCTAAAGGAAAAATACCACAACTCCAAACCTCAACCATACAGAGCCAATGTCACAGTCTCGAACTACCCTCGGGTAGTTGGTCGCCATAAGAAAATATCGTCCAGCATAAATATTATCATACGACATTACCATGTATGCCAAAGTATCCGATGTGTATCCGCTACTTCGTGTAATTTAACATGGGCAACAACTATAACTGTGTGTGTGTGTGTGTGTGTGTGTGTGTGTGTGTGTGTGTGTGTGTGTGTGTGTGTGTGTGTAGTATAATATATATATATATATATATATATATATATATATGAGAATTAATGGGTATCCTTGTCATTAGGAGAAGATTTCCTCCTATGACGGCCTCTAAAATCACATGATTTGATGCGACATTATGGATGATCCGCTCCGTTGAACTTGATCACATAATTCTAAAACCCAACACAACCAAGTTGGGGTGAACCCGTCGTCGTTTGACTAATCTCATCCTAGCGTGAGTTTCAATTTTAACGGTTTTGATGAATAGAACTTTTCACATGGCTCGATTGGAGGGATCCCAAACGACGACGGAATTGACGCCCGAAACTGGTGTGTGGGGTTTTAGATATGTAGATCAAGTCAACGGAGCGCGGATCAATTCCATAATATTCGCTCCATCATGTGATTTTAGAAGGCGTCATATGAGAAGAATCCCCTCCTATGACAAGGATACGCCATTAATCTATAATATATATATAATATATATATATATATATAATATATATTATATATATATATATATATATAGTATATATATAATATATAGATATATAATCAAAATAACGATATTCTTGTAAGGTTCTCATAATATCATGTGGATTCAATATCCTTACTCAATCGTTCTACGATAATAGGTATATTTCCCTATTCTGGATGGTGCATCCAGATGATCGTACAACGGAGAATAGGCATATCAGCCCAAACTAAAAAAACCATGATCATCTTCGAGTATTGGTACAACCACAGTCTCGTTATAGGAAAACATCCAAATACTCCTAGTGTGGTACAACCGCGGTCTTATTATGGGGAAACATCCACACCGTACATCCACAACTGATGAATTATGCATGATCATTTGTTAAACTATCAACTCAAACATGTGTTATGCATCTCAAATATGCATGTATACTCAATTTCGAAATATGTATTCAAGTGTTCGTGCACGTATCTCGATATGCGGATCTATATCCCATGTTCACAAACATTTCAGGTGTTAAACAGATCATAAACACCCTAGAATAATGCAGGTCAATCGAGAAAAATCCCTCGATTAATAACAATTTGAGTCAAAGCATGCACATGGCCGAAATACACTGGCGGTCGACCGGCTAGCGAGCGGCTAGAGACCTGTTAACTGTAATTTTTGCAGTTTGTTGTTCGTGTGCATGTTTCATGATTCTAACTTGATTACCTCATTATAAAACTTAAATAAAATATTGTAAACACTAGATTAACATCTCTGAAGATTATTAAACACATGAAACAATATTTATTTGCATGAAATAACATATACAAACCCTAAACATGTGTAAAAGCCTCAACACGTTGTGTAAAAAATCAAAATGCATTTAAAACTCTTGCTTAGTTAATTTCAGATCTTAAACTACCACTAAAAATTCATTTATAATCATCTAAACACGAAAAGATCCGATCTTTAACTCAAATATTTTAAAAGAACTATTTTTATACTCAAAATAGTTGATTTGCTCAATAAAACCACATTAAAACTCAATAAAACATTTAAAAAGGTGGGAGTAGGGTTAGCAGAGATAAAACTCGCCTGAAATCTTGTTAAAAACGTGAAGGATGCAAAGCCAAGACAGATCCCTAATCCATACGTCAAAACCAAATCTAAATCACACTTCAAAAGCTCTTGAACTCTCACAAAATAAGATCTAGGGTTTAAAAGAGGGTTTGGTGGCTGCTAGGATTTTAAAACTCTAAAATAAGATGTGAAAAATCGTGTTCAAGTGGTATATATATCATGCAAATGGACCTGACCCTCAAAATATCCGTAACCAACTCAAAACAGGAAAAACTGAAAACCTGTCAGGCGGCCGATCACGACTTATACGATGGTCAATCGGTACACATATTTCCAGTTGTGTAGGTTTTACCTTTGTGCATGTTTTCGACTCGATTCTTTCGCAATACGGGCTTGTTTGAACTCAAAACACTTGCTAACATAGTCATACACTATTTAATGATATTTATCACGATAAATATCCACTTATCTCAATTAATCGCATATTATTTCAAATTATCACATATTAATTCAAATTTACGGGGTTTTGCAGATATAGAATGTAATAAATAATGAGCACAAATAATATGCCAAGGCAAACTCAAACACACAATATAATCACGGAGTTTGGTCACCCTCGACCTACGTCTCCGCTCCTCAGCCTCGAGGAGAATCTCCACTATCTCAAAAGATACTATATAATCGGTTTTCAACGCTCACCAACAAACGTTTACAACACTCACAATGTAATCACACAACATACCCTCTAAGTGTTGACCTAGCCCGTGTCGCCTTCCTCAAGTTCTCGGATTTACAACCTCTCTAGGCTTTACTACCGACACCACTCCTCTTAAAATTAACCCCGTCTCTTACCACACACTCCTTTCAGTGTACTTATGTATTACAAAGTGAACTCTCAACAATTAAGTACAAATAAAATTATTTGTTCTCCAATACAATTTGAGAACGAAATAAAGCTCACTTAATCACACTCATAGCCCAAATGAATTATATGTAAAAATACTCAAGCTCAAATATGTGTGTGTGTGAAATAATATGAACAATAACAAAAACTAAACTCAATATAAGATCTAGCTTAATAAAATTGATAATCAACAAATATATATATATAAAGCTAGAATTGAGTTTAGAAAAAACTTCTCTGAAATAACAAGAGTGAAAGAGAGATGGAATTGAAGCTCAAACACGAAGGAATCAATCTTCTCCTCTTGTAAAAGTTTCTTCACAAAAACAAACTTTGAAAACACTTATAAACTCTTAAACAAACTTAAACCTCTTTGTAAACCTTTTCTTCAAAAAAAGAAGTTAAAGGTATGGGGTATATATAGGATCAAGAAACAAAAGCCCAAAACCAAGAAAATATCACAAAACAACAAAATTTGAAAAACTAGCTATTATGCCAACGGTCATTAGTTCGGTCGACCGGATGATACTGGTCGGTCAATCGAAGGGTGTCTATCGATCGACCGAAACGAAGTTGTCGGTTGACTGAGGAACCCTGAGAAAAACGGTTGAAAAAAATCATGTTTTGGTCGGTCGACCGGTAGGTCATGTTTGGTCGACTGAAATACCCTAAGAAGCAATACTGAAAGATCTTGTTCTGGTCGGTCGACTGGCAGGCCTTGTGCGGTCGACCGAAAACTGACATATGATAAAATTGCTGAAAAACTAAATTTGAAACATCTTTAAAAAATATCAAATAAATTCCAAAAATTGTAAAACTTGGAGAAATGTTTATAAACATGAAATGAACATGCTATAAAAGAAAATTTTCAAATTACATTTCCCATTTGTGAAAACTCGTCGTTTTGCAAAAACTCAAAAATACGTGTTTGTATGAATACTTAATTTTGACATATGACTTAAACTAAGTTATAAAAATATTTTGAACTGATTTATGGACTATATATAAGATGTATACAAAGATTATTTTGTTCATAAGTCAATAATATAAAAATTACTTTAAAATACCCAAATTGTGATGAAAATAAGAAATGTGTATGTGTGTATGATTAAGCTTAAAAGTATTAATACACAAAATACACGTCCTACACTAATAAACCATATAGATTGCATATGAAGCTCGATCGTGAATCTTGACTTGACTTATATTTGCTCCATTTACAATATAGCTATTGAATCATTTAACCTGGGTTAATCAATCAAAACCAAATACTAGAAAACAAGTTATAAAGTATTTGTTAAATCATCAAAACAAGATTAGAAAAATAGACTCACCACATGAGTCCTAACATATGCCCGTGCTCACACGAGTGGATGTGGTTTCTTTGGTTTGCATCTAATTTCTTTGTTCTTTATGAGTTTCGTTTTTGGTTATGATCATCATGCTTCTAAAATTTAAATGGTGCTAACTTTTTTCAGTTTTGCCACTTAGGCCCTAATAAATTTTAATAGAAAATCCCCAATAATGGTTATTTGCATTTTTCATTTTTATAAGGAGCTATTTAAAATATCAAACTTTTTGGATTTTTTTTATAATTTTAGAATTTTTAAGGTATGCTTGCAATTTTTAGATTTTTCAGAGGGCTTCTCACAATTTTCGATTCTTTTAGAATGATTGCTTGAAATTTTAGAATTTTAAGGATTTGTAATTTTCATATTTTTAGGGAGTTTTTTTTATTGTTTTTTGATATTTTATAGAGTTGGCTACCATCTTTGGAATCTAAAAGGGGGTTTTTTGTAATTTTTAGAAATTTTTAGGGGGGTGGGCAGTAGGGGAAGGAGAGGTCATTTTTAACTTCTTTTTCAATGGGACTGTTTATATTTTTATATTTTTTAAGGGTTGTTTAAAATTTTATGGGTTGATGCAAATAAGAATGATTTGAGAAATGCACATTAGTTTTGAGGATCATGGGAATTAGTGTACAGTTATAGGGTAACATCATTATATTGGTTAACTACAAAACATCAAAATATTTTGGAGGTTTTTTAAAATTTCTAAACTTATCAAGGGTTTTAAAAAGTTTTGGGACTTAGTACCAAGAGACAAAACTTATTGGAGGTTTAGAGATATTTAGCCTTAAAAAAATTAAGAAGGGACACATGACAATCTTTTGATATGTAAAGTCAATGGTAAACCACCAATCTCTCTTTGTATATAAAGAAGGGATTGTTATTTGCACGTCAAGTGAATTTTGAAAATTTTGGGGGTTCAATACTAAAACATCCAAACTTGTTGGAGGTTTAGTAAAATTTAGTCTTTAAAAAATTAGGGACACTAGCAATTTTTTGACATATAAGGATAATATTAAACCACTAATCTCTCTTTTATATTGAAAAAAAAAAGATAATTAAGAACATTATTATTAGAATTTTTTTAGCACGGGATTAATTTGTGTTTATTAGTATAGTAAGTCATTATGCATGTGCTTTGAGAGTAATTCTTCCTTAGTGCTTAGATTACAACCCAACTTAATAGAAAAGAGATATAACTAGGGAAAAGGAAAAGAAGAAAAATCAGAAGAATTTTCTTAAAAAAGTACGATGCAAAGTATAATAAATAAAGAGGGCGGGGCTCATTGGCTTCTTTCACCTAAAAGATCAAATCGTCAAATGAGAGCAAAATGGAGAAAATATGAGTTAAAAAAGAAATCAAGCGCATATAAGAGTCTATTAGGTAATAGAAAATGTGTGCATCCCAAAGTTAACTTGGATTAACGGTATTAGGTTGGAGGGTGTATGTGTAACAAATAAATACTACAGGGGTACTAAGTGGAACTCACTACTACTATAGGTAGGGTGGGGGTTTTTTTTTGGGGGGGGAGATGGATTTTGCAATTAACCTTTTTTCAATATATTATATTTCGTTCACTTTCGATATTGTTATGATAATAATATCGAAACTAATATAAATAGGTTTTTTTTCTAGTACTAAATATATATTAATTTGTGTATCTCTCTCTTACATATAATGAGAAATTTATGGAACTTCTAAATGCACAAATAATTGATATATATTATTTCATAAGAGCACAAAAAGCTGACATGTGTCACATCATAAGTACACATACATCCCTCTATTCTATCAAAATATGACAAGTAGACACCTAATCGTATATTTAGTTAAGAAATTCTCATCAAATTAAAATTATCCATAATTAGAAAATTCTACTCATCAAATATTTTGTAAAACTTATATGATCATAACTATCAATATTTAAAAAGAATCTCATAATTATATATTTAAATATAACAATATATTTAAATATTATAAATGTATTCGCTTAAGTATCATCATCAAATTAAAACTATCCATAATTAGATCAGAGTTTTTATAATTAAATATTTTGTAATGCTTATCAAATTATAGTTATCCATATTTAAATGAAAAACTCATAATCATATCTCTTTAATTGTAGAAATTAAAGAAAAAAACTCATATACAATTTTAATTTGAGAAATCATGGGTCAATTTTAGAAAAACCCCTTCAACTATTTTAATTTGAGAAAACATCCTCAAGCTTAAGTATATATTGTATATAACTCCCCTCAACTATGAAATTTGAGATAACCCCCTAAACATTTCTCACTTAACCCAACCACCCCCACCTCCCCTCAAATAAGAGGTGTGTTTGAACCCCCCCAACCCCATCCCATTAACAATTTTAATTTGAGAAACCCCCTCTAGTTTGCATATCGTAGATAACTTCTCTCAAGTTTGAAATTATGAGAAACATCCATAATATTCTTCTCATTTTACACCATGAAACCTAACACTAATAAGTCCACCATGTCATAGACAAGTACGTGACTAAAAAAGATGAAAATTTAATCATTATAAAAATTTACTATTGATCTTTTTAGAATAAGGGAAAGAGAGCACAGAGGGGAACTTATTGTAAATTAATCAAGATCTATTTTATCAGTTGAGGGTTAATTTGTAAGAGAACGAGTTAATTTTCAAAAGCGTATAGTAGTTATTTTACATTTTAAACCGACGTCATAGAGTTTGGTGAAAAAAATGTGAAAGATTAAGGGAGTTTTGTAAGACATCCTATTAGTTTAGGGGAGCTTCTCTAATTTTTAATGTAGAGTGGGGTTATTTTTAATAAGCCTAAACTAAAGGGGGATTTTATCAAATTAAATTAGTTTTAGAAAGAGGGGCTTTGGGGGGGGGGGGGGGGGGTTGGCATGGGGGATGGGGGATAGTTTTGTGAGACACCCATATAGAGGGAGTTTCTCTAATTTTCAAAGCGCGAATGAGATTATGCTATATACGCCTTAAACTCGAGGTTTTTTTAAATTAAAATAGTTTTTTTTTTTTTGGGGGGGGGCGGGGGAGAGTGTGGGTCCTTAAAGACCTTTGCATCGTGTATGACTCACCCTGTGCGTGCACAGGGGATTGTGAGACATTCACCATATATGGTTGCCGTGCAAGCATGAGCAAAATATTTATTTTTTTTCTATATAAAATTATACTATGGTGTTAAATGTTGATATTAATATCATAAGTGAAAGAAAAAAAATATCATCTAAAAAATATGGTCTTATCTAAAATATCAATTTTGTTGTAATATACAGAATAAATGAAACAAGAAATAGACAAGAGACAAGAGAAATTGTAATTTTATTCATTCTTCATTTCTCACTTACAATTTGTAGTCCATGACATACATTATATAGATGGATAATAAGAAGACTAAAGATCATGGGCTAATGAAGAGTCACATAATTAATTATCCATATTCAAGTAATGTCCACATTCATTTAATCTTCTAGATTTCAACACTCCCCCTTGGACATTACTTCGTGATGTCAATGCCTCGTTAAAAACCTCGCTAGAAAAACCCAGTGGGAGAAAAACTAGTCGAGGAAAAGAGTACACGACATAAGTAGATTCTTGTGTTTCATTAGTTGCCTCATTAAAAACCTTTAGCTAAGAAAACCCTGTGGGACAAAACTTAGCAAAGGAAAAAAGAGTACAACTATAGATCTTCAGGATCCAAACTTGTGCAGTATTAGCTGCCTCGTTAAAAACCTTTGGCTAAGAAAAACCCCAATGGGACAAAAACTTAGCTAAGGGAAAAAGAGTACAGCTACCGCCTTCAGGGCTTAATCTTCAGGATTATTCTGAAAAATAATTTTGCTCCCCCTCAAGGCAACAAACATTTAAGTCTATGCATACCGTGGTGGCCAAGCACGATACCATAAAATTAAAAGTTGATGTATTAAGGGATTTGGTGATCAAATCTTCTAGATTGTCACGACTTAGAGCGAACTTATCTATGTTAATTTCATTATTATTTTCGAGTGCAAGTAGATAAAAATTTTCCACATCTCATTTATGCAACACAAGTTATATTATCCTTAGAAAGGACATCGGGGGTCATATCCTCGTTTAATATGCCACACAATCATCGAATGTGTTTTATCAGCGATATACACATTCTCGTGGGAGACGTATAGAGGAACAATCTCTGAGTGGTTTCAAGTATTAACCATTGTCTGCTTAATAAACCTCCAAAAAGATAAATGGTACCACTACAGAGAAAAACATGACCAGTCAAAGATTTGACAATATGGGGATCAGTCATATAATCAACATCAGAATATTGCCCACCAATGTCATACTTTGATAAACAAATATCTCTTGTACTTTGAAGATACCAGAGGATATATTTAATGTTATTTCAATGTCTCCTTCCAGGAGATGCACTAATTCTTGCTAGCAAGTATAACGCAAATACAATATCAGGCATAATGCAATTTGCGAGATAAAGAAGTGCTTTAATAGAGCGCTCAAATACGGGACTTCAGGTCCTAAAATATCCTCATTATCTTCTTTAGGTTTGTATGGGTCTTTATCCACTTCAAGGGATCTAACAACCATTGGTGTGCTAAGTTCATGAGATTTATTCATTTAAAATCTCTCCATGACCTTCTTCAGGTAGGTTGACTGGTATACCAATATTTCTTTAGAAACATGCTCGATCTGCAGGTCGAGACAAAATTTTCCATCAGTGACTTTCATATAAAAATATTAGCGTCTAATGACTCATATTAAAATGTGGTCATGACGTACATATACTGCATATATAAATTCATAGTTTCTGCCATATTAACTTGCGGAACGTAATACAATCACTAATAGGAGAATATTTTACATCTAAATCGATGTCGGGTCTCTGCGTGAACCCATTTAGCTATGAATCTCGCTTTATATCTCACCACCTTACAATTCTCATTTATTTTTCTTATGAAGACCCATTTATATACTGTAGGGATATATGGACTATAGGTTGAAAATACTTTAGCGAGTTCAGCTCAGCCTCAATTGCTACTTTCCATCTCACCTAGTCCGAGTGCTTCAAGCACTCTGCTACCGACTTAGGTTCTGGATCCAGATTATTTTCGGAGATAGTAAGAGCAACTGTAGAGGCAACTATGTTGTCGACAACTTTTATATTTCTATTATATATTTCTCTTTTTTCACAAATTCGTGGCCACTTTAATTCTTATTTTATGTTAACCAAATCCTTGTCATTTCCCTTAACAATTGGATTTGGCCGTTCCGCATCTCCAGTATTGTGATTATCAAGTGCACGTGCAATTTACTGGAGATTCCATCTTCAGGATGAACCTCTTCTGGAGGTTATGAGAGTGATTGTCTTTCTATATATATAATTTAGTTTGTCGCGGACTTTTATCTTTTACACTAACATGTTTTATATGCTTCTGGCACAATATGCTTCTGGCATACCAAATCATCAATGATATATTTAACATGAATATGGGGCTTAGTCACTCTTTTCTTGGCAGATTATCATTTGAACTTCTGGTTCAGTTTGACTAGTACGTGGATATAAATATTGAAGATCTTTTTCACCAATAGAATTTCTTGACATTATTTTGTATTTTGGGCACTAATCTCCCCCTAATGTCGAGAATTGATCTTCAATAAAAAATACAGTCAGCGTACTAAATTGTAAATTGATCCTCTAACATGGGCCATAGGTACTAAATTATTGACGGAGTTTCATAAATAATGTATGTACCTTCACCGAGGTCCCATAGAGGTACGCTATATGGTGGTGATATAGAAACATGGACTGCAAATAAATAATACGCAGATGGGAAATGTTTTGCTTCTACACCACGTATTAGATAAAGGGGGAAAATTGTGATATGCAGTTGGTCGGATTTAGTTTGAATGCCCCATTTAATTTAAGGAAATCCAATAAATCATATTTTGCCCCAGATGACCCCCAATCGCTCATGCCAGAGTTTAAAAGAATTTGGGTCCCTAAATCTTAAATTCATCGCAACATGGTGTATTTTAGGTCGGATATATGTATAGTACAACCCTGAGGAGAAAGATGGAAACTTCTCCACAACCACGTATTAGATAAAGGGGAATAATCATTTAAACAAAACTCATACAAACTTAAAATTATCTTACAAAAACATGCAAAATAAGTCTCGAAAAATTCCAAATCATCTTAACAAAAATAACTAGAACATGTCTGAAAAAAAAACGAAATAGACTAATAAAACATGCATAGTGATAAATAACATGATCACTCATGTTCACCAAAATCATCAAGCTCCATCTTCAATAAGTCATCATCGTCCAGATTCAGGTTATCATCATAATTGTCATCTTTTAGGGCCATGTTTGCTTCAGGCAAACTAGCATGATGTTTTTCACCTTGTTTTGACTTCCCCTTTGGGTCCTTCATCATTCTCTGATAGGCCTCAACCAAATGTTTCGGTGTACGACATGTGCGAGACCAGTGGTCCTCACATCCACACCGATAGCAAGCTTGCTTGTTATTAGCAACCTGTTGATGAGAGTTAGGCTTGTTTGAAGGAGATCTATCCTTGTTCTGACCCTTGCCACGGTCCTGAAGACCATAAGCATTGCGACGACCACGACCTCTACCACCACGATAAGACCCGCGACCACGTCCACGACCTCTACCATGTCCACGCCCATGAGTATTACTCTGATTTGTGGCATGTGCTTCAGGCACAGCTTGCGAACCAACTGGTCTAGAATTATGGTTGCGCATCAGAAGTTGGTTGTGTTTCTCTGCAACTAGTAACGCAGAGATCAATTCAGAGTGTTTTGAATAGTTTTTGGTCCTGTACTGCTGCTGGAGTATAAGATTACTTGCATGGAATGTAGAGAGGGTCTTTTCAATCAATTCATCTTCTGTAATGTTCTGCTTACAGAGCTTCAGCTGTGAGACAATGCGGTGGAGAGTTGAATTGTATTCAGTTACGGATTTAAAATCCTGAAATCGCAAGTTCAACCAATCATATTGTGCTTGCGGAAGCATAATAGTCGTCTGTTGGTCAAAGCGATCCTTCAGGGATTGCCAGAGAATATCAGGATCTTTTTCAGTAAGGTACTCATTTTTCAGGTCTTTGTTGAGATGATGACGAAGAAAAATCAATGCCTTTGCCTTCTGGGCAGAGGTGCTCTGAGAAGCTGGATCAATAGTGCTGCTTAAATCACAAGAATCTAGGTAGATTTCAACATCCAAGGACCAAGTCAAGTAGTTGCTGCCATCAACGGCAAGCTCAGCAAATGCCCGTTTGGATATGTCAGACATTTTTTTTAGAAATGCTATAATTATCAAAAGAAGATATATCAATCCACCAAATTTATAAAATATTACACTATACAAGATGTGCATACAAACAGAAGTGAATAAATAAAGGAGCCACAGTGCATGCCTCTGTTCTAATTAGGTAGGACAAGTGATCAATCAATAGAAGGTGTGCATTTGTAAATTGTATTAAACCAGACGGGGTGAGTAATTAAGTGGGATCATCTTCAAGGGGTGTCCTTTTAATGTGTAGATAAGAAGTGATCATCTCATAACTAAGGACCAATGTCCAAGGATACCCATATTCCTTGTATATAATACACATATGAGTGTGTGCAAGTGTTTTTGTACACACCAGACCATTAGCATATTATCATTTTTGTACTTCCCGATCGGAAAGAAAGATTAAATTTAGAATTGCGACTTCTATGTAAAATTGCATCTCCGGTTCGTGCTGATAACGTGTTGTAATATACAGAATAAATGAAACAAGAAATAGACAAGAGACAAGAGAAATTGTAATTTTATTCATTCTTCATTTCTCACTTACAATTTGTAGTCCATGACATACATTATATAGATGGATAATAAGAAGACTAAAGATCATGGGCTAATGAAGAGTCACATAATTAATTATCCATATTCAAGTAATGTCCACATTCATTTAATCTTCTAGATTTCAACAAATTTGATAATTTATCGTGTAGTTATAAGAAAAGAATAATAAAAATAATGAATAGATTGTTAGCTACTTAGCTTTAGGTGGAGTTCAAATCTTATTAGAACCCCCCACTACGCGGGGGATTCTGCACCATATACGAAGGCAGACAAATACAAAAATGGCCCCCTAATTGACCGGTCAAAAGATCAAAACTTCTTCACCTGCGAGAAGTTTTGGTAGAATCCAAACTTGCAAAGGTATTACACTGTGAAGTTATGGAGGATAGCGTTAACGGGTGTTTGGTTCACCTATTTTATAGAAAAGTTTTGGAAAAACATCTGACAATGATATTTTTGTAAATAGTATATTTCTATAGATTTCTATAAATTATGTTTAGGTCAAAAAATTTATAGAAATATTTTCTATAAAGTAGGGAAAAGTAGGGTATTTTATAGAAATTAACTTCCTCTCTAAAATGAGAGGAAATTACTTAGAAATCTAATATTTATATAAAAAAAAACAATTAAGTACACACATACCCCATTTCTCCACCCCCATGTGATTTCCCATGGGCATTGTTAAGAACCTATTTTCTATAAAGTTATATCCAACCAAACAAAAGAAAAAGAAAACAAGGTATTTTCTATAAAGTTACGAACTTTATCATGTTTTGAACCAAACAAAAAATAGCAAAAACAAGAAAAAAGACACTTTGAGTTTTATAAACTTTTCATACAATTTTTTGTAGAAATATAAGGAAATCAAAATTTGAGCATTTTTTCTTTTCCTCTTTTTTTATAGAAATTGAACCAAATAGGCCCATAGTGTCATGGACAAGGACATATCTAAGAGGTGCTGTAGGTGGCAATTGCACCCAAATACGTTTGAGATTTTTTTTTTGTTGTTACAACAATATTTTGATGTTGCAAGAACATCTAACTAAACAATACTTTTAAATTTTAGATGCAACTGGAACAACACTCAAATAATAGTGTTGCGACATTATGAATTGGAAGTTTGGAACACCATAAATATTTATGTTCCAACTCCTAATAAAACATACTCTAGATTCATTTAAACTTAATAGTCTAATTAGAATTTCAAGTCAAATACGCCTAAACACTAAAAAACCAAAAACCGAAAACACGAACAACACAAAAAAAATTTGAAAAAAAATACATTACTCAAAATTCTCTATTATATCTATGGATTCAATTTGTGTGATCCCAAAGTCAAAAAGGTAGAAACCCTAATCTTCCTTTTGCATTCCCATTAGATACTATAATTTTATAATATTATATTTTTATTTCTAGATAAATAATTATTGATGATTCGCCTCCAGAGAAATTTTTTCTGGATCCCACACTGGTCATGGATCTACTAGTTTAAAAAAGCCAACTGTAATTATAAATGAACAGATTGCAAGAAGAAACTAAACATCGCAAATAAAATTTAAATTAAACGAAATAATCCAATCTAGATAGTATAGGGTTAAATCTCATGTCCGTTTCAGTAAAATCCGCTCGTACTATATAAACCCCCTCATTTCACGAATAAACACTCACTGACAAAAAGGGCAATTAAAAAAAAAAGAAGAAGCGGCAGAAGCAGAGCGATGGCCGCCGCTTGTTCACTTCGATCCGATGCCTCTCTCCTCTCCTCCTCCTCCTCCTCCTCCATCGCCGGCGGACGATTACTCCACCGATCCGCTGCTGGTTCTCGTCGCCGGGGATGGATTTCTGCCGCCGCATCGACCTCCGTTCCTCCGGTTCAAGGGCGATGTAAGTCTAGGGCTTTTTTAGGGGTTTCAAAGTAATTTCAAGAAAGTTCGTGATTTGCTCTCTGAATGTGGAGTTTAGGGCTACCGAATAATCTAATTGCAAAAATGTAAATTTGTTGTGCTGAAATTATTATTATTTTAATAGAACGTGTATTAGCAAAATGCAAGTTTAGGGTTTAGGAGTTTTAAGCGGCTTGTTTCTTTTGAGGGCAAGGATATGGATAAAGATTTGATTTTTCCTGTTAAAGCAAATTTAGTTTTTGTGAATGCAGGGTTTAGGGGATTTTCAGTAATCGTGGGAAAGTTCATGATTTCTGGACTGGATGTAGAGTTTAGGGGTTCTTTGTGTGTGTTTGAGGGCGAGAAAATGGATATTGATTTGGTTTTTTCGCATGTTATTGTGAGTTAGATTTTGAGCACACTATTTTCAGGGAAGTTAATGATTTGCAGTCTGAATGTAGAGCATACAGATGCTTGTTGTGTTTGAATGCGATAAGGTGCATACGGATTTGATCTTGTATGTTATTAAAATTTTGGCTTTGAGGTTGGGAGTAGTCTAATAGCAAAAATGTAAATTGGTTTTGGTAAAATGTTTAAATATGTATTTTGTAAGACAGTTTCTTACACCTAAAGTAGATAGAATAATCAACCTGATCTACTAGAGGAATCGTGTACTAATTTGAAATTTCATGATATGTTGTCTGAATGTAGATTTTAGGGCTCCTTGATGTGTTTGAGCTCAAGAAAACGGGTAAAGCTTCAATCTTTATGCTATTTTAAATTTACATATTGAGGATGGGAGTGATCTAACATAAAAAATGTAAAATTTTTTCTGTTAAGATTTTTAAATGTGTATGTTTAGATAAAAGAAGAGTGAACGTAAACTTACTGGAAACAAATTTGTAGCAATGTTGAATTCAAGCTTATTCTTTTCCTTTACTTTGTTGAAATTCTACATGGTTTAGTATCTAAAAGGCAAAACTTTAGTAGAGGCCCCTGTTGTATTGGCCAAACATCACTTGGTTCCTTAATGTTTGGAAGTCATAACAGGGGTCCCTAATGTTACCTTCGTCATCAGCCTAGATCCTTTTTACAAAATTCCATTAAATTTTGATAACATGGTGATGACGTGGCCCTGCCATGTCATTGCCACATCAGTAAAAAAATAGTGAAATTCCAAGTTTAATACAAGCTTGTAATTTTACCTTTTTTTTATGTGGCATGATTAAGTTGGACTTTCACTAATTTTTTTGCTGACATGGCAACGCCACATGATTGCCACATCATTAAGATTTAATAGAAGTTTGTAAAAAGGATCTAAGCTAATGACAGAGATAACGTTAGGGACCCCGGTGAAGACTTACAAACATTAAGGCTCCAAATGATATTTGGCCAATACTTAATGGATCTCTACTGAACTTTTGCCTATCTAAACTCATGTAAGTCCTTGTGTTATTCATGAGAGACAGTTTTGCTCTGAACAAAAATATTCTACTTTTAGATTTTTTTAAACATTTTCTCTGAATTGAACTAAATTAGATAAAGTGATGCTCCTAAGTCGTATCAAAGATATGCTAGTTTTTCCCCCTATATGACCTGAAATTTATGTCTTAGTTGAGTTGGATGTTTATGTATATTTGGCTTGTACTTTATTTGTTATGTGATGTTGATGAAATGTAGGATCACGACTGGCCATCATAATCCTATATGTATTTAAATTGTTTGGACCAACTGCATTGTGTCTACATTGTTTGCTCCGGTTGCATTATTCAGATTGAACTCAGTTGTCTGAATTTCTTAGATATCAAGTTTTTTGTGATCTTCTGATTAGCAATGTGCATATATTTTTATTACTTCACCATTAGGATGGAAATCCATACATTTTTTAATAGCTAAGATGAACGTAAGTAATCAATTTGTGTTGTGCACTTTTCCAGCAAAAACAGCACTGAAGGATTTTATCCATATAAGTGACTTTGACAAGGCAACAATCATGAATATCCTTCAACGTGCATCTGATGTCAAGGCTCTGTTGAAGTCAGGAGATAGGTCTTTTCTCCCTTTTAAAGGGAAGAGCATGGCAATGATTTTTACTAAGCCATCCATGAGGACACGAGTTTCATTTGAGACAGGGTTCTTTTTGCTCGGTGGACATGCGATATACTTAGGTCCTGATGATATCCAGATGGGAAAGCGAGAGGAAACCAGGGATGTTGCTCGAGTTCTTTCTAGGTACAACGACATCATTATGGCACGTGTATTTGCTCATCAGGTACGATGGTGAGTCTCAAGTATTAATGTTCTTCACTTAAATTACCAAGTGGACCAGTATCATATGATGAAATATGAACGTGAAACGTATACAGATATGCTTTAAAATTTTCCCATGGATATCAAGTTAGCATATTTGTTTTTGGGGTTCCCACATGCACTATACTAATGTTATACATAGAATGCCAGAATCACAACTTGAAAAAGTTCAATTAGTTGGTTAAGAATGTATTTAAGAACTCAATGTACATTAAAAGAAGTTAAGTTTCCAGTGTATCATCCAAATACATAATAGAATATCTCAAAAAACTCTTTTATAACATATAGGTTGAATTATTTGTCATTCGTCAACCAAAAGATCTGTATGGGCTTAGATGTCTACTCTGAAAACCCTCATACACGGGGGTTCAAGAGTTTATCTTACAGAATTCACATTAATTATCATACTAACGTTTAATTAACTCACATTGTTACTTCTATTTCTTACTTGTTTCCGTTGCAGGATATTCTTGATTTGGCAGCATATGCTACAGTGCCAGTCGTCAATGGCCTGACTGATTATAACCATCCATGCCAGATCATGGCTGATGCTCTAACAATAATAGAGCATGTTGGTCATTTAGAAGGAACCAAGGTTAGAGATTTCTTGATTTGTTAGTTAATCTCTATGAGTTCAGTTCAGATTTCTGTGTTCAACAAACTTCCTGATTTTAGGAAATATATTTCAGGTTGTATATGTTGGTGATGGGAATAATATCGTGCACTCATGGCTTCTATTAGCAGCTGTTGTTCCTTTTCACTTTGTATGTGTTTGTCCAAAAGGATTTGAACCAGATGCGAAGACTATTGAGAAGGCAAGGAGTGCTGGGATTAGCAAAATTGAAATAACAAATGATCCCAGGGAAGCAGTAAAGGGAGCTGACGTAGTGTATTCAGATGTTTGGGCTAGTATGGGCCAAAAAGAGGAGGCTGAATATAGGAATAAAAAGTTCCAAGGGTTTCAGGTACTCGTTCATCCTGTACCTCCCTTTTTATAGTTCTTTTGCTAATTCATAATTGATTAAAGTAGTCTTTTAAAGTTTTAAGTGAGCTTAATCCTCAATCAAACACCGTGAGGCAGCTCATTTTAATTGTTTTTTCTTTACATAATTTTATTTTCTTTCACTACTGCGAGAGGAGGTACTTCATCCTAATCGTTTACTGGTTAAGGTTGATTAATCCTCGAATATCATTCTTTTGGAAATTCTCTGCATTTTCTTAGACAAGTTGCAAGCTTGAAGGCTAGAGATTATAATTTGTAGTGCCTCTAGTTATACTGCATTAATAGACCTATTTTAAGTTCTCACCTGAATTCTGGATCGCCTGGTGTACCCAAAAAGCTTTATAAACGTGGTTCAGGACTGTTAAACTTGTCACGATACTTGAGAGAGCATTATGACTAATAATATATTTTTAATCTGAAAATTTAACATATTATCTGATATCTGTGAGAAATACAGGCTTACTCGGCAACTTAATTTGTTGGTATTAGCATAATTTTTGTGGGAGTTTGGTCCAAATCTTAGCTGATCTCACACCAAAAAATTAAAAGAACACAAAAAGGCCCATTCATGTAAAAAGTGTCCTCCCTTTGTATCATATGCATGCAGACATCTGTGTATATTTCTGTTCTTTTTTCTTTTTACCATTTTTACTGTATGTTCATATCAAAGTTGCAGCAATAGTTTATATAAGTCTCATTTATAACATTTGTGGTATTTGCAGGTGGATGAAGCCCTAATGGAGATGGCAGGATCAAAAGCACACTTCATGCACTGCCTACCAGCGGAGAGAGGAATTGAAGTCACCGATGGAGTTGTGGAAGCCCCCAATTCCATCGTCTTCACTCAGGCTGAGAATCGCATGCATGCCCAAAATGCTATCTTGCTCCATGTATTTGGTGTCTAGATCTTGTAATTTATTCCTATTAATAGGAAGTAGCTGTGTAATGAGGTTATAGATCCTGTCAATAGTCAGGATTCTGTTTGACTCTGTTTTATTGGACTCGTTATCATGTATTTGATACTGTAGACTTTATCCCTTTTTGGGTACAACTATTTGCATAAGGCTGAAGACGCTATTTCATTGGACTCTTTATCGTTGTAGGATTAAGCCTGGACTTGATACTGTACACTTTCACCCATTTTTGGGATAAATGTTTGCATAGAGTGAATATGAGAGTGGTATGTTATTATTCCGTTTTTACAAAGGTGAGCAGCGAAATCTATTGATCGGTCGGCTAATATTTGAATAATTTTCTGCTATTAAAATGTTTAAAGTTTCTCAGAAAACTGTATGCCAACTTCTCGAATGAGGGAAATTTGCCCATGGTACATTACTCATTGCTTCAATATGCATTATTTACTTCTAACTTTTGTTGTCTTCGGCAACTTCTTATTTTGTGCGCTTAGGACAACTGCTGCTCTTTTTGGGTGCAACATTTAGAACTGAAACTAAAATTGTTTTGAATATATCTTTATGTTGTCTGCATCTATATACAATAATGGAGTCAAAAGAAGGATAAGCTTGTCATCGATAACGAAAATCTTTCCAAATCATCTGAAAAATAACCATTCTTTCTGCAAACCATCTGAAAAATAACCATTCTCCAAATCATATAGTCACTCGCAAAGCCTCTTCCTCTGTTTTTACTATCATCTGCAATTGTACAAGAGTCAAAAACAGGGAAAGAACCATTGCCAATATACTCTCATGTCCCCAACAATCTCCAAACTATAAAGCCTATTCAAACTAAAGCAAGCCGTGGTAGCTAATCCAATGAACATTACAAATCAGTGAAACAAAGCGACTCTCAGACTTGGCTTCAGTTACGTAGTTTTTGCTCAAATTTGAATGATCAAGATGCACAACAAAATCTCTTGAATAACCCAATTAAAACAATCTATATTGATCCAACATTAGCTTTTTCTAGGCAAAGAGATCAGATGACCATCGAGTGCCCTGTATTAGGCTTTGCAAACAATACAAACTCACTGAACATGGAGACGATCATAAACGTTCCCACTAACAAGGGCAAAGCTACATTTGCAAACAATACAAACTCACCGAACATGGATACAATCATAAATGCTCCCACTAACAAGAGCAAAGCTACATTTGCCTGCAACAATAAATACTGCTCAAACACTAAAAAACACAAATCGGTATGCAACGAAATTTTTTTCTCTAATCGAAACTGTTGGCTCTCCAGTTTCTTCTTACTTACGACCTAAGCATGCCCTGTAGCTGGATCACCTGTTGCCTCTGCTCAGGTGGCAACATATTTATCTGCTCCGGAGTCAGGCTCATTACTTGCTGAAGCAACGCCTTCTCCATGTCCGGTGTCAACTGATACATATAAAGAGAATAAGCGCGAGAGTCAGTAAATAAAAGGAAAGAGATCTTTTCGATAATGGTCTGCTAAATCTTGCATATTTTGAAATTAGTCCCTCTAATTAATATTGCTATTACATCCCCCAATTAAGTTATTTTTAAATTAGTCCCTCAAATCATTGAAATTGCTATTAGGTCGCCCAATTCTCACAAGTTGTCTTTCAAATTAATCCCTTTAATTTATACTTCTACTCTAGATTGAGGATCAAAATAAATAAAAAATAAATATATATATATATATGTTATATCCTAAATAATAAACATATAGATACTTATACTATTAGTACTATATCTATATTTACCTATATATTTATATACTTAGCTATTATAATATATAATATCATTATATATATATACGAGAGAAGAGAGACGGAGAGAAGAGACGAGTAAAGTGTATGTTTTTCGGTAACCAAGTCACAAAAAGTTGTGCTTGGATTGAGGTGCATAATCCCCTCCATCAAGTTCAAATGGTTGCATAATCCCCATGCACTCCCTCAACCCATGTGAATGTGGTCCCCATTAACATGAGTGGAGGGGATGTGTGCCACCTGCTCACTACCAACGCGCAATATCAGTACCCACGTCAGGCTACCCCGCTATCAGTGATACCTTATATTACCTCGATAGTACAAACCCAATTATGCGTACTATATAGTAATACAGTATTATTATATATTTATATAACTATTATAAATATTACTAATATGTTGTTGGGGGGGGGGACTATTAGCAATTTTAATAATTTAATGTACTAATTTCAAAATAACTCGAGAATTAGGGGTCATAATAGCAATTTCAATGATTCAAGGAACTAACTTTAAAATATGAAAAGAGTTAACTAATATAAAAAAGCCAATGAAAATCCTGTACAGACATAGGAAATCACAGTATGTGCCTTGGTTTGAAAAGCAGGGCACGTTTCTCAGCATAAAACTTAATATTAGATGGTTATTAAGCACCAAACTTTTTAAACTATCTGATTTTTTTATACAGAATGCTCCACATCAATCTTTTTCCCTACGCAAATCATCAAAGTTTTGTACACATAATCAGAGATAGAGATAGAGAGTAGGATTTACTGGTGGAGGACAAGGCTGCTGACCACCGCCACCTAAGCCTTGTAGCATTTGGCCAGGGCCGAGAGGGGGTGGCCCCGGCAAGTGGGAACCACCTGAAGCCCTTTCTGGAACCCCGGGTCCCCAACGTGGACCTCCTCTTTCTTGTTGCATCGAGTTCCCACCTTGATTGTATTCAGAACCCATGTTTGGTGGCCCTCCCTGAAATCATGCAGACAACAGATGATGTACAACAGATGATTCACAATGCATTTTCCATAGTGATGTATCATGTATAAAATAGCATGCATATTTAAAAAAAAACATGAGCATGTGGTAACAAGGACATGAAGTCGAGACCCCGGTGCAACAAAACAAAATTAGAATGGTGGAGTAGATAAACAAGACTTTAGGTGAGTATTCAAGATTTGTACCATAGATGCGCAGTATCAGCAAGAAAGTGAGAAACATATCACCACTTCTGTATAGTGCTAACATTTTGGTTATTGGAACACGAAAGCAAACAATACCAGCATCAAACTTTCAGATTTTCGCAGATAGAAAGTTTTCAAACAAGTGAGTAAAGTATGAAGAGGAATACGACCACAAAACCAATAACCCAAAAAGGGAAAAAAGCAAAACATTCATACATAGGGTAACCTGAGTAATGATTACAGTTGCCATCTAATATACAACCTATCACCTACGCAACCAAAAATATGATGACCCACATCAAATAAAGGTGATGTGAATTAAGAAAGATTTCAGGCTACGCAAGGAAGAGATTTTCAGCAAGAATTGAAGGGGAGGAAAAAAAAAAATCAAAAACTGTAATTTCCGAACTAGAGTAACTTATAATTGCACCTATATCTGACACTTTAATGGCAAAGGGGACATCCCTTCCCAATGAATCTGCTTCTAGACCACTAAGACATTTACCCCAAGGGAAATGTTCCCAGCAGAGACCAAAATGCAACATCAAATAAAGGTGATGTGAATTAAGAAAGATTTCAGGCTACGCAAGGAAGCGGTTTTCAGCAAGAATTGAAAGGGAGAAAAAATAAAAAAAAAACTGTAATTTCCGAACTAGAGTAACTTCTAATTGCACCTATATCTGACACTGTAATGGCAAGGGGGACATCCCTTCCCAATGAATCTGCTTCTAGACCACTAAAACATTTACCCCAAGGGAAATGTTCCCAGCAGAGACCAAAATGCATTGGAAATTCCTCCAGCGCACGTCGGATAATTCTCGCAATCAATAAGAGGTGTATAACATAACTATTACAGCCATAGGTTTCCAGTCATAAGAGTATATCTTTCCTAAAACTCAGAGCTCAGCCATCTGAACATCTTGTAAAAAACACACAGCTCAGTAACCACATTGTTTCTTCATATGCCTTTCAAAAGTTCAATAAAATTACTAGCTTTGTAAGGTTTCTTTCAGTTTTCAAATAATCCATCTGATATGCTAACATTCATAGAGGCAGAAAATATGACATATGATGTGACAATCTAAAGCAATAGAATACACATATGCTGGGATGTACCATGAACTAATACAACTCTAAACGTATTAATACTATTTGACAGTTTCTTATACAAGGTATAAATGAAAAAAAACTTCCTAAAACAATAATACAAATTCAAAAGAAAAAAATAGCAACAATTCAAATAGTAAACTACAACTTTGTAATTCCAAAAGAAGCATCAAGATTGCAAAATAATAATAATAAATCCAAAAATTTCTGCATATGCATAAATTAGAAAGAAAATTCTCATATAGTTAGTTGTTGATACTCATTAGCAAGACAAATAACACAAACACACCCACATGAGACATTGAATCATACCACCTTCATCCAACACCAAATTCGGTTTCTTTCTTCTTAGTCTTGGAACAACTCAATTACATTTCATACAGGTATCAGATACACCTTTATACAAAGTAACTTCGAAATTACGTCCGAAGGTACATCCTAAATGTATCCACCAAACTATAGGAGCATCCTACTAACAATATGCATCTGACATGGGGAGACAGATATCCTTGCTTCTGTCTCTTGCTTCACACTTGGACATTAATATATCAACTTTCCCCCTTTGTTCCAGACTATTTGATAATGCAGCTGAACTTTGGGTGCTTGCTCCATGCTTGAACAATACTTAAGGTAGATATCCCTGCTCATCAAGCAGCTTTCAAGGATTTTCTGACAAGCCCTCTCTTGGCCATACTTGACCAAGAATTTTGGCTCCAACTAGAGAGTTCATGCAAAGGATTAATAAAAAGTGATCAAATATTCCTCTCCTCAACTGTTTTGGGAAACTTAAGATAATGCTTATTGGGGAGGAAAATGTGATCGTTATGGGCGTTTATAGGTTGGTTACGGTCAGTTGGTCTTGAAGTTCCCTTCCTGTTTCATATTGCGGGTGATGAACTAGGATTTTGAATAACATTGGCCACTTAAAAAAAAAAACTGTTCAGCATGCATATGCATATATTGGACACATCAGTGACATCACACGTCAAATATGGGGAAACATGTATAAGACAAAAGGGCATCACCTATTAGGAATACAAGCTGACTAAAATTGTTTGTGCATCAATTCGGTAGGACCACCAGATGACTATATTTTCAACTATAAATCACAAACATTTCAAGGTGAGTTCTATATCTGACAAATACCAAACAGACACGTGCATGACACTTACATGGCACTATCAGATACTCTGCAGCTGTGTTGGAATTTTCAGAAACAAAACAGAATATGCAGGATCCATGCTGGTTCTTAAAAAATCTCATATGACATTTTGGATCCTGTGAAGAAATTTGTTGCTTAAATAGACTTATAAACTAATCCTTTGATATAAGTTGGACGCTGAGCTCTACTACACAATCAAAACATAAAGGTCTTAAAAGGTTTTCGTAGACATTAGATAAGGCATTAGATTGAGTATCAGATTTCTTTTTAATTGAGTTAGTTACTTGACTAGAAGTCAGGGATATAAATCATTGATATTTTAATTTATCTCCACTTTAATGAAGCAATACCACAATATGAGTTTTTCATGTATATATTATACAGATACAATGCATAAATCAGGCACCACCCTACCATGGTCATGTCCTTGTCCTAATCCTCAAATTTCTGACCATATTAGACTGGCAAACACTTAATTTCTCGACATGGTAGAATTAGTACATAATTTCTTTTGCATTACAGTTCCGTTTTGAGCTTTATCTACGACTAATTCATGGGTAATGAGAAGGAATAGTTCCTTTTTTTGCATTGGGGTTTTGTTTTTATCTCATTTAAGTTACAACATTTGTCCTGGATAAACTTCTACAGACAGAGTCAGAGGGAACAGACGGATAATTTGTATAAAACAACTGACTATCGATACATCCAGATTTATCTTTTACAGAAGAAAAAAGCTACCTTCATGGAAAAAAAATCCAGGAAATTTATTCGTTCTATTAACTTCACGGAGGTCATTAAATACAGAGCCCAACTTCACGTCCCAAGTCCAGGACGCAGAGTTCGTGCCCAGAACGTAAATTTTACGTTTGACTCGTTCAAAAACCAGTTGAACGGCTCAAAAAACCGTTTTACACGATTTGAGGGGGATTACACCCCACTAGGGAGCGATTTTAGGGGTTAGTTACACCCCTTAATCCCCTATAAATAGCTGAAAATCAGCATAACTGAGATCTTTTTGGCAGATCTTCTTTTTGGAGTTCGGGCTGGGTTTTTAGATCTGAAAAGAGGAGAGTTTGGAGTATCATCAAGAGCCGTTCTTGGAGCTTTTCCTTAGCTTGTGAACTGAGTTTCGGTAAAATCATAAAGGATTAATTTCCTTTCTCAAATTAACTCTTCACCGAGTTCTAAAACTCGTTCAGAGTTCCTAAACTCGTGAGAGTTTTAAACTTGGATTGCAAGTTTTTCCCATCAAGAGAAATCAACTAAGTTCCACGAGTCGAAGCGTTCGGATCGTCAATGGGATACAAGAATCAAGCTCTTGACACTAAGAAGAACTCAGCTTTAAACAAAGGCAAAGATCTCTGTCGATTCCTTCTTTTGTAAATCGGGATACCGATATAGAAGAGTTGTAATTTTTTTCTAAGAGAGTTTGCAAAGAGAGATTGTATTCATTCTTTTTCTAAGTCAGTTAGAGAGATAAATACAAATTTTATTCTTATTTCTTCTTTAATTTTCCCACGAACAAAAGATGACGACTCTGCTGGGGATCGAACCCAAAATCTCTGGTTTCGCAGACCAGCTTCACCTATGAAGAAGTCGTGACGCAATTCGACGTCAACCTCGCTGGAACTACGGTCGAAACTCTTGTTGTAGAGTTTGATCAAGCCAAGTATGAGGAGGCACTCCTCTGCATCCCTTAACCCCAAGGCTATGCGCAAGGTCCGCAAAGTCTCTAAGCAAACTAAAGCTCTAATTGCAGCTGAATCACCAAAGAAAGGCCTTTCCTTTGGCATAAATTGCTCAGACAGCCTCTCCTCTGGAGGAGTAGGCGCAGCTTCAGTCAAACTCGTCAGCCGAGTTGAAGATTCTATACCCGTGCCAAAATAACAGGTATCGGGTCACAAAAGGCCTATTACGACGGCAAACCTGATCAGTACTAATGGTGATGCTGCTTCAAAAGCCTTAAGACAGACTAAGAAGAACGTCGCTCGACGAATGAAAAGATCCATACGACGAGCACAACTCCGAGAAAACCGATCTTTCGATCAACGAGCTTTACGTTTGTGAACCAAAACGCAACCCTGAGTTCAGCGTTTCTACTACAAAACACGGGCCTCGCATTCATGAGCCCAAGCATGAGCTCCATGAAAGCCAAGTTGAACGCGACCCTTAGTGGCGCGTTTTTCAATCAAAACGTGGACCTCAGGAAAGCGTGGATTCACCAAAACGCGACTCTCAAGAGCATGTTACCCAATCAAAACACAGTTCTCAAGAGCGCATTATCCAATCAGAACGCAGCCCTCAGGAACGTGTTACCCAATCAGAACGCAACCATCAAGGGAGCGTTTCACCAACAAAACACAGACCTCAGGCTTGTGTTGCTCAAACAAAATGCGACCCTCGCGTTCCCATTCTTAAACGCAGTTCTTGTGTTCCAAATGCTAAACACGACCCTCCTCCAAAATGCGATGTGATACGTCGCGTACAAAAAGATCAACATGGGTTTAAGATTCATGTTCAATAAGAACCAGTCTCATCTGCTGATGGACAGGGATTCCAGCTCCAACCTTACGTTCAGTGAGAGATTCTTCCCAAGTCTCCGACTTAAGGGAACTTTTATCAAGAGAAAGACCGGTGCAACAAGCCACTCATTCATGTCAATATGAGCGACTTATTTCAGCGATCCTCTCAGAATGCTAATGTTGTGCTTTTGTGCCTAGGCGGTCAGTGTTCGATCAATTGATGAACGTTGCTCGACCAAACAAGCGACGACGTCATTACAAGAAGAAATCTCTAGAGGCGGAGTATCCTGAAGTCACTATCAATGTGATCGATAGAGGAAAATCGTCAGTCGCTAGTTCTGATGAATCAGAGACGGATCGTTTTCCGAGCGTCAGAGAAATCCAGGACGAGTTCGAAGGAATATACCGGCACACTCGAACCCGGACGGAAGACATTCTTCCTGTCAATTATCGGAGGTTAGCTAGAGGAACCAATTCAAATGATGAACATTTAGTCATTGCAGAGTCTCAATCTTTAAGTTCTTTCGTAGAACATGAGAGCGCCGTCTATATGGTAGGAAATCCTGAAGATCTCACAAAGAGTCTTGATGAGCAGCAAGCCATGCTCTAAGCACAACAAGAAACCATTAATTAACTTTGAGATCTGATGGCTCAGATCGTTACATGAGTCACAACCTCAGCAGGAATCCTCCCGGAAAGAAGGATCGTCCACATCGAAAGGGAAACAAAAAGTGAATGAGACTGCGGAGCAAGAAACTCATCACGTAGAATCTTCCTCTGAAGAAGAGAAAGCCGAGAATGAGCAAAATCCTCAGTCGGCCAAGATGGAAGAATTTGAAGCCCGTCTCAATGTCATTGCCAACAGAAGTGAGCTCTAAGAAGGAGTTGTAAGACATTATCCCACTGAATGGGATGCAGCTCTCTATCCATCGAGATTTAAGGCCCCGACTCTACAAGCTTTTGACGGCAAAGGATCACTGAACCAACATATCTACTTCAAGTCACATACTGAAGATGTGATATCAAACGACGTCATATTGACTCGTTTGTTCATTGGCACCCTTAAGGGGGTTGTCTTTGAATGGTTTATGAAACTTTCTGCTGGATCTATCCAGAAATGGGTGGATCTAGAGAGGTTATTTCTGACCAGATTCTTCAAAGACGACACTGAAATCTTCGTCCCTACCCTTCTTGCCACCAAACAAAGGGAGAGTCCATCAAAGCCTTCGTCGAGAGATTCCGAAGCATGGTTTTAAGATGCCCGTCAGGCATGACACAATCTACATTAGTAAAAACATGTCGGCATAATTTACAAACCCATCTCTTAGCACAAATGAGGGTCGCGGAATGTCGATCCTGGAAACAGCTAGTCTCCCAAGGAGAGCAGGCATAAGAGATTGTTGTCCGGGTCAAGCGGAAGAGACCACCAATAAACAGAAGCAACCGGCACAACGCAATCAAGGCAACCCTAATTGATCAAAGGGAAAGGATACGTTGGCCACTAATACCAATACCCGAGCGCCACTTGCCAAGCAGGGTAAGGCATCGAGTCAACCAAGAGCACTCAAACAGTACTCTTTCAAAGAGGACCATATAGACACTTTATTCCAGCTACTTCGGAAGAACAATAAGTTGAAGCTCCCTGAAATAAAGAGACCGAAAGAGACGAGAAAAGTGAACGATCCCAACTATTGTCGCTATCATAGAATGCTTGAACATCCAACAAAGAAATGCGACATATTTAAGGATATCTTGCAAGCCCTGGTCGACGCCGATGTGCTCAAGTTGAAGTCAGAACAGAAGACCGTTTCTACCAATGTGATATTGGTCCAATTCAGAGACTTTCCCCCCGTCGCAACTCCTAATGGGGTCATTCCTATCCCTAAAGGAGAGGTGCACTTGAAAAATACTGACCTTCATGATCAGAAAGAGAAAGGGTTAGTACCCTTTACTATTCCGAAAGGAGAGGTAATGTGGGTACATCTCGATTTGTTTGAAGATTAACAGTGGACAAACACATTAGCAAAGAAAAAGAGAGGCAATGCTAGAACATCCAACATGATTAGCCCCTCTCTAAGTGAAGATGATACACATCTGATCCCCCTCACTGACTCAAAAGAGGAGAGGATCGTCCTTGCCGCCGACCAAGAAGCAAACATTGGAACATGCACCAGATCAAGGAAGACATACTTGAAAAAGTATGATCAAGTTGATCAAGGAGCAGAAGAACAGGCTGAAGAGGCTGGGGGTTCTAATCCTAAGAAGCCTACAGACAAAGGGAAACAGAAGGAGCTCCACTAAAATCTTCTTCAAGAAGTTAGAGGATCAAACACTCCCTTCCGTTTTAATGTTCTGACACAACTGGCCAATATTCCTGCCAGGATCATCATGTACGAGCTCTTGCGGCTATCTAAAACCACGAGGGAAGCTCTGATTGAAGCTTTAACGGACACAGAGAGCTTTATAACACAAGTTCCCGCAGTCCTAGAAGTTACGAAAGAACAATCATGCGCACAATGCTTACAAGCTGTAAAAAGTTTACCGTGCATATCATTCACGTAACAAGATATGCAAATCAAGCACAAGCATGATAGGTCACTGTACTACACAGGGTACATCGGATCTTCTGAGATCAACTATGTCCAGGTTGATCCGGGCTCTGCATTCAGCATTATACCGTACAGAGTTATGCAAGTCCTTAGGATTCCTCTGTAACGATTGAGTTCTACTCAGACTACTATCTTTGGCTTCAACGCCAACATAACCAGACCCTTAGGCAAGTTCAAACTTAGGTGCCAAATAGGAAATCTCAAGTCAGAGGTAACTTGTTACATCATAGATGCGGATACATCCTACAATCTATTGTTAGGTCGGCCATGAATTCATGCGAATCGTACAGTCCCATCTACCATTCATCAGGTAATGAAATATACTGATGATGAGGGAGAAGTCAAAACCTTGATCGTAGAGAAGCAACTTTTCAGGTGTAGAAAATTTTCATACCGACTCAGTCTGATGTATCTTTAGGAGTTGGATCTGAATGTAATGAGCTAGAGTGAGCTCAATAATAATGATGTACAAAGTGAGGACGAGTGATACATTAATGAAAATTTTAATTTGGCTTACTTGTCTGATGTATCCTTTGAATGCAAGAAGACAAAGACTGATACAGATACATGTACAAAACTCTGACATACATTGTATGCTGAGGCATCACTTGATTTGCCACTCAAATCATCCTTCGCTACATTCGAGGACATGGAAGATGTGCAGAAAGCTTTCTTCATGGTCCCGTCTAAAAAGAAAGGTCAAAAGCTAATCTATTTCAGTATAGTTAACTCTGAGTTACCCAAGCAGGGAAAGTTCAAATGAAGATCTTGGAATCCCACAATTTCATTATCATGAACCCAATTCCATCCCTCTGATGAGAAGAATGAGTTATGACTTTGATAAACAAGAAGATTTAAACTTCGAGAAAGGAAGACAAGCACCAATTTGATATTTCACTCCAGAATGAAAACCTCCTGATTATTATTATAAAACTAGAAGAGGGTTAGGTTATTTTTCCCCCCCCCCCCCCCTTTCAGAAAATAAAACCAATGATTATCTATAGCAAGACCATTCATCTGGAACATCATCATGAGAATCTGATGTGAGCATCAAAACATTCTTTAAAAACATGTATGTAAACATGACTTCGGCTAGTCATCCAGATGAAGATGCAGACGAGGATGATGAAAAGTTAATTGAGTCAACCAACGATCCTTGGATCAAACACCTTAATATTTTATGAGACATGCGCTTCGAACAACGTGAGTCGCCTACAGAAGATAATGTAATCCAAGTCAACATTGGGGATGAAATCAATCCCAAACTAATCTTCAAAAGCGAGAGCTTGTCACCATCCGAGAAAGAAGACCTTATATCTCTCATCAGAGAATATATATAGATGTCTTTACTTGGAATTATGAAGACATGCCTAGCTTGATCCCAAAGTAGCCATGCATCGTCTTAACATCGATCCGGATGCGAAACCATTTAAGCAACAACAGCGTCTGTTCCGTCTAGAGATCATGGAGGCAATTGAGTCAGAAGTTAAAAAGTTTATCGGCTCGGGCTTTGTTAGAGGAACAACATCCTCACTGGGTGGCTAATATAGTTCTTGTGCCCAAAAAAAATAAAAAGGTCTGAATTTGCATTTTCGTGACCTAAATGCTGCATGTCCGAAAGATAAATTTCCAATCCCCATCACAGATGTCATGATCGACAATACTTGTGGGTATGAGAGGATATCTTTTATGGACGGGTTTTCAGGGTATAACCAGATCAAAATGTACCCTGAAGACGAAAAGCACACCGCATTCAGAACACCATTAGGTGTATTGCTATACAATGATGCCCTTTGGATTAAAGAACTGGTGTAACCTATCAGCGTGCAAATTCACATAGTAGGGAAGCGCTGCTATCAATCTTCATAGGCTAAGTCTAGTCAGCTATCAATCGCGAGCCATCCGTCTGTCTTTTACTTTACCCATTCTCCTCGCTACATAAACAAGTCACGTCACCGCATTCTTCCATGAACATCAATGTAAGAAGATGAATGCTATGTAGATGATATCGCAGTGCAATGCTATGTTCTACATCATGCGAGTACATCAATTAAAGATGAATCCTACAAAATCTTTCCTAGGGATTGCCAGTGGCAAGTTCCTTAGGTTTATAGTTACATCCAAGAGGATTTCACTCGATCTAGAAAAGATTCGTGCTATCCAAAAAATGTCACGTCTGAGAAACATCAAAGAACTTAGAAGCTTGTAAAACAGATTGGCTTATATCCGCAGATTCATATCAAACCTCTCGGGACGCTGCTAGCCCTTCATCAAGTTGATGAAGAAATGAATCTCGTTCGTTTGGGATGAAGACTGCCAAATGACATTTGAGGAGATCAAGTGATACCTCACTCAGCCACCCGTCCTTGTGGCCCCAATATCAGAGAAACAATTCCTGTTATATGTGTGGGCCACGAATCATTCTCTTAGAGCTTTATTAGCCTAGAACAATGACCAAGGATATGAGCAGGCAATCTATTACATCAGTAGAACCATGATTAGAGCCGAACACCGGTACACTCCGGTAGAAAAGGAGTATCTTGCCTTAGTATTCGCCGTTCAGAAAATACGACACTACTTGGTCGGATAATCAATTCATATCATTTCCAAGGTGAATCATTTGAGGGTACTTATGACGAAACCCTCTTCACCGAATTGTCGTCTAACAAAATGGGCGATACTCCTACCGTAATATTCCATGCAATTCATGCCTCAAAAGGTTGTTAAAGGCCAAACTCTAGTAGCTTTCCTGACTAATCATCCAGTATCTGATTCGTCCAAATTATATGAAGATTTACCAGATGAAGTTGCTGAAGTTTGTGTAACCCAAGAGGTTATGCAAGTATGAAAGTTATTCTTTGACGGTGCATCCAAAACAAACCCTAATGGAGGAATCATCGCTGGTGTAGGGTGGTACTTGTATCCTCAAGTGGTTATGTAATCCTCAGAGGATTCTCTCTAATCGAGCCATGCACCAAAAATGTATCGGAATACAATGCTTTGCTATTAGGGATGCAGTTGGTCGAGGAGCTCAATATTCGACACCTTGAGGCTTATTATGATTCTCAGCTCATTGTGAATCAAGTCCGAGGAAAATATAAAGTACGTAATGAGAATTTAGTCTCATACCACTTCGCCGTGCTAGAGCTAGCCCACAAGTTTAAAGGCTTCTTTATTGGATACATCCCACGAGTCCAGAATGCATATGCGGACGCTTTAGCCTCGCTGACAACTTCATTGGCATTGCCGCCAAAGGCAGAAATAACAATATTCGTTATGGGTCGTGACTTGTATCAACCCAAGTTTTCTTTAGAAGATTACTCAAATGAAATAACAGCGGAGATTGTCTGTGCAACTTCAATTGAGCTCGAACCAAGGGATTTTGACGGTTCTCGTATATTGACTATGTCTTGTACGTGATACTACCCGATGATTCTAAGGGAACGACCACCGTTAAACGGAATGCCCTTCGATTCTATTATGATACGATTTCTCAAACTTTGTACCCAAAATCGCATGATGAAGTCTTGTTTCGCTGTCTTTCCAGGAAAGAAGCACAAGAGGCTCTTAAAGAAGCATGATGGAATATACAGAGCTCACCAACCAGGAGCTAAATTAGGAGATCGTCTCCGAAGAATTGGTTACCATTAACCTAAAATATTTGCAAACGCTGTTGATTATGCTAAATGGTGTCATGCATATCAGATTCATGGTGATTTCATTCATCAAGCATCAGAAAATCTGCATCCAACATCTTCATCTTGATCATTCGAGATGTGAAAAATGGACATCGTCGGACCTATCTCCCCACCGACCTTCAAAGGACATCGGTTCATATTGACAGTAACCGATTACTTCTCCAAATGGGCAGAAATCATTCCTTTGAAGGAAGTCAAGACTTCAAACGTGATCAAGTTTATCAAGCATCACATCATCTACCACTTTGACGTACCGAGACGAATAGTCCACGATAATGAAACACAGTTCGTCAGTCACGATTTCCAGAGATTCTGCGACAACTTCATGATCCAAAGCGTCGCATCAACGACATACTACCCGCCAGCCAATGGCCTCACAGAATCTTTCAACAAAACCATCGTGAAACTTCTCAAGTTCTCCAAGAATCAACGCGATTAGGATGAAAAGCTGAGCGAATGTCTATGGGTTTACCGCACAACAGTGAGAACCCTAACAAAAATCACCCTATTTTCTTTGGTATATGGCTGTGAAGTCGTATTACCTTTAGAAATTCAAATGTCATCCCTGAGAGTTGCCTTTGCAACCGGGATGACGGATGAAAAACAGCATCGACTACGCCTTCAAGAACTGGAAGCATTAGACGATAAGCGACTTCAAGCCCAGCAACAGATCGAGTTATATCAAGCTCGAATTTCCAAATCCTATAACAAGAAGGTCAAGGAAAGGATCTTCAACAAAGGCAATCTAATGTTAGCTGTTAGACGACCTATGGTGATGAAGCACAAAACCAAACACAAATTTAATCCCAAGTGGGAATGACCCTTCATAATAGAATCAGTCTATTCGAACGGAGCTTACTATCTCATCAATCAGAGAGATGATAGGCTCATGATACCAATCAACGGGAATTTTTTCAAAAAATACTACCCGTAAATCATGACTCTTTTTTCTAATCCCCAGCCAAGTCTAAGAGGAGAAACACTTAGACTGGGGGTTGGTTACTCGAAATTTATTGAGTTGAGAGTAACAAATCTTACAAACCTTCCCCAGCTTGTATATCGTCAAGTTAACATTACACCTTTAACGATTGAAATTTTCTAGAATTATTTTAATAATAAATAGGATTTCTGGTTTATGTTAAGTTAACATTACACCTTATGACATTCTTAATCTTTTCATTGTTCTAAGCTCATACTCGATCACGCTGCTCCTGCAAGCTCGCAATATGTGCCTCTTTCTCGGATAAATTCTTGCGGAAAGCCTTTTGTTCATGCACTTTAGCAACTTGAATAAGAGAAAAAATCCACTTTGTTTCTGACTCCAAATCAGCATGCATTAAGTCTTCTAAAGCCTTCAAATAGGCCTCCAGGCGAAGAACGCTTTCCATGCAATGCGCGGTCAATTGAGTGTTGCCCGAACACCTGATGTTGTTCAGGCAACCTGTTAAGAAATGTTTAAAGTCCGAAAATGTACCATGCCCAAGGCTAATGAGGGTGATCGTTTGTTTCATTGTGCTCTCTAACTGTTTGATAAGGCCCTTTAAGATTCCCGAACCTGGTTAAGCAGATTCAGGAGCAGCTTCAGCTTCTGACGCTTGGTCGGGAGGTATCGAAGCGAGGGGCACTATCATGGGAATAGACTACGATTCCCCAGCACCCAGTTCTCCCTCATCATCTACGCCTTCTAGAGCGGGGATATTCAATTGAGGCTCGTGCTGTTTGGGGGATAACGGAGTGGAAGATTTCTTTTCCTCGTCGTCCGAAAACACAATCTGCTTAGGCTTCATGGCATCCTGCATCAGCTTTGCCCCTCATTGGGGTCTTGATCTAATAGCCCGTCTTTGGCGAACGCTTTTCTCGTATTAGCCCGCTTCTTTCGCCGTGAGAGCTCGCTTCCCCGCTACCCTACTCTTGTGGGACTGCCTTTACCTCCTACTGGACTTCTCCCGCTGCAGATGTCGCTTGCTCGCAGGATAAATACTCGTCCATCCCCTTCAGGCCAGTATTTGTGGAACCCTTCCTGGACTCATATAGCTGTCGGATCTCTTTTAAGCAAGAGATATACATGTTATACTCCGGGATTTGAGAAGCTTCATAGAACCAATGGCAAAATCCCAAAACAGTATGATAATTGGGCGTTGGGTCGGGCAATGTAAACTTAGCGTGAGAATTTCCAGCTGTGAAGTAATACCAAGCTCGGGCCCCCTCGTATAAATTACTAACGTGAGCCAACTTCAGATTAGGGTTTCCAACATACAATTGGTCATACTCAAACTGTTAAGCGAATCGAGAAGACACGTAGGGCTCAATGATGCACTTCTCACCCTGTCGAAGAACCAAATAACCAACTCTGATTATGAGGAGCCATCTAAAAATACCCCCGCGTAGGGATGTGAAGCCTTCAGAGCCTATGTCCATATACTTTGTGGTCTTCTTTTCCATCCCATCAAAATCGAGAGAACAAAAGACATGATAGTTGATCTATTTTGACAGGATTTGTCGAGCCCGGACTATGTACACATTCGCCCATTGGGCTGACTCGAGCCGTTGTACAAATGGGACGAAAGATCCGTTATTCGGAGAAGCTGATGTCATCAATGAGGGGTAGTGCATGACAAACTAAGGCCACCAAATAAGTGTATGACACTGGTACGCGAGGTTGGGGAGTCTTCCAAACTCTCTTCCCAACGACGCATCTCCCTGACGGCGAGGAACGCAGAAGTTAACTCCCGTAGGTCATTCTGCAGACAACATACCATTATAGAAAGGAGACTCACTGGTCTCCCATGGGCCAAAAGGACAGCCGAGTATATTACCTCAGCTAGGATGGACTCGATGGGCTTCGATAGGACTACGCATCGCTTCAGCCATATCATTAAAAAGCTAGCAAGGAGGGTTGTCAGAGATGGGAATCTCAGCTTGGTAATGGAAGCTCTTGAATTGGATGGATGGCGGAAAGCTATCTTCCTGAGCCTCATTGATAAAGCAAACATCAGAAGCTTTAATACGAGCCTTGATACTTTTAAGAGAGCTCACAGCAAGAAGGGTCACTGCCATATCTTTCCGGTCTAAGTTTTGGAACGATAATCTGCCCAAGAAGCTTGCATGACACCGCCTCCGCGTAACCCAGTCAGCTGAGCATAAATCTGGAAGTGTCACATCACCTCCCAAAAAGTTACATAAACTTCGGAATGTGCCGCTCTCAAGATAGAGAGCTCTTCAGTTCCTAGGACGAGCTCTTCAGTTCCTAGGACGAACTCTTCATAGGGCATTTCTCCAAATGGCAGCCCTGATACTGCATACATCTCGTGAAAAGCGAAGCCTAACTCTCCGACGAACGTGAAGAATGTGTAGCTATCTGAATTGTATCGCTTCAGCATAGCGAAAAAATTAGGATAGCTTTGAATAATTCCATGTCGAGTGACCAACACGGGAACTGTGAGACCAGATTGTGCAAAGGATTCCTTGAGGTCTTCGAGAACGAAGTCTACCATGCGAGTCCATCATCCCCCATCTCCAGAGTACACCCAACCAGGAGATCTAAACGCTTGAGCAGGGAATTCACCTTGAGCAGCAATGAATTAGCGAATGAAAATGTTCGTCGGGATGGTCGCTTCCTTAGCCAGATCTTTTTTCTCAATTCTGCTAGGTCTCAGACCCTTCACGTGACCATCACTCCTTGCAAGATGAACACGTTGATGGGCGAAGGTCCCAAGGGATACGTTTTTCTTTTCCTTGACCAGGTCATATAGCAAATGTCTGCACCACGTGATGTGCTGGAAATGGGAGAGCGGATACATGTCCTATATTCGGCAAGAAGAGAAAACGATTGTTGACTCTTCGCAATAGTTTAGAGTTTTCCACATGTACAAATTTGTCATCCATTTCTATGTGGTCTCCAAAAAGGAACGCCGACTTTACAAACTGATTATAATTTGTCGGCGTATGAATATCCGCATCAGTGACCATGACCCTAAGAGCGGATGGTCTTGACCCCAGAATTTGGAAACACCGTTCCGGACATGGAGGGGATGAATAGTAGAGGTTCGCCGCAAAAACGGTTGCCCTCATCCAGGCCACCTATATATCCGAAGTGATGTTTGAGAAAAAATGGTACATCGGAAAAAGCACTACAAAATAAAAAAACTAAAAGTTAGTAGCTGAGAAGCAAACGACTGGTAAAAGTCCAAAGGACTAAATCAAAACGCGAAGGCCAGCCCTGCATTCCAAAATCAAAACGCAAAGGCCAGTCCTGCGTTCCAAATTCAAAACGCAAGGGTCAGTCCTGCGTTTCAAATTCAAAACGCAAGGGCCAACCTTGCATTCCATATTCAAAAACGCAAGGGACAACCCGACGTTCCAAATTCAAAATGCAAGAGTTAACTTTGCGCTCTAATTTAAGAACGCAGAGACCAAGACCCGCGTTATCATATCATACTCTCTTTAAAAGCACAAGTTCGGAAAATCTTTTTTAGACAAATATACCCATTTATAGTTTAAACTACCTTATCTATAATCAAATTCTAATTTTCAATGGTCAATATTACCCTTCACTATCCTAATCATAATCATATCCTAATCATAATCATATCCTAATCATAATCATATTTAGACAAATATTTTATTTATATCTTAATCTATCCTAATCATAATCATATCTTATCCTAATCCTATGTGAACCATGTTTAGCTTAATAATTTAAAAAAACTAATATTAATAAAATATATAAAAAATAAAAATGATATTAGTTTGTTAAGATAAAGAAATTACAAGTAGATAACATATTATAATATATGAAGTATTACAAAAAAACCATAAAAAGTTTTAAAATTGCAGAAAAGACCCTGAAAAGTTCAAAATTATAAAAATCATCCCAATGTCTCAAAACTTAAAATAAAAAACATGAAATTAAAAAATTAACATCAGTTTGCAAAGAATTTAAAATTTACAGTTAACACCTCAATGTCTCAAAAATTATAGAAACACCCTCAAAAGTTTAAATTACAGACAAGCACATTAAAATTCTAAAATTTTAAAACTTACAAACAACACAGATGAATTCAAGAGATTACCATGATACACCTAAAATTTTTGACATTTAAATTTAAATTTTTTAATTAACACCCTCAATATCTCAAAAATTATAGAAACACATTCAAAAGTTCAAATTATAAAAAACCACCCTAAAATTCTAAAATTTGTAAATAACATAAGATGAATTCAAGATATTACCCTTAGACACCTAAAAAATTAAAATTTACAGAAATTAACCTCAAAATTTTTAAAAAACTCCTTCAAAATTTAAAAATTGTAAAAAAAACTTCTAAATTTTCAAAATTTTTAACTAGCACACATCAAATTCGTCGATTGGTAGACCGCTGAAATTTAATATTTTTCAAAACTAATCTATAGTTTTAATAATTGCAAAAGACACCCTCAAAATTTTAGAGTTACAAGAAATATACTAACATTTAAAAAATTACCACCAACACATGAAACATAGAATTTACAACTACCAAACTTAAAAGTAAATTTTTTTAAAAACTCTTTCAAAATTTTAAAAATTATAAATCACACCCTCAAAGTTCAAAACCACAAAAATGGGCTAAAATTTTAAAACTTGGCAAAGAAAAGTGTAATTGTTTGGTATTTTTCATATATATATTAAAATTTCTAATTTAGGGATTTACTATCCATTTTCAGCATCTAAGAATAGTCTAAGTTGATACTGGTAAACAAAAACAATAAGAATTGATTAAAAACATCCGGTTAATGGATAAAATTTTTAAAAATATTATAGATTAAAAATTATCGGCACTATATAAATTAAAGTAATTTCATATAATTTTAGTAATAAGTTGGGGTAGCCAAAATACATTCGTAACATTAATTGATAGATGTTTAAATCCATAGAAATGATAAAACACTATAATATTATACCTTAGCATTAATTGATTTTAATTTAGAAACTTTAATCTTTGACGTTAATAATATTTATAGGGTAAAAGAATACAAAGAATTACATATGAAGAAACTATTAGAATATTTAGGGATAACTTTAAAAGAATTGAGTTATTTCCATTACAAATGGGAAAGTGATGGAAATAAATCTAAAATTCAGAAAACGTCAATGAATCACTTGAATTGGCATTAACATAAGACATATCTATTAATGAAGCACTGAATGAGTTACATTAAAAAATAATTTAATAACTTTATCCTAATCAAAGAAAAAATCTCCATGGAAGACATAAGAAAAATTAGTAAGTATTCATAAATTCCATACTGTGTTCTTCAAATTAAATATTAATATTATAATCTAAGAGAAATTAGTAATGAATAATGCAGGTATTTAGTTTAGATCTTTATGGAAAATGACAGGGATAGAGCAAAGGTAATATTATTGAAATAACAGAAATTCTTATTGGATGCACATCAGAAGAATTCATTTTAGAGGAAAATAAAGAGATAGCTTCTAATTTATTTAAGTAATAAATTAGGAACACAAAGAATTTTATATATATGAAATTAATATTTATTCTCATTGAAATAGAAAAAAAATCAAAGTCTATATTTTGAGCAGTTTGTGTTGAACATCATAAGTACATTTGACTTCTTTGTAAAGTTAAATGAGATGATAAAAAATTAACGAGCCCAGGAAAGATAATAGCATAAAAAATACAAAATTAGCCTGATGTCACAATTGATGTAAATGATGAAGACAATACTCTAGAATTGCCCGAGAAATGATAAATGATAAACCTGAAGAAGGAATGATCTTAACTCAATAAAAAATAAAATAGAAGAAATAAAAAATAATATTTTTTGAATATTTTATAGAATAGTTTAATTATTTTGAGTGAAAATAGGAATCTTTAGAAGGGAGTTTCATGAATTTTTTTCAGTACTTTTATATTCTTATGTGGATGTTTTTATCATATAAAAGTATACTAGAGTTAGCATTAATCTTTAATTTATATTTTTTTATGAAGTCTATCAATGATTAGGAATAAACTTCATATTCTCTTTTGCATCGTTTTAACATACTTTAAATCAATTATTTTGTCATATTGGTTTTAAATATTCACCTTCCTTGTATAACACTATTTTAATATTTTTCACTTTGCAATACTATACTTTCTCAAATAAAGCTTAGTTTCATATCGGTCAAAAATAATATGAAAATTTAAATTATTTTTAAATTATATTTGTTTTTTGTCAATTCAAATATCAACATGAAAATTTAAATTGGGTGTATCCCATTTAAACAAACATAAAAAAATAATTGGGATGTAAGAGTTTAAAGAAAAAAATAAGCACAAACTGCCAAAAATACTTAATCATGATATTAAATCACGTGCATTGCACGTGTGTAAAAACTAGTGGTTACAAAACGCAGGAGTCAATCCCGTGTTTCACTATTAACGCAAAGTCCTTCATCCGCGTTTCCATCGACAAAGAACGAGTCTTGCTCGTTGTTGACAACCTAGAATTTGTCGTCTAGGGTTCAAAACTTATCGAAACAAGTTGTAAAGGTCCTCACTTACCATGGTAAAGAGGCATTGGCGGCGACGACGTAACCGCTGGAATAGGAGCGCCGTCGGCGTCCTCAGTCGACGGAGCATAAGAGGTCGGGTTCATGACCTTCTCGGAGCGAGAACGTGCCTTCTTTGCTGCCATTGAGGTCGAAGGTCAAAGATCATCGGAGATTTTGAAGCAATGAGATGACTCGTTCTAAAATTAAGAAACCGTTAAGAGAGTCGAATGACACTTGATTGGACCGGTCTATTTATACAGCAGACAACCTGTTAATTTAACACGAGATTCTAGGATAGAATCCCGCTTAAACGCAATCACCACGTTCCAAGATAAGTTGGTCCGACTTCAAGACACAGAGCTCAGCCCTACGTCTCAAAATACTAAACGTAAGGCTCCCCGTCGCGTTTCAAATCTTAAACGTCAGGCCTAGACCCGCGTTGCAAGCTTTAAACGTAGAGCTCAGCTCCACGTGTCAAACCTTAAACGCTGAGGTCACTTTGGCGTTTCACCACTTCAAAACGTGGGGCTCACCATCGCATTTCAAACATGACACTTATTCTCATATGAGTCCTACATCATGAACTCTTTCAACAGAGTGTTTTCAAAATCTCTGTATCTCCCCAACAGGGGTCCAAATAAAATCAACTTATCAATCTTATTCGATAAGATGATAGAATTACGAATATCATCAAGACAATCATCATCCCCACGGAGCATGATTTCAGCTTGTTTTATTTTTAATATGACAAGCTTTTCTAGTGACAAAGCTAACTTATTGACTCTTATCAATAGAGTGATAAATCATCATCAATTCCTATCAAGTTAATATTATACTTCTGACGACCATTATCCCCACAGAGTATGAATACAACTTATTTTCTTAATATTACAAGCTTCTTCTGGTGATAAAATCAACTTATCAATCCTCATCAATAGGATGATAAGTCCTCAAAAATACTCAAAGCACAATCAACTTATCAATCCTCATCAATAGGGTGATAAGTCCTCAAATTCCCGTTAAGTTAATACTATACCTCTGACCAAATCAATCATCAATCTTTCTCAGTGAGACGCTAAGTCCTCAAAAACTTGTTCAAATCACAAGTCCTCAAAAACTTGTTCAAAGCACAAGTACTCAATTTTACCCAGCTCATATCGCTCCTCTGATAAAATCAACTTATCGACTCTCTTCAATAAAACGATAGGTCCTTAAAAACTTGTTCAAATCACAAGTATTCGATTTTGCCGAGCTCATACCACTCCTCTGATAAAATCAACTTATCGACTCTCTTCAATAGAGCGATAGGTCCTCAAAAACTTGTTCAAATCACAAGTACTCGATTTTGCCAAGCTCATATCGCTCTTCTGACAATCAACTTATCAACTCTCTTCAACAAAGAGATAGGTCCTAAAATTTTGTTCAAATCATAATTACCTGATTTTGTCCAGCTCATATCGCTCTTCTGACAAAATCAACTTATCGACTCTCTTTAATAGAGCGATAAGTCCTATAAATCTTGTTCAAACCATAAGTATTCAACCCTGTCAAGTTAACATCATACCTCTGACAAGTTTAACTTATCAATCTTATTCAAACATAATGATAAGTCTATAAATTACAGTTATTATAACAGTCAAACCCTCACGAACCTGTTAATTCCCCTCTAATAGGACGATAAGTATTCATGAAAGTCCCTAACGGATTAAACTTTTTTAAAATTATCTTAAATGATAATAAAGAAAAGTATTAAATCTTGCTTTATGTAGGATTTTATGCAAAGTTAAATTTACACCTCTGGCATTTTTAGTTATTTTCATTATTTCAAGTCAAAACATGAAACATAAAAGAGACAATGGAAAGCCAAAACAGTATCACCTTTATTCAAAATGGAAAAGAGTGATACAAATAAGATTTTGTTCTTAACAAAAGAACAATACTAAATCAGTATCGGGGACCCATCAATTGGATAGATGAGCGCCGGGACTTAGATCGCTGAGAGCTCTTCCTCATGAGCAGCTCGCACCGTCACTTCAGCTTTCCTCCTAAGCTCATCTTCGTCCGGCACCTTGGCAGCAACCTCCTTCTTGGCCTCCTCAAGAACTTGGACCTCTTTGCGGTAATTTGCATAAGTTACGATATTCTTGAGGGTGAGCTCCTGCACAATAGATTCTTCTCGAGCAAGTTGGGCTTTTCTCAAGCTACCTTCGCCTGTAGTTGGACGATAATCTCTTATTTTCGAGTGATCGATTCTCGGGCAGTCTGCATAGCGGTGGTTGAAATAGTCAGCTCATCTTGCCTCTGAGCGTATTGCCTTTGTAAATCTACAACCTGGGTTTCCTTCTCAGCCAAGCCCCTTTGAATGATTTCATACTGATGGGCCGCCCCAGTCCGGATGTCAACAAGGGTTTATTCAATCTGAGCGTCAAGATCTACACGTCCTAAGTCTTCTAAGGCTTTTAGATCGGCTTCTAAGCGAGAGATACTCTCTGAACAGCGTTCAATACATTGAACGTCACCTAGACAGTTGACGTTGTTCAGACTGCTGGTTAAAAGAGGTCGGAAAGACTCAAATGTGCTTCGACCAACAATGACGATCTCGGCCACCTTCCTCATTACACTCTCTAAGTGACCAAAGAAGATCCCGAGCAAGTCAGGAACATCTACTGAGCTTAAAGAAGCAATGAGGGATGACACTAAGGCCTCAGATGTCGCGAAGCCCGACAAAAAGGTGGCAGGTGACTTTGGTGAAACGGCTGGAGAAGGAACTAAAATATCCAAGTATGCAGGACTTGAAGGGAGAGTCATAAGCGCCCCCGCTTGAGCTGAACTTGAAGCACTCTCAGCCTTTGTAAGAGAAATCTTGAAAGGAAGCCGGTTAGAAGAAGTGATAATACTATAGCTGAGGGGCAAAAAGGACTAGACATAGACCTAAATAGTAAAAAAGGATATGATAATGGTTAATGGAGGAGATGACCCAAAACAGAACTGAAGTGAAGAATAGCATTGATGCAGCCAATGTTTTGGGATGCGAAGGCTTTGTTGTTGTTTTTGTAATAGCTTCAAACTTTGAAGAATTATTAATATGTTGACTAGTACATTATTACCAGCCAGCAACCAAAAAAAGCTGCCATTTGAATGATCTTTTCATCAGCTAATGCTATAATCACTTCATATTTACGCAATCTGGCAATCCATTTCTACCCAATATACGCATCAATGTTCCCTGATTCTTTCTGTTGAGAATTTTGTGAACTGAGCTAGTGCATCTAAAGGCAAGTACATTAGCCCATGATTGTAGAACTAAAAAAACTACTCAATCATTTAACTAACATGATACCTACAAGAAGAATAACTGAATCAATCAGGAATACCTCTCACACCTGCACTTCAATAAAAAGAAATGCATATTTGTAAAGCCGGTTAAATTATATGATAACCGTGAACTCCAACCGAGTGTTAAATCTTAAATGCACAATAACATTCTGGTAAAATATTTTCAAAGAAATAAAGCTACAAAGAAAAAATTAGCATACCTGATAAATATGTTGAGGAGGTGGCTGATTTGGCAGCGGAGGAGGCAGTCCTTGCTGGAATTGAGATCCAATGTTTCCACCCGACTGGAAAAAAATGCAAACGATAATAACAGCTTGCCAATTGTGCATACATAGATAATACCACCAAATATATGAGTAAAATGAATTTCCTACTACTAACTCACATGGAACATAGGTTGTGATAAGTGCTGTTGAGGTGCACTCGTTGTTTGAAATCCAAGATGAGGCATCTGTCCATGATGCTGATGAGCAAAGGACTGCTGCATGGAAGGTGGCCTTGGCTGCTGCGGCAAGGGCGGTTGCATAGGTTGATTGAATATTCCAGGCATCTGCAAAGATGGCTGTGGCTGACTTGAAAGAATAGGAACATGATGAGGTTGAGAAATTGAGTATTGAGGATGAGGAGGACCCTGAGGTGGAGGTAAAGGCAAATTATGAAGTTGAGATGACTGTGGAGCTGACATTGAAGGAATTTGAGCATTAGAAGGCCCCTTAGCTTGCTGAGCTGAATATGGAGGAATTGATGGTGCTGTCTGTGAATGAATGCTCATTGGCGGAAGTGAAGCAGATGGCTGGGAAATGGATTGTTGAGGTAGCTGTTGCTGCCTAGCTGAAACTGAAGGGTGAGATGAATTACTTTGAACTTGATGGCTTGGTTGAGGTGGCAGAGATTGGGTAGATTGAACATTTGATTGCTGTACCAACTGTGCTGACTGTGGTTGTGATAACACTTTCTGAATGTTAGCCGGCTGAAACAAAATAACAGTTTAAATTAGATTTGGAAAAATGAACACTGTGAATTGAAGTAGCAACTTTTATAAAGATTTCAGATGAGTACCTGAGTAGGCAGCACCATTCCCAGCATAACTTGTGCCTGCAATGAAATATTAACACATGAGAACAGGTATGAGAATAAAAGATCAGTAAACATTCACAAGATCTATTCTACTGACTGGAGAAGAGAACGCCAGTGACAGATCAAAACAAGCATGCCGGACTATATAAAAAAAGACAATGCTATAACACATTTCTATGTTCTAACTTCTAATGCTAGCAATTAATAGACCACTAAAGGATATAATAACTGTCAGATAAGCAGACTAAGCAAGCATGAACTTTTAGGTCATAACAACAGGAAATTCAACAGTGAATATTGTCACAAAATATAATTATTATTTTACATCCAGATTCTAGAGCTACAAAAAGTAAAGCATAACACTGAAATTTAAGCCATCAGCTCCCAACTTCTGACAGTTGGATGAGGAAAAATAATAATTTTGCATTCCAACTAGTTATCCAGAAAATTTCTAATTAATATTTGGATTCATTATGTTAAAACCGAGAGACTACATGATGGAGAGATATAGAAAGAAGAGAAAGGATCTACATATGGTTTTTATCGATCTAGAAAAAACTTATGATAGAGTGCCTAGAGAGGTAATATAGTGGGTGTTAGAAAAAAAACATGTATCTAGTGTATATATTAATGTGATTAAAGATATGTATGATATAGTAATAACTAGAGTAAGAACTAATGAAGGCGAGACTGTACCATTTCCTATTACCATAGGTTTACCCCAATGGTCAGCTTTAAGTCGTTATCTTTCTGCATTAGTTATGGACCAACTTACTAAGCACATTCAGGATGAAATCCCATGGTGTATGTTATTTGTCGATAATACAGTGTTAGTTAATGAAACTAGAAGAGACATTATTTCTAAAGTAGAAAGATGGAGACAAGCTCTTAAATCTAAATGTTTTAGAATTAGTAGAACAAAACAGAATATATAGAGTATATTTTTAGTAAAACTAGGAAAGAAAGAGAGCCCACGGTACATATTGATGGCTAAGAAATACGTAAAACTAATTATTTTCGTTATTTAGGATCAAATTATTAGGCATGATGGTGAGATGATATTATGCATCGAATCAAATCGGGATGGTTGAAATGGACGAGTGCTTCGAGAGTCTTATGTGATTGTAGAATACCAATGAAACTAAAGGGAAAATTCTATAAGACGGTTATAAGACCAACTATGCTTAGTGTTGGGCAATTAAAAAACATGTTCAAAAAATTAGTGTAGCAGAAATGAGAATGTTGCGATGGTCTTGTGGGTATACATTGTGGGTATACATTAAAAGATAGGATAAGAAATGAGTGCATCCGTAGTAAGTTAGAGATTGCTCCTATTGAGGATAAAATGAGAAAGAATAGATTAAGATTTGATCATGTATAACAAAAACCCCTTAGTGCACCGATTAGAAAAAGCGATACTATTAGAGTTAATGGAGCTAGAAGATCTAGAAAAAGACCTAGAATGACTTGGTTAAAAGCAATTAAGAAGGATATGATTATGACTAACTTAACGGAGAAGATGACCCATAACAAAATAGAATGAAAAAATAGGATTTATGTAGTCGACCCCAAACATTTGGGATAAAGGCTTGGTGGTGGTTGTTGTATTATGTTAAAACCAAGAAGCCGGACATGATTTGCACCATTGACATAATAACACATTATTTATTATATCTTCATATCAGTAATATTTACTAGAGAAGAATCAGTTAAACAACACATATTATCACGTGAAACTTGTAAACCATAAAAACAGGAGTAAACAAAATTCTTAACATCTTTTTTTATGATTTATGCTTTATGATCTATGCTGATGACAAAATTTACATGCAAGTTACCAATGGATAGACAAATCAGAAGCAACAAATTTTCTCTACAAGATGAAGATAAAAAAAGGTCACAGTATAAGAGTGTTGAACATGTAGCAGACATTGAGCATATGACTGTATCATGGATCTTGCAAACCAAACAGCTTGAACAATGAAATAATTGAAATGAAACTTTATGTCACATGTACATGTCCAAGAAAACACGTGCGCACTAAAATATACACTTCCTTTTAGCTGCTATATATTCTATGATTTAAGACATCACCAAATCATTTAACCCAATCTTACATAGAAAAAGGAAGCTACAGCAAGGGAACCTTGATGTATTAATCAAGAAGATTAGCTTACAACGGCTATGAGTTATAACAAAAAGAGACTGCTGGTGATCATTCATCACCTTAAATGACAAAAGCATTCAATTTGTTTTCTTCCCTGCTTTATCATAGGGGAACTAGATTGGTATTGATGTTATAAGGAGTTTGCTATGTGCTATAACTGGCATAAGAGCTTCCAAATCCCCAATGCTCTATTCTGTCTGATAAAACTCTCCATTTATTTGTCAGACTACAAAAAGGAACAAAGATAGCTAGGTATAGGAGAATGACAAACAGCAAAACATTCATGCAGACTATAAAACAATATATGGAGATACTGTTAATGTTCTTGCAAGTACATTGGAACTTACACATGTTTCTGTTACCCTGTATCTACAATTCAGTACCCATGTATCTGCATATTGCACATTTTTATTCTATCTGATGAAACTTTATCAATTTGTCAGACTGCGAAACCCTAATATCAGACTGCAAAACAATATATTTAATGGGTAAGCTTAATCTCATGGTTCTGCATGTAACACATAACGCGTGCATGTTTATGCTATCCAGAATCTGCATATGGTCCAATATTCAGTATCCTGCGTCTGCACATGCACATGTTTATGTGTTATTAAGAATTTTGGTTTGATTTACTGATGCCTTGCGGTTCCAGGTAATTAGTTCGTCTGATAAAAAAAGGGAGTTCCAGCCACATGACTCTATACAGCCTATGACAGCAATCATATATCAGTCTGCAGGTATTACACAAACAAGTCGCATAACAGAGTTGCAATCTATTATGTGAACGCACAGACTTCATATAGAATTTTCATTAAACAGGAGCATGGTCTGTTTTAGAGCTACATGATTCTTATAAGGTGCATTATGGTAAAGATATTATTCACTTAGTACTTGTTTAGTTGTTAATTGTTGCTTGTTTAAAGTTACTTTAATTATTAGTTTCAATGTTGATACCTTTAACTTGCTTAACAAATTTAAATATTTATTGATTGTTAAAGATGTTAATTGTCACTTCATTTATTATTTTGTTACTTCTATCTAGATTTATTCACTAATATTAATCATATCCTAGTTACATTTAAGAAGTTCACGAAAGTTTTTCACAGATCTTCAGAATTTTCGGAAAAAATTAGCGTCTAAATAAAAATTTCCCGAGTATCCAATTGTGTGCTGCATAATATATATAATATGGTATTTGAACATACACGCATCATGCATATGCCTAAATAACATTGACAGATGGCTTTGATATGTCTTACTAATTTAAATACTGCATCTAGAGAAAATTCACATGGCCAGGCATCACTTTGAAGTAATACAAATGACTAGAATGATTAACAGACACCAAAACACAGGACCTGAAGTTGGAAATGTGGACTAGACACCCAGGTTACCCATAAATCCCTTCATCATTAGTTAGGATCTAATAAAATAAAAGGAAAGATCTTCACAAGAGTGCCAATTTTTACAACATTTGAGGAACCATGCTTGGATTTCATAGGAGTCCCAATCTTTACAACATTTGCAGACGCTTTATCAAAGATCAATAATACTCTGTAAACGAAGAACCAGTAAATGGCTTAATGCATAGAAAATGACAAAATGTAGAGTCCACATTTTTATCATACCAACAGTCGATTCTATTTCTATCTTCACAATAATTTTAAAAGGCAGCAATCTACTTTTTAGTGTTGATCAACAAGGAAAAGCTACAGGCCTGGTACATTTTACAATTCCTCAGTTTAATATACAAGTAGATGCCATGCAATAAGCTTGTGAAAGAAGCAATTAAAGGTTCTGAATCCATAAAGTTGAATGCAAGTTCTCTCTAGCCTTTCAAACAAACAAAAACTTAAAAGGTGTATTAAACGGGATCTGCAAGGGTATTCTGAAGTGACGCTTATCAACAAAGGACTCTTCTAAATTGAGAAAAGAAAAATATGTAAGTTTTCAATTGTATTTGTTTATGATACCTTAGAAGGTTGAATCATATATACATAAATGCATATATATTGCTGATAATGCATATAGCCAATTAATCATTGATTAATACTCTGCATTATGCATATAGACTTAACATTTGATGATTCAGTAGGCAACTAAATGATTTCGCTAATGAGTGGATCAAATGCATACCAAGGACAATGAGTCTATCAAACTAACACAGCCATAATGAAAATTGAAGGGCTGCTAGCTGCCAAGTAATTCAAAGAACTAATAAAATTTTATCCATAAGGCAATGAAAAATTGTTATTTACATAATTCTAGAGTGACGAATACAAATAGATTAAAGAATTTAGGAAAAACCACATTCTACAAACAAAAGAGCAGAGTTTCCTCTTTCTTATATACACAACAGCAGAGTTTTCAAAACTTCAGCAGAGTAACCACGAGCACGCTTTCACCTGGAAAAGACCTCTAGTAAGCATAGGGTTATCTATCAAAATTTGCTTTGCTTGCTGATGATTCTGCTCAATCAAAAGCTGTAACAAGAGAAAAGCCCACCACAATTATTCAGCCTCTATACTAGTGCAACCAAAACTATATCAAAAATAATAAAATTTTGTCGATGATTGATACCTTCATTTGTGACATAAGGTCATAGAGCTGGCTCCTTGACATGCCCGCAATTGCGTTGAAACCCTCACCAGACATCTGTGGCTTGGTGGCCATGCTATTGAGTAATAGTTTCCCTTATTGCTACTAAAGCCAATCAAAACTAAAAAGTAATGGAAATGAATCAGATGGGCCTGAATGTATCTAATTCACAAAATAAATTCAACATAAGCAAAAGAACTAGATTAAAGAATTCTCTAATGGTATAGAATAAACAAAAAAAATTACTTTATGCATAGATGCAAAATGATAAATACCCATGGCTACTTATAATCATCTAAATCATATGCAACCTGTGAATTTACAAACAAAACTGCAACTTGCAAATATATCAAGAAGAATTAAAAGAATATATGTTAAGTTCACTTAATAGTTATCTAATTCAAAGCCATTATACCAACTTGTACACCTAAAATCAAAAATAAAGAACAAGTTTAAAGACTAATAGTTATAATCGCAGAGAGGCATCTTTCACAGTGAAACCCTAATTTCGTAACCACAGAATACCCTAATTTTTGGGGATTTCTTGGGAATAAAAGGAAAGAACAACTTTTTACCTCAATTGACAGAAATCTTAGAAACTATCATAAGGAAAAGACGCAAAAATTAAATAAATTAATCAAAGGAAAAAAGAGAGAACTTTATACCTCGAAATTGTAAATGCAATCCAACGAAAGAGAATTAGGGCTCTTCGAAGAGAGAGAGAGAGAGAGAGCGTGTTTTTAAAAGGAGGTTTAACGGGTCTAATCTGGTTACGACCCGTTTGATGTCGGGTTTTCAATTTAGAAGTGTGTTTTCTTTTCAGATTAATCCTTGGTTTGTTTTTTATTTCGTCGTGTGCTCATTTTGTTTTTTTCTTAATGTTTTTGCATTTCGAAAAATGAGACCTTATTATATATGACTTTTCGGCTTGCTGATATGATGTTTTTAAACTTTTCTTGGTAGAGAGTCATAAGTTAAATGATAATGTTCTTATACTGTTTATATTAGGAACGAACTGAACACATATTTCTTTATTTTCTTGAAGTGTCATCAAAAGTCAACCAATTTAACCGTATCAATTTGTAATATGCTTTCTTTTTTTACCCGATGAACCATATAACCGCGGTGATGGTACGAATTAAATCATTGCATGAATGTGATTGTGTATTGGATCATATTCGATCATTCCAGAGCACCAAAAAATTAGAGGGCACAAACTAGGATGGTATCTAGGCATATTCAGATTACGCACTACGGCACTAGTAGAAGTGTTCAGATCTTATCAGAACTTTCTGCTGGGTATAAAAAGTTTCAACCATTTATGTATTAAACAAGGAACAGTTTGGTTATTTCTCCACGCTCTATATGGCAGAGAACCCCCACGTGGGGCGGTATTGTGAAAGGATCTGAACTGCTAATGTAAAATGTTGAGACGATTGGACGACAAAATTACCTTGCTAATGTAAAATGTTGAGACGATTGGACGACAAAATTACCTTAAGTACAAAGCAGATTGACATCCACAACCTTTAGAGGCGCAATCTAGCATGAATAGCCAAACATGGAGGCGACCTTCGAGAGGCGCATGCGAGGACAAAGTACTAGAGTGCACTTTTAGTCTTCAGTATAAAGAGTATTATAGTCTTCAGTGTGTGAGTACTTAGCTTTGCTCAGAATTAACCCTTGGCCTCAGTTATCTTCATCAACTGCTGCAAAAAATCTGGATACTCTCGCGAGACCTTCATTTGCCGAAATGTGACACAATCTCACTGTTCATATACCGTAATAAACTACCAAAGTTTCTGCAGACTACAAGCAAATAGAGAAATGAACCATGGATCTATGCAACGGAAACATGAAGGCTTTCCAGATCTACAAACAATCAAATGTGCATCGAGGACTACACTTTTGGTATCAAGAGAGCAATTATATCTACAATTGCAACAGAATGATCTAATAAGCATCAATGTCACATAAGAAATCAAAGCAACTCCACCTCCAAAAATATAAAGGTCGCTTATGCGTAATGAACTACTTACTTTAGCCGTTCTAAAATCGTTCACTTGCCAAAATATGATAGGGATCTCGATTATTTATATGTAATGAACTACAAAGTTTCATCTGAGATCTTAACAGCAGCATATGGAGAAAATCATTCATACATAAAAAAACAGAAAGCCTTTCCAAATCCAGATCCAATAACAAATGCACTGAGAAAGCTCTTAATTTTCGATATCCCAACATTAGCCATAAATATAAAAAAAATAAACATATTCATAGACACCAAAGAAAGCATTTCTAGATCCAAAAACAAACGCATTGAGAAAGCTCCAAAATTATGACATCAAAGGAGCCCTTAGCTCTACATTGATCTAATAAGCATCAACCTCAAACGTCCTTCGAGTTTCAACATTACCCTCTACCAAAAAATAAAAATAAATAAAGGAAAGTGGTTTCAGTATTAGACATAGATACCGAAGAATCAAAACTATAACTATATTTCTTAGGATAAGTACGGAAAAGAGAGCCCTTTGGACTTTAACTGCTTGTACATCCACTGCCAATTCTCCGGTAACACCTCGCCACCAAGAGCTCTGATGACTGATCCTCCGCTGCAAGCTCCAACATTGCAGCAGTCCTCTAAGGGGAGCCCCTTCACTAATCCGTAAAGAAACCCGCTTGCAAAGAGATCACCAGCGCCCGTAGCATCCACCGCATGGACTTCCCCTGTTGCAGGAACCCTGATAATCTGCATTGTAACCACAACGGGTTGGATTTGACTGCATAATTCAATGTCATCTCATCATATTAGTATCTTTTTGTTTAAGGGGGAAAAGTTATACTTGATATGGTGGTGTAGCCACCTAGAATATGATCTCTAAAGCTATTTAATTAACATTTACGCTCCCCCGAATCTCAGATGAAGTTACATTTTTTTTCCAATTAAATGGAGGGCAAGCCGAAATTCATCATGTAAGTCTCACGTGACACTTGAACCAAACTTGGGAAATTGTGTCAGCTGGAGTTCAGGTGTGTCAGTGCTAATAAAATAGTTTATGGGTCGCTACACTCTCATGGTACATGGGTGCATCTGCAATCAACTACAAGAATAACACCCCTTAGGTTTTCTTATTGCTTCTTCAGTTCATTGTGAAAAAATAAAATCAGTTACCTCAATGTTAAAGGGTTTAACATGCCTCTTGACTGGAATTTGGTTGGCTTTTCTATTTTGATCAACATTTGCATTGATAATGTCAGTGTCGGTATGTATTTATGCTGGATATGATCCATGCATGGCCAGTCATACACATCGCAAAATATATTGAACTTCTCTTATATTTGCTTATAATTGTATAATATATTATAACATAATCAAGAGTTGGATTAGACCGAAGAACTCATCTTGTCTGATTATATTGGTACGTTCTTTTTGATCAGTCAATTCTTTTTGCATGATGAAATAATGAAGCTCCAATATATTATAGTTGTCACCAAAATAAACACGATTTAGATGCTATTTTACCTCTTTCCCATGCTTCGCTATGCAGCCTTTTGAACCTAGCGTAACAACAGACCATTTGCAGTGTTTGGAGAGAAAACCTAATGCAGCTTCTGGGTCTGTCCTCACGTCACCCCTGAAGCATGATTCATAAACAAATTTATTTTCAAACAATAGAGATAGTTATTAATTTGACACTTACAATTGGGTGCACATGACATCTGAATTGTCGGGATCACCAAGTTGATTTATCCTATTTACTAAGTATTGATGCATGAAGCCATATAGATCAGATGCAGGTCTTCAACTAACAAATGACAGCTATTTGTAGATTCAGTATGACACTAAAAAATGTAAATAATAATAATAATAATAATAATAATAATAGAACCAAATCTTTCATATTAATCTTGAATATGCTTGGACCATCAGATTTTATGTGCCTGTCTAACATCAAAACACATAGTAGATTCTCAAACTCCTGTCAATATCGCTTTGTACATAGCTTGCATAAACTTTTCACAGTTGAGATTAAAAGGGAATCACCTTATAAGCTCTCTTGCTTCATCCTCGTTAGCAAAACAAAGGTCAATACTACCTGTTTCCAATAGATCTATGAGTTGTAATCTAAAGTCACGAACCATCTGTAAAAGGGCGATAGTTTACAACTGAGAGTATGATTAGAATTGAACCAGAGGTACAAACATTATAATGTCAAGAAAATACCTCAAAACTGGCTAGATCCAAAGAGATAGAGAGACCCTCTTGCTTCGCAATCCTAATAGCCGTGTTAATTTGTTCCATATTGAAAAATGAATACCTCAAAACTAACCACTGCAAAATTTAAGATTTATCAGTGATCTAGCAAAATATAGATTCAATCATCAGCAGTAATACGCTAATAAACCTTGTAGGAATACTAATTCAACGAAGCTAGTTCATTGATAACAACCTGTTTAAGCTCTATATTCAAGATAAAAGTGTCAAGCTCAACTTGTTCAAGTCCAAGAAAGTTTACAAAGGCATATGTTCTCTACTCTGTTTTGATCAACATATCATTTGAAAGTTCCTTCCAAAGTTCGACTATGCCAAAATTCCAGGTTATATTTGTACTCTAATATGCCCTCACAGTTTGAGCACCCTTTTCATGGATTGAAAGGAAATTATTCAACATAGCGGTACCTTTCTTTTCTAAAATCCGTTTTTAAATGTGTCTGGTGGGATTCAAACATGATTGTTCTCATACCACATGAAAGTAATTTTCACTGCACCAAACCTTCGAAGTTGTAACAAGAGTTGAGGGTTATAATTCTATAATCTCACAAACTACATCATTGGAATTGTTTCTACTCTCCTAAGCCCATCCTTAGTTATCTTTTTTAAGCTCAAGTTAAGCTTTTTTCACACATGAAATAGACAGACAGTTGACAACCAGTTGCTTGGATAGTTATTGACAAACATGAAAAGACTTCCCCTAATTAATTCAATTTCAAGCTATGTAAGCTCAGGCTGTCTTTTCCAAGCCCAAACAACTTATCTAGCCATTCTCACAAGATCAGATCTAGATAATTAATTAAAATGGATTACCTTTGAACCTTTAAAATCTTCTCTGCTCAATTCATTAGCCTGAAAGAAAGAAGGCATGCACAGGATTAGAATTTAGAAACAAGTAATTTCACATGATTTGCACGGATATTCATGAAACAAAAAGGAAGCACGTTTAAGAAAAGAGACCTACTTGAAGCTTCGCTGCAGTAGCCAGGCAAGGTCTCATGGTGCGATTGCCATCAGCATCAACCAAGCATGCACACTGTAATAGGCGATGGATACATTTCAAATATATTCGCCTTAGCCATAAAATGTGGATGTGAGTGATGTTATTTAGTTTTCCAATGTGGGGACTAAAACAAATTTCTCTAACTTTCCTGATATATTGATAGCTCTAATAGTTGTGTCTTATCACCTGGCTCGTGTGACCCTTCTTCACTCTTAATCTCGAAATATCAACACCAGTAAAGCTCATGTTACGAATGAAGAGACGGCCTTCTTCATCATCTCCACAAGCAGCAATTATTCCACTGGAGACTTCAAAACCTGCGGTTAGACCCCTGATAGTATTGGCGACACTGCCCCCAGCTATTGTTCTTATAGGAGACTGGTCATTGAGGAAAGGGAGAATGTGGGTGTTTACTTCACTCAGTATATTCCGCAAATCCTCGATTGCGACCTGCCAATAAATATGAATTGTGTCACTTCAGATACTTTTTGGAAATCAATAGCATTTAGATTCGTCCCAAAACTCCAACCCCAACTCCAACCCCCACCCCACCCCTCTTTATAGAAATCAACCGATTCCATTAAACTCCAAAAATCTCGAATGTCAGAATCTAATAGCAATTATGAATACAAAATGACAACTTTACTATGTTAAAAAAAAAGGAACAGTGGTCATCCCCACATATCGAGTTATTCTCAAATTCAACTTTCAACTATAATCCATTAAAAAAGCAAGAAAAACAAATTTCAGAATCTAATAGCAATTATTAATACAAAATTCACTAAAGTTATCAACTTTTCTATATAAAATTGAACAGTGCTATCCCCCTTGTAAGATAATGGACTATGCAAACTTAAATCACAAATAGGCTAAACTAAATCCTATCAAATCCCCAAAAACCACAAAATTCAGAATCTAATAGGAAATATCAATACAAAACTAACACAAAACATAAACTTTTCTATGTAAAACTGAATGGTGATCATCCCCACTGCAACAGAACTAACTAATTTAGTTAAATCTCAATTAAATCCCATAACAAATCCAAATGAAAAACGCAGATTTCAAATCTAACAACTACTAACACAAAATTCGCTCAAAAAATCGAACTTTTCTGTCATATTAGCAGTGCAGTCTCCATAGCAACATAATTGACTATATCAACTGAAATCTAAAATGGGTTCGATCAAACTCTAATCAAAAACCTCAAAAAAGAAAAAAAAATACTAGACGTCAGAATCTAATAAGTTAGTAATAAAAATTATGATCAAATTATAGGGACCTGTTGGGAGCCTCCTCTGTCACCAGGGAGGTGATCGAGGAGCGACCAATCAACGCGCGCCACGTGGTCGACCATGGCGGAGGGCCCTCCGTCAGGAAGGCGGCTGGGATGGCGGCGGGCAGGACGGGCAGCTCTCCTTCAGCCCCCATGATTTTTCTTCTCCTGGCCTCGCACCACGGGCTTTTGGGAAGCGGGTTGCCTCAGGAGTTTTATAGAGGGAAGGAGTAGTGGAATTACAGAATTGACCCTGGAGGCTGAGAGTAATTAATTGCCTTAATGGTGTGTTTGGGAGTTTACTAATGGTCTGTTTTGATTCGTAGGGGGTGAAGGGAAGTTAAGGGAAACTGAGTGAAGGGAAGGGAAGGGAATTCCCTTCCCCTTGGTTACACCCCAATTGGGGGTAACAATTTTTATACTATTAGGGGGTGAATCAAGGTGAATGGAGGTGAATTAACTTCACCTCCTAAATGTTCCCAAACAAGGTGAATGGAAGTGAATGGTTCCCCTAACTTTCCTTCACCCTCATTCCCCTCAATCCAAACAAGCCCTAAGGGAAGAGAAGGAAAGGTAAACAACAGGAAGGGAAGGGAAGGGAAGAGCATTGTAATATGTTGTTTGGGAGTTGAGTAAGGTGAATGAAGGTGAAAGGAAGTAAATATATGTAAATTTATATAAATGACTTTATATTAATAACACATCAGCCCTTTTATTTATTTTGATGGGGGTAAGAATGTTATTACACCCATTTACCTTCCTTTACCCTCCTCTACCGCCCAAATCGCGGGGGAGCTTCCTCCTCTCTACCCTCCTTAAAAAAACTCCCAAACAAGGTGAAAGCTGCATTTCTCTTCCCCTCCCCCTCTCTACCCTCCATCCAAACAGGGCATAAGACTCTACTTTGCAAGAAATTTTCAAAATAGACCTAATCCACACTTTTATTTTAAAATTCGACCCAGTCCTATCTTTACTATATAAATCGACCCAGTTTCTGGCCACGTTAGCACTGTGGCCATAAACTAGGTCATTTAAAAAAATTAAATTCCTAATTAGTCAGGGTTGTCAACCCCAACCAATTAGGACCACCCTTTCTCACCATTAGAAGCTCTACGTGATTAACGTATCTAAAAAAATTGAGATTGAGAAACCCGACTGTTTTGGTCGGGGTTCCCAACCCCAACCATCTGACAGAGCCTCCCCCTCGCGGGGGAGGGGGGGGGGAGAAAACCAAGCAATTTTACCCTCCGTTCCCCTTCCTTCCTCCTCTCTACCCTCCTTAAAAAAACTCCCAAACAAGGTGAAAGCTGCATTTCTCTTCCCCTCCCCCTCTCTACCCTCCATCCAAACAGGGCATAAGACTCTACTTTGCAAGAAATTTTCAAAATAGACCTAATCCACACTTTTATTTTAAAATTCGACCCAGTCCTATCTTTACTATATAAATCGACCCAGTTTCTGGCCACGTTAGCACTGTGGCCATAAACTAGGTCATTTAAAAAAATTAAATTCCTAATTAGTCAGGGTTGTCAACCCCAACCAATTAGGACCACCCTTTCTCACCATTAGAAGCTCTACGTGATTAACGTATCTAAAAAAATTGAGATTGAGAAACCCGACTGTTTTGGTCGGGGTTCCCAACCCCAACCATCTGACAGAGCCTCCCCCTCGCCCCGAAATGGGGAATCAGTTAAGGGACCAAATAGTCGGGGTTCCTAACCCCAAGTATTTGTGGTGGGTCCCGCCTCCTTATATATACCAACTGATCACCTACCCTCTTCCCTCAGTCGATTTTTTCTCTCCAACTCCAGTCTCTCCCAATCATCCGCCTACCTGAGTCTCCCAACCCCATTTTTGTGGCCGAAATTCATCGAGGAAGTTTGTAAAAGATCTCTAGGATAATTTCTCTTCATTCTCTTCTCTTTTAACATTTAAAAATCTAGGGGTTTTCTCTTTTCTTCAACATTCAAATCTAGGGTGTTCATCAAAATTCAATATCTAGGGTTTGAAATTTAATATCAATCACTATCTTTGTGGTGGTTCAAATTCTTTGTGTGTGGATTGCTTTAATTGAAATTTAAATTCTAGGGCATTGAATGCTGATTTCTAGGGTTTAAGATTTTTATTTTGGGGTTTAGGGTTTTTTATCAAAATTATAGTTATACGATTATGAGATTATTTGTATCTAGGGGTTTCCTATCTTTATTCAATGGCTTGATAAAAACTTTTTTTAATTTTTTGCATTTAAATGATAAAAACCATATAGTTATACAATTATGGTTTTTATTACTTACTCTTACGGTGGAAAAATTAATTATGAAATGAATAATATACCAATGTACGTTGGAGGGGTAACGACGTCGTTAATGATCTCGGAATCATGTAGTTACCATAACTCGATTAAGGAATTACACCGAGTTACTAAAATTGATCCACAAGAGTAACAACTAGAACTAATATGCAATTGCCCTATAACTTTTGATAGAACGTTTGCAGTTAAGATCTCAAACGATCATCATATGAGTATTATATTTAATTTGATCAAGTCGCAACCAACAATAGAATTATTTATTAAAAAGTTTCCATGTAGTTCGTGCCAAATGTTCAAACCTCCAGGAGAATTCTCATGCATGTTAGATTTAGGAGTTGAGCCTGACGATTTTCTTTCTTCTTCGAGTGAACTGGAGCGAACTCAATTTCAATATCTAAGTGCATCATCATTTAGGGGAATGTCAAATGTTATGAACAATAAAGCTCCTTATGAAAATATGAGGCTGTTAAGAGAGGCAGCGATTGAAGAAGATGAAATAAGCAACGACTCTGAAGGTGAAGAACAAGATAGTGCACCAATTGGTAGCATGTAATTTGTGAATGAAGATATTAAAGGGAATCTGAAATGTCCTGATGAGGCTTATGTTAATAATGAATATGTTGAGTACAAAGAGTCACCTCCCGACGAGTTTGAAGATGATGAGTGAATTCGTTATTCCACAATACAAGATATTAGCATTGGCCAAAGTTCAACTGGTAGAAGAGATGAGGACTTCACTTTTAAAGTTAGAGATTTATTCGAGACCAAGGACCAATTTGTTGATGCTATTCGTGATTACTCTATCAAAAAAATGTCAAATTCAAGAAGTTAAAAGCAATCGCACAAGTTATAATGCAATTTGTTTTATGAATACTAAAAGAAAAGGTCAGGCTGAGGGAAATAAAGTTGATTAGGCATGTCCTTGGAAGTTATTTGCATTTGCCAGAAAGAAACATAATGGGCATTTTAGGATCACAAAATACTGCAGTGTTCACACATGTAGCAATCCGATATTAGAGCAAGATCATAGTGGTACATCTGCCTCTTACATAGCGCGGTTGATTATACCAAAATTAAATAAAAAGCTTGAACTAACTCTGGTAATATAATTGATAGAGTGCTAGATACAAGGTTCATTGAGATATCATATAGTAAAGTATGGAATGCAATGAGAATTGTGATGCCAAAAATATTTGGTGATTGGGAGAAGTCTTACGCGACACTTCCTCAATATCTTGATGCGATCAAAAGAAATAATCTTGGATCTGAATACAAACTTATAACCAAAGAGATCAATTCGAGAGTTCATCAATTCACCTATGTATTTTGAGCATTTGGTCCTCCGATCGAGGGATTTAAATTTTGTCGACCGGTTCTTAGCATCGATGAGACACACTTATATGGTAAATATAAAGGCGTATTGCTTGTTGCTATAGGAGTAGATGCAGATGGAGGTTTATTTTCTTTGGCTTTCGCAGTTGTGGAGATTGAGAATAGTGAAAATTAGGAGTGGTTTTTTTTAATATATTCAATTATATATTCTTAATGTGTTACCTCCTAGGAAAATTACTTTTATATCCGATAGGATGAAAGGTATTTCTAAAGCATTGTGCAAGAGATTTGGCTCTCATTACTATCACCGCTATTGCTTAAGACACATTAGAGATAACTTCAAAAAGACGCATGGTCAGATACATTTACAAAACCTTCTTTGGCAAGCGGGCTGTAAACCCGAAACATGTGTGTATGATTGGATTCAAGATCAAATTAAGGCAACATCTCAAGCTGCACATTACTGGATTAAATGTAGTTTGGAAGTGAATATGTCGATCGATGGGCACTAAGTAATGATGAAGGGAATCGATTTTGCATGATGATAACTACTTGTTCTGAAAGCTTCAACGGTGTACTTAAGTGAGCTCGAGTAATGCCCATACAGGCATTGGTTATGAGAACATTTTATCGACTCAATAACTATTTTGTCAAGCAGCAAGAGGATGAAGCAAAGTGGGTGACATTATTGGGGAATTAATGTAGTGTTGAAGTGAGCTAACGCACCAGAACTAGATGTGTACTTATGTTGGTTTTGGGGGATTACTCACTGATGGATATTTTGGGAGAACAAAGTACCTAAGAAGTACATACCGAGAGGTCCACTTGAGAGAGAGTTGGTAAGTAGATAGGCAAAATATATAATTATTTTGTGATTATTATTTTTATTATCATCTAATTGATAATAATCCTTTTATCTTATAGGTACAATAACTCGATGAGGTTGCTTCTATTGCACATGATGCATTGAGATCAACTATCAAGCTAGGGGCGATGAACGCATTTGTTCGCATCATAGGAAATATTTTGTTTGCTCTTAGAAAGACAGGTCATGCAAATCGTGATGGACGTCAAGAACGACTCATAGGGTATGAGCGTCGACACGTCTGAAAACACACGAGGGCAGGCTCAAGTCGTGCACATGATGAAGCCAGATGTTCACAATAGTCTTATGTTGGATGTTCACAGCAGGTTCAAGTCAAAAAGGATGACATGTGCTCACAAGTTCACACACAATTGGACGATGAGATCATCCAAGCTCATGCTTGTTGGTTGGAAAAATTGAAAGAAGAAATAGAGAAAATGAATTTGTAGTATTCTCTCTAACAAGCTTGGAAAAAGAATTAATTACAATTCTCTCAATGCAATCTCTCTCTCCAACAAATTTAGAAAAAGAAATTACAATCTTCTTGTATCGGATTCCCGATTTACAAAAGAGAGAAAGATCGACAGAGATATTTCCCTTTGTTTAAACCTGGGTTATTCTTGGTGTCGGTGGAATGCCTCCCTCAAATGCTTGCGTCGAGTTTACTTTCCGTTGATGATCCGAACGCTTCACCTCGTGGAACACGATATTTTCCTCTTGATTGACGTGAGGAGAACTTGCGTGGCAAGTTTGAGAATAACTTTTAATGAGTTTAAGAACTCAGAGCATATTTAAAACTCTATAAAAGAGTTGAATTGAACCAAAAATCGGTTTTTATAGTCAAGCACCAAAGCTTTCTATTGTTGATGAAGATGATCTCAAAAAAACCTCCAAATCTGAAGATCTCCAAGAATTCCAATCCAAAAAAGCCGATTTTTTCTAGCTCCTCAACTCAGTTGAGTTTTGAGGTATTTATAGGGGGATTAAGGGGTGTAACCACCCCCTTAATCCACTCCTAAGTGGGGCGGAAATCCGTTCAATCATGGGAAGAAAATGGTTTCTGGAACCGTTCAACTCGTGTTTGAACGAGTCAAATGCAGATCCTGCGTTGCTAGGCACGAATTTTGCATTCGAACGCAGCGTTGGAAAGCTGCATTTATAGCGTTTGGAAGCTGTGTTTGCAGCATGCGGAAGCTGCGTTAGTAGCTAGATTTGAGCTGCATTTGCGGCTAGGTTTGAGTTGCGTTTGCAGTTAGATTACGCAATAGTTGCGTTGCTTTGACTCTGAAACGAGGCCACTTGCATTTCACTTCTGGGATGCAGAGATGAGTTCTGCATCTTGGACTGAAGAGATCGTTGACTTGTAATCTCTTTTGTCAGAGTGTTACAATGATTATCATTTTATAATCTTTGCTTTAGCTCCTTGAAATATAAGAGTCATCACATTGTAACTCTCACTGTTGATTGTGAAGACTGTTGAATTAAAGCTTTTATTGGTTGTCGTGAAGGTCATTGAATTGTAACCTTTCTCAATCTACGTAAAAATCTTCTAATTGTAGCCTTCCTTTGTTGATGTGAAAGTCATTTGATTGTAACCTTCATTGTCGAGTTGTTAATGCAGAAGTCATCAGATTGTAACTTCCATCATTGATATTTGATGAGGATCAGCTATCTTGTGATAATTTTTAGACAACCTACAGAACCCCCTCCAAAGTTTTTGAAAGTTCGCGGTTGACCGGAATGAATTTTTTGATTACTTTGGAACCCCAAATTGGTTTGAGATATGTTGTTAAATGATAGTTCACTATATCTGTTTTGACGGTATCATGAACCTGATTGTAAAACTTTGCTACACAGGACCCGTATGCTGGTGATCACAACATGATTTTTAGCAAATCCTCAGCCATCAACGGATTTGATGTGTCTTTACCGATTGCCGTTTGAAATCGGGCTAGCATATGAATTGTCTAAGTTCGTTCCACATGTAACGTTGTACTAAAAAAATAAACTCTTTTAGGCTTGGTGCTATGATATTGAACATGTAGACCCCGATAAATATATGAGACGCAGCCCAAACTTGGCTAAAATAATCCTTGTAGGAATTGATGAACACCCAAGGCACATCCCAAACTTGGCTAAAATGATAATTTCAGAGAACTCGCTCTGTCTCTTTTCTTGATCAGCTCATCAAGGATAACAATTTGAACAATATTCTTGTTAATCTTAGTGGGAATGTTAAGCCATTTGAAAGGATGAGTTGCACGAGGGATCGTGCTCAATATTGTCAGCGACATCAATTATAACATGTCTATACTCATCTAAGAGACTGCATAGCTTATTATTGTAAATCGGTTTCTTTTCGGCTTTCGTCACCTTAATGTCCATGGCTAGCTTCTTTGTACAATAACCCTAATGTTAGTGGCAACTCGACGTAAGGGTTAACCAAAAAAGCCTAACATCTGAAAGTTGCAACGCCGTATTGGTCCTTCGCATTTGAAACTTGAAACAAAAGGTTAAACCTTGCATTTTGGAAAATGAAATGCAGGGTTAAACCTGGTGTTTGAAAGCTGAAATGCAGGATTAAATTTGACATTTGAAGGCTAAAAGCAGGGTTTTAAACTTTGCGTTTGAAGGTTGAAACGTAGGGTTTTAAACTTTGCGTTTGGAAAATGAAATGCAGGATTTAACCTTGTGTTTAGCAGTCTAACTGACTCAAAATAGGCGGCATTTTAGCCTAAAATCCTACTCCGATTTGATAGCTCCAGTTGTCTATAAAATAGACCGCCAAAGGTCAAATCAAAAGTCATTCGGCTTTTTTTGTTTTCTTCAGAGAACTCAACGGGTGTCTTGTTCATCTTCTCCGACAAACCCAATGAAGATCTTTGTTCGTTCTTCTCCAGCGAGGTCATTAATCTTCTTCGATGAGATCAAAATGGCTCCCCAGATGAAAACCACCTCTAAATCTCAGAAACATACAGCTGTTCAGGGTGTGTCAGCGGCTAAGGTCACCAGCGGTGGTCAGGCGACTGTGCGGCCACTGTTGGCTCCTCCGATCGGTAATAAGTTAGAGGATTCAATAACTTATTTTGACAAATTTTGAACCATCAACGCAGAGTGAAAGCTCGCGTTTAGCCATCAGAATGTAGGGGGTAAAACTCCTGTGTTCTTTGATTTAAAACGCATGATCGATTCTTGTGTTCCAGATTTGAAACGCTGGGTTTGACCCTACATTCTGAATTTGATACGCTGGGTTTCAACCCTGCGCCTTGAATTTGATACGCTGGGTTTCAACCCTACGTTTTAAATTTGATATACCGGGTTTCAAACCTACATTTTGAATTTGATACGTTGGGTTTCAACCCTTGCGTTTATCCCTTGGAACATAGGGTTGACCTCTGTGTTCTTGAAGTTGGAACACGAGTCTGACCCTTACGTTTGGCATGTGAAATGCATGGTTATTCTCTACATTTTAACCAAGCCTTCTTAGACTTTTTTTACTTTAGTAATGTTTTAAACGCTGATGATTATCTCTTTATGTGCAATGCGCTACTCCAACGAACCTCTTTCATTCCATCACCACTTTGGTTATGGAGGTGGCACGGATATAGACGTACCCTTTAGCTCTCGCTTGACTCTTCCGGTATTCAGAGATTAGAACAAGGAGCAAGCATATATTATCACTCAAGCCTTCCTTGGGACCCTTAGTGCTCTCATTATGGATGCAAAACTTGAGACAGCCGAATGTAAAGCTTTAAAGAAGCATGTGTTATTATTTGGAGATTCTGTCAACATGGATGTTGCACAAATTTATGACAGAAACTACAAGTGGCTGTGCAACAACAATGGTCGTTTTCTCTTTCTACCGAACATGGAACGGATGTTCCCGCTCTCTTATTACCAGTGTGCTTCTATCCTAAGGTTCATGGATTGGGAACTTGTCCGCAAGCAGGGCGGAGTTGCTATTGGACACCTTACCTATCACGGTGTTCATACAACTAGTTTCAATCGACAGATAGTAGCTTTGAGGCCTGGTTCGGTAAAGAAAGATCATCCAGTTGGCGAAACTTCTAAACTAGCAAACACATTTGTTCGAAAATTTATATCAGTGGGGGGCGAATTCCCTGCAAAGGATTTTAGGGCTCCGACATGGGTGCACTCCAACAAAACTGGCTGGTGGGCCTGGATGATCGACTTTGTCTTGGATGAACTGAAAGAGCCACTCGAAGTTTCTGGCCTAAGGACCCCGATATTGGCCACCTGATACGAGATTTCTCCAAACTCTTTGCGATGTTGGAGTTTTACAACTCTGACACTAGAACATTTTTCACACCAATTGGGGAGTTAGGCTTTGCTCTCTATGAGAAGTTCAAAATTTTGGGGTTATCATTCGGGGAATTACCTTATGAGGAATTCATACCAGGGGCCAAGGAACTAAGGATTTTAAGAAAGGCCGCTCCTGAGATTTATGAGACTTACTGTGAGTTAATGTGTCAGTTCCACATATGTGCACAAATCACCGAAATGCACGAGAGTGGTGTCAAGTAGGGTTTCTGGGCTGACTACCTTTTCCAGAATTTGCACCTGGAAGTAACCCGCATGGCTGTTAGTACTCTCGATGAAATCAATGACCACATCAATGCTGCTACTACCCATTATGTCAATGAAGCTTAGGAGGACATTTTCCCCTCGCTTACTGAATTTGAAAGATTCCATTATCAAGCAGAGACTCAAATTTCTGGCATGGCTCTGTTTGTCGGCTTCCTCACACTATGGCTGAAGTGCTGTGTGGTGCCCACTAGACCAGTGGATGCTATTACACCTAAAGTTATGTATCTAGCTATCCTATTGGCTCACAGGCGGCCTTTTTTTGACTGAATCACAGGCGGCCTTTGAATCTTCTCATGGCCATGGTGTGTTGTCTACAGAGTGACCTTCGAGAATTAGCCTCCAAATTTGTCTTGGTCAAAGAGATGGACTCGGATGGGAGAAAATTTCTCCAGACTCCCACCCCAAGAGTGCCCATGCCATACACTTATTTGGTGTCATGGTTTGTTTTGCATTGACATACCATGATGACACCACCTGCATCAAGTGACTCTTCAGCACCTCTTGTCTAGCAACTCGAAACTGCTCGATGGGTTGGCTAGTACCAAGTAAAATTCTGGCAGATATTGACCAGGGATATTAGCTATACTATAGCTCGTTATTTTCCTAACTTTGAAGGAGGTTTGTATGGGCAAATGTACCAAGACACAAAGGGTCACAATTCATTTACCACTCTTAACGAGGGTACTTTCTGGTGGCTTATCAATATACACCCGGGTTATCTCGTCTTTCGACAGGGGAGAAAGTGTTTCATTGAGCCTTACCACCCGTATCGGTTTTCACGGCAATTTGGGTATGATCAAATATATATCGACAATCCTAACCCTAGACTTGCATTCTTAGGCAATGTATATGAGGGAGCGAGGGCTTCGTACTATTCCTTTGCGGGTTGTACCGGGGCCACATTCAGATTACCATACAAAACACCCAATGTATATACTTCCATGGCCTTTTGTAATTAGTATCAAGCCGCTTTGCAAATCCCCAAATACAAAATTTACACTTCCTGTCTGAAGGCGATTCAGAAGATGTATGATTCGAAAAAGGGCTCTAAGGTGCCTCATCTAAGGGGAATTGACGAGTATTTATCACTTGAGCCAGAAATTGCTGCAGAAGATGAAGATGAAACACATGAGCCTCCGAGATGGGGTCTCTAATGGTTATGACTCAGAGCAAGAAGGCAGCTGGGAAACGAGCTCTTACGGCAGAAGAGAAAGGCTAATATGAGAGGCGGACTCGCCGTAAGTTATCGGTTGGATCCCCTACTTCCGAAGGTCTACAAGGAGAAAAACTCATGCAAGATGCTTTCAAATCAGCACATCTGGAGGAGGAGGAGGAGGAGCGAGAGTCGTCTGTTAGGGGCCTCCGGGTCAAGCTTCAGGTGTCGCCCCTCTAATTACAAAGGCGATGCCAGAAAGAGTCGAGGCTGCCACCACCCAAGCTAAAGAGGCTAGGCCTCCTGTAGATGAACCTATAGTGGCCGAATCTGAAAAGCTTAGTGGGAGTCAGACTCCCTCCAAATCAACATTAATGCCACCCATAGGGGATACGAGGCCCAACCTAATGACAGGACTTGTTCGCAAGTCGACTACTGTTGTGAGCTCGCCGGAACCTTCCGCTACAGATGATGAAGAGCAAGTAAACTATGAGAGCTCTCCACATGACGATGATGATGATAGAGATGATGATGGTGACAATGATGGTGATGATAGTGAAGAAGACTCTTTAGACGAATGCACTGATTTTGATGATACGCCGAGGGCTACTTCAGATAAAGCATCCACTTATATTCATATCTCTCCAACCGGTAAGTATGTTTTATTTCGAATCCCCATGCATTTTCCTTCTGTGTTCCGACCATTTTCGCATGTAGGTTCACCAACTCTCAGGACCACAGCTGTTACTCCTCCTCCAGAGCATCAGCTTGTGCTAACAACAACTCCTTTACTAGCACAACCATGGATGACGACCCTTCCACTGGTAATATTGTTGATAATTTCTCTCACTCCGACGGGGACCGTAAGTTCCCCAAGTTCATCTCAGGCAGCGAAACTTATGGCTCTTACATTGAGTCCTTCGATGT
>NC_033794.1:109606341-109616996 GCF_001876935.1 Asparagus officinalis | reverse complement strand
ATCAATATTCAGTCTCCAGCCGCCACACCGAAATCGCCCGCTCACTTCCTACTTAGCTCTACGACTTTGAGGACCTTGGTGCCATCTCCCATTGCTTCTTTAAGCCCGGTAGATACTCCCGACCTGCTCGAGATCTCTCTTGACTATTTAAAAAGTATGATGAAAAAGGTGGTTGAGATCGTCGCTATCGGTCGGGGCACCCTTGAGTCTTCAGACCTCTTTTAACAAATAGTCTGAATGGCGTCAAATACATGGGTGACATTCAATGTGTTGAATGTTGTTTAGAGGCCATCGCTCGCTTAGAAGAGAAATTAAAAGCTTTAGAGGACTTGGGGCGTGTGGATATCAGATCTTAAATTACATCGACTTTTGTTGATATCCGGACTGAAGAGGTGAAACGGTATGAAATAATTCAACAGGGCTTAGCTGAAAAAGAACTCCAAGTCGTACATTTACAGAAGCAAAGTGTTCAAAAACAAGAGGAGCTGAATATTTCAACGACTGCTTTAGAGGCTGCTCGCTCAAGGATCAGACAAACTGAAGGCCATTGTTCGCTTACAAGCAGAATTGGTCAGTCAGAAGGCCTAATTTGCTCGAGATGAAGCTATCACGACCACACTCAGCCTCCAGGCTATAGAAATTCTTGTGAATTGTCATAAAGAAGTTCATGTTCTTGAAGAGGCTAAGAAAGAAGCTGCTGCTGCGGTGCCCAAGGATGATGAGCTCTGGAGAAGAGCTGAAGAGACGGTGTGAGCTGCCCACGAGGAGAAGCTCTCCGATATCAAGTCCCAACTCGCATCTATTCACTTGATGAGCCTTGAACTTAAAAACAAATTTTATCGTTCTTTTAACAAGAACAATATTATCTTGTATCACTTCCTTTTGATTTTGAATAAAAGTGATACTATTTTAGCTTTTCACTGTTTCTTTTGTGTGTCATATTCTGCCTTAAAACAATAAAAACTATAATTAAAAATGCAAGAGGTGTGATTTTAACTTAGCATAATTTCCCACATAAAGGACATTTAACACTTTTCTTTATTATCGTTTAAGATAATTCTAGAAATTTTCAATTTGTTGTGGATGTTTATTGGCTCCTGGACTTGATATTCTGTTTAAGAATCATCAAACCCTTGGAGTTGTATTGAATGATTGTCATTCTCCTGAAAAGAATTAACAAGCTCATTTCTTCCTGTGTTGTGTTTTCACTTGAAATATTGAAATAAACTTATAAGTGCCTGATGTGTAATATTAACATGGCATGAACTTTACGTAGAGTGAAATTCATAAATTTTCTTTTCTTTATTACCACTCGGGGTAATTTTAGAAAAGTTTAACCCGTTGTGGATTTTATGAACATTTGTTACTCTTATGTAAAAGAATAACAAGTTGGAAAAGGGGGGGTTGACTGTTAGAGGTATAGTGTTAACATAACAGCGATTTGTGGACTCATCATTCTATTGAAGATGATTGATAAGTAATTTTGATTGTCAGAGGTGTGATACTAACGTGACAAAAAATTAGTATGATCGGAGCAACATTGAGGACTTATCGCTCTATTAGAAAAAGTCGATAAGTTGATTGTCAGATGTGTGATGTTAATGTGACAGGAATAATTGTTAGAGGTATGATGTTAACGTGATAGGAATTTATTGCGATCGGAGCAACTTTGAGGACTTATCGCTCTATTAGAGAGAGTCGATAAGTTAATTATCAGAGGTGTGATATTAACATGATAGGAATGATTTTCAGAGGTATGATGTTAACGTGACAGAAGTTTGTGTACTTTTGATTTGAACAAGATTTAGAAATTAGCGTCTCGCTGGGGAGAATTTCTAAATGAGTTTTTCATCAGAAGTGATGAATTTTGGTACTTGTAATTTGAACAAGATTCAGGAAACTTATCACTCTATTGAAGGGAGCTGATAAATTGGCTATTTATTACTTTGTTAAAGAGAGTTAATAAATTGATTGTAATTTGAATCATTTTGAAAACTTATTGCTCCGTTGATGAGAGTTAATAAATTGATTTTAACAGAGTAATTATTATCACATCAGGGGTAATGCAAGCTGAATCCAAACTCTGTAAGGATGATGGTCGTCATGAGTGTAATGTTAACTTGACAACATTAGGGAATTTTGTCAGCTGATATGGCTTGGACCCTGTTGAAGTTGCACAGAGGTTTTGTCCACACCCTGTCAAAAGAGTTTGTGATACATGACCTTCATGAGAGTAATTGTCATATTAGAAACACGGGTTGAACCCATCGTTTGAGACCTAAAATGCAAAAGTGAATTTTGCATTTGATTACTTGAAACGCAGAGTCAACACACACGCTCGAGGCTTGAAACACGGGTCTAGCTCTGTGTTTAGAGTTAAAAAACACAGGGTTGGGCCTGACATTTAAGAAATTAGAACGCAACCATGAGCATTGCGTTTAAGAAGGCTAACCACCTTATCTTTTAATGCTTGGAATTATGTTTAGGTGGTTGGGATTCTATTCTAGAATCCCGTACCGAATTAACAGCTTGGCTGCTGTTATAAATAAACCCATTGGGTTGAATTTAAGAGTTCCATCAACTCTTCATCTTCGTCTTAACTCCTAAATGAGAGTCCTCGTTTCCTTCAAAATTTTCGACGACCTTCACACGTCTCCGACCATCAACGGCAATGGCACAAAAGAGGATGAGCTCTGTCTCGAAGAAAGCCGTGGGGACGACTTCGGAAACACCACCGGTTGAGGACGTCGGCGGTGTTCATGCCTCCACGGCCACGCGGTCACCGCTATCGCCACACGCGCCTGCTTTCTATGGTAAGCAAGGACATATTAACTTGTTTCGATAAGTTTCTTTTAACCCTAGATGGGTTCTGAGTCGATGACGATGAAGAAGATGATTTGTCTTCTTCTGATTGAAAGGCGGAGATAAGCCTCTGCATTAATTGTGAAACACAGGGTTTCTCTCTGCGTTTTAAGATTGGAATGCAAATTTTGGTGTTTGTGTTAAAGTTGACAACGCGGGTCTTGATCCCTTGCGTTTGAGATTGAAAATGTGGGTCTTGACTTTTGTGTTTGAGATCGAAAATGCAGGTCTTTAGACCTCTGCGTTTGAGATTAGTCTTTTAGACTTATATCAATAACTTGCTTCAGCTACTAACTTCTGCCTTTTATTTTGTAGTATTTTCCCCCAATGTTCCGCTCTCTCAGATCATCATTTTGGGTACACTGGTGGTCTAGATGATGGCAAAGCTTTTGGTTTTCGTGAAAGAATTCCACTATGCAATTTCCCTGATTTAGAGCGGATGCACCAGATCATGAAAGCTAGATGTTCCTCCCTTAGAATTTTGACCATCAATGTTGACATGGAGACGCCGGCAGGCCATGACCCATTCATAAAGCCAGCGTTTTTATTTGGAGATAGCATATCGGCGGATGATAGACTTATACATGTGAAAGATTCTAGGCTGCTGCGAAGAATCAATGAATGTTTCTTCTTTCTCCCGAGCATGAAGAAAGTGTATCTGATCTTCTATTTTCTAAGTGTCAGTTGTTGTAGGGGTTTGGATTTTGACCTTATCAAGGAGAGAGAGAACGTATCGTTTGGATCTAGTCGACGAGCTCATATATCAAGGGCCTGAGACCTGGTAGTTTTGAGAAAAAAGATCTCGCTTAAGAGATGCCCCTTCCAGCGAGCGTTTTCATCTGCCAATTTATTGAGCTTTCAGGTCCCCTGGATGGGTATATTTAGGAGAAGGGGGTTGGTGGATCCGAATGATGGACTTAGTTCTTGAAGAACTTAAGGAGCCACTTGCTTAGTCTGGCCTCACCATTCTGGTGTTGCCACCTGATATGGGATTGTTCAGAGCTATCCCAACTTCTTTATTATGCTAGAGTGGTACAATCTAGGTAGATGTACCTTCTTCACACCCGTCGGGGAGCTAGGCTTTGTTCTCCATGAAATGCAAGTAGTATCAGGTCTGCCATTTGGCCAAACGCCTTACGAAGAATTTATCCCCACTACTGAAGAGCTCTCTATCTTGAGAGCGGCACATCCAAAGATTCATGCAACATTCTAGAAGTTGATGTGCCACTTTTATATTTGCACTCAAGTCATCGGGCTACACGGAGGAGGCATTATGCACACTATCTGGGCGGAATATCTTTTCAGAATTTAAGTCAGAAAGATGAGGCCGTGACCCGACTCGCTACCATCTCTTCCAAAAGCATTAAGGCTCGCATTAAGGCTTCAAATGCTAGGTACAAGAACAAGCATGCAGCGAGCGGGTTCAAAGCTGGTACTGATTTTGAGAGCTTTCCTTACTAGGCCGCGACTCCCATCTCTGACACTGCTCTCCTTGCTAGCTTCTTAATGATATGGCTAAAACATTGTGTAGTAACATCGAAGCCAGTTGAGTCTATCTTAGTTGAGGTAGTATACCTAGCTATTTTATTGGCTCATGGGAGACCCGTGAGTCTCCTTACTGCAATGGTAAGCTATGTGCAGAGCGGCCTAAGAGCGTTGATTTTTGAATTCATCAACGTCCAAGAGATATGTGTTGTTGGGAGGAAAGTTTGGAAGACTCCCCAGCCTCGTGTACCAGTGTTGTACACATACTTGGTGGCCTGATTCGTGTTGCATTGCCCTTCATTAATGACAGGGGTTGCCAAAGATAGTGAGACCTCTGTTCCATTTGTGCAGAGGCTTAAGTGTGCTACGTGGACTAACATTTACATAGTCCGGGCTCGACAGCTCTTATCGCAAGGGGACAATTATAAAATTTTCTACTGCTCTCTCGATTTTGATGGGGCTGAAGAGGAGAGCACAAGATTTACAGATGTGGGTTTTGAGGGCTTCTCATCTCTGGAGGAGGGCGTCTTCAGATGGATCCTCATAATTAGAGTGGGTTACTTGGTCTTCTGCTTGGGGAAAAATATGTTATCGAGCCCTATATGTCTTCTTGGTTTGCCAGGCAGTTTGGGTATGACCAACTTTATGTTGGTAACCCTAACCCGGAGTTGGCTCAAGTTGGAAATTTGTACGAGGGTGCTCTTGCATGGTATTTCTTCTCTGCTGGAGGGATCCATGCTCAATTCACCTTGCCCAACTCGCCGCCCAGCTACTCTACTGTTTCAGATTTTCGCGACAGGTTTTATAAGGCTTCTCGAATTCTGGAGTATAACATGTATACTTCATGTATTAATGAAATCTGAGAGCTTTATGAGTCTAGAAAATGTTTTACAAGGACTCATCTGTCGGGGATAGAAGAATATTTATACTGCAAACAAGAAGCAACTGGAGCTAGAGAAGTCCAAGAAGAGCCACCATCTGTCGAGCCTTACGAAGAGAAGGTGACTGAAGAAATCCGTGAGGAGGCACTCATCCTTGGACCTCACACATTAAGATTATTAGGGAAGAAGGATCTTACTACTGAGGACGAGGGTGAATATGAAAGGAGGGTTCGTAAAAGAAGACCCGTTGTAGCCAAAAACTCCAAGAATGCAAAGCTAATGGGGACGCGATGAAGTCTGCACTTGTCGTGCTCCCGGATGATAAAGGAGATAAAGTGCTTCAATCAACTCCCTCTGTTCCTGAGGATGTAGAAGTTGAAGGGAAGTTGAGTCTCGGGGTTTTAGAATATGTGCCCTCGATGGGACCTCTTGATGTGATGACCATAAGATAGGATCAACAAGAAGAATTTCCTTCGGAAGCTGTTCTTGGATCTGTTCCCACCGAATTTGCAGGTTTGGCCTACCCGAGTACCCCTCCTCCAAGTTCAAGAATCCTAAGGGAACTCATCGAATAGCTAAAAAGTTTGATGAAATTAACAATCGATGTCGTTAGCCTTGGACGAGTTGCTTTCGAGGATTTTGAGTCTCATCTGATTAGCTGCCTAAATAGAATCAAGAGCCAGGGTGATGTGCTATGGATCGAATGTTGCAGAGAGGTCATTATCCTTTTGGAAGTGGAATTGAGGGCCTTTGTAGATTTACAACACACCGATTTGGAATCTGAAGTGGAGCAAGCTCTTTCTCTGGCTCGAATCTCAAAAGTGCATCAACGGGAAACCCTTTGCAAAAGCTTATCAGAAACAGAGACCTAAATTCCGATTTTGCAGACTGAAGTGCGTTTGGGACTTGTGTTTAAGAAGGCTAACCACCTTAGTAATTAATGCTTGGAATGCGTTCCAAGTCGTTGGGACTCTATCCTAGAGTCCCGCGCCAAATGAACAGCTTGGTTACTGTTATAAATAGACCCCTCGAGGTTAGCTTCTAAGAGTTACTCAACTCTTCACCTTCCTCATTAGCTTTTGAACGAGAGCCCTCGTCTCCTTCAATATTTCCGACGGCCTTCACTTGTCTCCGACCACTGACGCTAATGGCTTCAAGAAGAACAAGTTCTCGCCTAAACGAGGCCGCTGAATCGACCTCTTCAACATCGTCGGTTACGGAAGCCGGCAGCGTTCCTGAGATCATAGCTATGGCGTTGCCGTTGCCACATGCACTTGCTTACTCTGGTAAGCAATGGCTCAAATAACTTGTCTCGACAAGTTTCTTTAACCCTGGATGGGTTCTTCGTCAATGACGATAATGAAGATGATTCATCTTCTTCTGTGTTGATTGCTCATAGTTGATCCCTGTATTTTGAGATTGGAACGTAGGTTTCGGCCTTTGCATTTAAGATTAAAAATGCTAGTTTTGACCTCAGCGTTTAAGATTAAAAATGAGGTTTTTGACCCTTTGCGTTTCAAATTAGCCCCTTGGACTTGTATCAGTAACTTGTTCTCAGTTACTAACTTTTACTTTCTTATTTTTGCAGCTCGAGAGGAGGTCCCAACTATTAGGCCTCGTATATTGAGGTCATCTGGAAAGAGATCTCTCACCAGAGAGGAAGTGAACCGATGTGAGGAGATCGCCCGCAAGAGGAGGCTAGTGAGATCCAAACTCGTCACTAATTCTGATGATAAGGAGAAGGAAGAGTCCCCTCCCTTGTCCATTTTGCAAATACCCTCACATGTTCATCCTAAGCTTGGTTTCCCAGACTCAGCAAACATAGAGGGTGGATGGAGATCATCTGCTAATGATGAAGGGTCACCCTCTCAGATCCAGCCTATTGCTATGATCACCCCGATCAGGAATCTTCTTCTCCGTACTCCAACTCCGTACAGAGTCTCATCCAACGTTTGGAGAATGCTATGAAACAAGCAATCTCCATCGTCAATGTTGGGTGGGGGCACCTTTAGGGCATCTGATGCCTTCACAGCGGATAGCTTGAAGGCGATCCAGCGCATAGGCGGTGATCAACTGGCCAGGCGCTACGAACAGAAACTAATTCGTCTAGAGGAATCCATGCATCACTTGGAGGCACTGGTGTCCTCTGACGGGGTGGACGCGGTTGAACGACTCATGGGCCAAGTCTTGATTAAAAAGATGTGTGAGTGTGAAGAGCGTGAGAGGAACATATAAGAGTAGGAGGATTTCCTCGAGCATTTGCTTAATCGGCAGCGCCTATTGCAGGCTGAGACCGACACTTCTACTTCTAACATCGTGTGTTTGCTTGATCGACAGCGCCTATCGCAGGCTGAGATTTATGCTTTTGCCTATTTCTTCACTCGACTGGAAGCCTAGCTTGCCGGGGAGGAGTCGACTCTAAAGGACTTATGACTTAAGAGCGCAAACGTTCACACCGCTGTTGAAAGGGAAATGCAAACCCTTCAGACAATGTGCCAAGAAGCAGTTTTTGCTACTGCATTTTTCAAAGCTGAGATCCAGAAGGAAGCAGAGGATCAGGTCCGAGCGGACCGGGCGAAAGAGTTAATCGCCATTAAAGCTGAACTTGCCTCCTTCAGTCTGCTGGACTAAGCTCGATGATGTGGATTTTGAGACATTTTTGTTTTGAATACATTGTCATGACTTTGTATTGTCAGAACTTTTCTTTTGACTGAAATTATGTCTTTGTTATTCAGTTGTCGCTTCTCAATAACTTGCACATTTTTCCCTTTTGTTGACCAACATTTAGGATTTTTAGCAAACCCTCAGTTATCAACAGATTTGATTTGTCTTTACCGATTACTATTTGAATCGGGCTAGCCATACTATTTCCCTTAGTATGATGAGTTATCGAAAAGTTTCTTATAGGCTTAACGCTAAAATTTCTTTCCTACCTTTAGCCATTTGAGGCATTGGGTTGGATTAATTACAACCGTTAAGTCGTAATTAAGTTAGGTCATGCTGTTTGATATAACAATCTAGCATAAATTAGAAATTCCCTTTATTAATACTTAAAATAATTCCAAAACAAATTCAATCGTCAGAGGTGAAGTGCTAACTTAACGACATACAAGGTGAATGATTTATTATTCTCCATTGAAATGAGTTCCAAATAACCAACCCCCGGTCTAAATAAAATTGATTTCTCATTTTAGACTAGCCGGGGAAAGTTAACATGATTTGTTACTCTCCATTCAATAAATTCCGAGTAACCAACCCCCAGTCTAAATAAAGTTAATTTATTATCTCAGACTTGGCTGGGGATTAGGAGAAAGGGAGCTTCATGGCCTACATGTAATATTTTTTGAGAAATTTCCCGTTAATAGGCATCATGAGCTTGTTGCCTTTCTGGTTGATAAGACGGTATGCTCCATTCGAATAAACTAATTCTATTACGAAGGGTCCTTCTCACTTGGGATTGAACTTCCCCTTAGTCTTGTGTGTCATCACCATGGGTCGTCTGACAGCTAGGACCAAATCGTCTTTCTTGAAGATCCGCTCTTTGACCTTCTTGTTGTAGGCTTTGGAGATTCGAGCTTGATACAACTCGATCTGTTATTGAGCTTGAAGTCGTCTGTCGTCCAATATTTCAAGTTCTTAAAGACGCAATCGATGTTGTTCTTCATCTGTCATCCCGGTTGCAAGGGCAACTCTCAATGATGGGATCTGGATTTCTAAAGGTAATACGGATTCACAGCCATATACCAAAGAAAAAGGAGTGGCTTTCGTTGGGGTTCTCAATGTCGTGCGGTAAGCCCACAGATATTCGCCTAGCTTTTCATCCCAATCGTGACGGTTCTTGGAAACAAACTTCTTGATGAGCTTCAAGATGGTTTTGTTGAACGCTTCTGTGAGGCTATTGGCTGGCGTAGTATGCAGTCGATGTGACACTTTGAATTCTGAATTTATCGCAGAATCTCTGAAATCCATAGCTGACGAACTGAGTTCCATTATCGTGGACTATTCGTCTCGGTACACCAAAGTGATAGATGACATGATATTTGATGAACTTGATCACATTTGAGGTCTTAACTTCTTTCAAAGGAATGACTTCTACCCACTTGGAGAAGTAATCAGTTACTACCAATATGAACCGATGTCCTTTAGAAGTCGGAGGAGAGATAGGTCCGACGATGTCCATTCCCCACATCTCGAATGGTCAAGACGCAAATGTTGGATGTAGGTTCCCTGTTGCTTGATGAATGAAGTCGCCGTGGATTTGGCATGTATAACAATGTTTAGCATAGTCAACGGCATCTGAAAACATCTTTAGCAAATAATAGCCAATTCGTCAGAGACGGTCTCCTAACTTAGCTCCGGGTTGATGAGCTCCACACATCCCATCATGAGATTCCCTAAGAGCCTCATGTGCTTCTTTTCTAGAGAGGCAACGAAGCAAGACTCCATCATGTGATTTGTGGTACAAGGTTTGAGAAACTGTATCGTAATAGAATATAAGAGCCTTTCATTTGATGGCGGCCACTTCTTTAGCATCATCGGGTAGTATCCTGTACAAGACGTAGTTAATATATGGGAATTGCCAATCCCTTATTTCCAGCTCAATTGAAGTTGTACAGGCGATCTCCGTTATTGTCTCATTTGAGCAGTGTTCTAAAGGAAACTTTGGGTGGTACAAGTCACGACCAATGATGAATATCATTGTCTCTTCTTTTGGTGGAAACCCTGAAAAAGTTGCCAACAATGCTAAAGCATCCGCATATGCATTCTGGACTCGTGGAATGTATTCAATAAAGAAGCCTTCAAACTTTTGAGCTAGCTCTAGCATGACAAAGTGATATGGGACTAAGTGCTCATTACGTACTTCATATTCTCCTTGAACTTGATTCACGATAAGCTGAGAATCACCATAAGTCTCGAGGTGTCGAATGTTGAGCTCTTCGGCCAACTGCATCCCTAGTAGCAAAGCGTTGTACTCTGTTACATTGTTAGTGCATGGCTCGATTAGAGAGAATCCTCTTGGGATTACATGATCGCCTGGGGATATAAGTACCACCCCCACGCCATCAGTGATTCCTCCATTAGGTTTGTTCTAGACACACCATCAAAGAATAATTTCTATACTTGTATAACTTTTTGAGTTGCACAAGCTTCGGCGACTTCATCTGGTAAATCTTCATATCATTTGGATGATTCAGATACCGGATGGTCGGCTAAGAAATATGCCATAGCCTGACCTTTAACAGCCTTCTGGGGCATGAATTGCATATCATGCTGTGATAGGAGGATCGCCTATTTTGCTAAATGACAATTCAGAGAAGATAGTTTCATCATGAGTATTCTCAAAGGATTTACCTTAGAGATGATGGAGATTGTTTGGCCTATCAAGTAGTGTCGCATCTTTTGGACAGTGAATACTAAGGCAAGACA
>NC_033794.1:109580588-109605879 GCF_001876935.1 Asparagus officinalis | reverse complement strand
ACTGGATTGTACCGGTGTTCAGTTCCCATCATAGTTTTGTTGAGGTAGTAGATGGCTTGCTCATATCCTTAATCATTGTTCTGGGCTAGCAAAGCTCCAAGGGGATGATCCATGACCCTCATATATAACAGGAAATGTTTCCCTGATATCAGGGCCACTAAGACGGGTGGTTGCGTGAGGTATCTCTTAATCTCTTCAAATGTCTTTTGGCAATCTCCATCCCGAACGAATGAAACTCCTTTCTTCATCAGCTTGGTGAAGTGTTGATAGTGTCCCGAGAGGTTTGATATGAATCTCCGGATATACGCTAATCTGCCTTGCCAGCCTCTAAGCTCTTTGATATTTCTCGGAGGTGGCATTTCTTGGATAGCACTAACATTTTCTAGATCGAGAGAAATTCCTTTAGATGTGACTATGAATCCCAGGAATTTACCGCTAAATACCCCCATGAAAGATTTGGGTGGATTCATCTTTAGTTGATGTGCTCGCATGATGTCGAACATCGTCTTCAAATCTGCAAGATAATCGCCTCTATTTTGGCTCTTTACTATAATATCGTCCACATAACACTCTATCTTTTACGTAGATGTTTATGGAAGATTGTATTCATGACATGTTGATATGTTGCACCATCATTCTTTAGTTCAAATGGCATTACCATATAATAGTACACTCCCAAGGCTGTTCTGAAATCGGTGTGCTTTTCATCTTTAGGGTATATTTTAATTTGTTTATACCCTAAGAATCCATCCATGAAAGAAATTTTCTCATACCCACATATATTGTCAATCATGAATGGAGAGTGGGGATTCATCTTTCGGACATGCAACATTTAGGTCACGAAAGTTGATGCAAATCCAGACCTTGCTTTTTTCTTGGGCACGTGAACGATGTTAGCAACCCAGTCAGGGTGTTGTTCCTCTCTGATAAAGCCTGAGTTGATAAGCTTTTTGACTTTTGACTCAATTGCTTCCATGATCTTTGGACAGAACCGGTGTTATAGGGTTTCGTATCCAGATCAATGTTGAGATGATGCATGGCTACTTTTGGATCAAGACCAGGTGTGTCTTCATAATTCTAAGCGAAGACATCTATATATTCTCTGATGAGAGATATGAGGTCTTCTTTCTCGGATGGTGATAAGCACTCGCTTATGAAGATTGGCTTAGGATCGGATTCATCCTCCATGTTGACCTGGATCACCTTATCTTCGGTGGACGGTTCGCGCCGTTCGAAACGCATATCCCACAAGATGTTAAGGCGCTTGATCCAAGGATTGTTGGTTGATTCGATCAATTCTTGGTCATCCTCTGCATCTTCGACCGGATGACTAACTGAAGCCATATTCACGGACATGCTTTTAAATATTACTCCGACACTTACATCGGATTCCCATGAGGATGTTCCAGATGAATGGTCTTGACACAGACAAGTGCTGATCTAATCTTCTGAAAGGGGAGGAGTTGAAACATAACCTAACCCTCTTCTAGTTTTATGGTAATAATCAGGAGGTTTTTCTTCTAGAATGAAAGATCGAATTGGTGCTCACATTCCTTTTCCGAAGTTTAAACCTTCTTGTTTACCAAAGTCATAACCCATTCTTCTCAATATATAGATGGAATTGGGTTCATATTGATGGAATTATGGAGTTCCGGGATCATCTTCTAAACTCTCCCGACCGGGTGATTCGGAATTGACTTTCCCGAAATAGATGGGCTTTCGCCATTTGCTTTTGGACGGGACCATGAAGAAAGCCTTCTGTACATCCTCTATCTCTTCAAATGCAGCAAAGGATGATTTTAGGGGCAAAGTGAGTGATGTCTCGGCGTACAATATGCGCCATTAATTAGTACCTGTATCAGTCTCTATTTGTTCATATTCAGAGGACACATTAGACAAGTATGCCAAATTAAAATCTTCATTAATGTACCACTCGCTCTTACTCAGTACATTATTATTATTCTCATTTTGACTCATTACATCAAAATTCAACTCCCATGGACAATCTTCCTTAGGATCGGGCTCGATGCCAGCTTCGTTACTACTGTCAGTGGCCTCGTTTTATTGCTCTAGCTCTTAAGAATCCAGGTAGAAGACCGAATCGGTGTGGAAGTTCTCCACCCCTTTGAAAGGTTGTTTCTCAGCGATCAGGGTTCTGACTTCTCCTTCCTCATCAGCATATTTCATGACCTGATGAAGAGTAAGACGTGTCTGCATCTATAATGTAACAAGTCACTTTGGACTTGAGATCTCCAATTTGACACCTGAGTTTGATTTTACCTAAAGGTCGTGTGTTGTTGGTGTTAAAGTCGAAGATGGTTGTCTAAGTAGAACCCAATCGATGCAGGGGAAATCCTAAGACTTGCATGACCCTGTAGGGCATGATGCTGAGTGTTGAGCCCGGATAAACCTATACGCGGCAGATCTCATAAGAGCTGACATACCCTGTATAGTACAGAGGTCTATCATGCTTGTATTTGATCTGCATATCTTCATGAGTGAATGATATGCATGACAGACTTCTTACAGCTTGTAGACATTATACACAAGATTGTCGTTTGGAAGTTTCTGGAACTGGAGTAACTTGCGTAATAAAGCTCTCCGTGTTTGTTAAAGCTTCAATTAGAGCTTCCCTTGTGGTCTTGGACAGTCGCAGGAGTTCGTAAATAGTGATCCTCGTAGGGATGTTAGCTAATTGCGCCATGACGTTGAATGGGAAGGGAGTGCTTGATCCTTTAGTCTTCTGCTGGAGAAGGTTCTGGTTGAAGTGAAGCTCCTTCTGTTTCCCTTTATCGGTTGTCATCTTAAGAGCAGAATCCCCAACTGTTGGGTCCTTTTATTTTGATGATGATTAACAAACAATTTACAAATAATATTGTTTGTCTAGTGTTTTGTTTTGTATTTATTCTAAGCAAACAATATTGTTAGAGGTTAGATGGATTATGCCATAACGATCATATCAAATAAAGATTGGCGGAAATAGTGGAGTGAAGCAATGCAATTCATGTTGAAGATACAAGTTCATGCTTCATCTGTAAGTTTACCAATGAGAGCAATTTAGTTTAGGTTTTATATTATGTGTGTTGGTACTTTAAGCTCAATTATATACACACATACACATTATGGTTTATATATATATATATATATATAATATTATATAATATATATACTTATATATATACATATATATATATATAACTCCCCCCCCCCCCCTCACATATTATTATATTCACATATGTATATTATATATATCTACTATGTTACATAATAAATATCTACAATTATATATCATAATAATACATATATATATTAATACATATGGTGTAAATACTAATACATATGTGATATATATATACATATATATAATATATTAATTATATAATATAATATATAAAATATATATTATATATATATAATAATTATATATATATATAATATATATATATATATACACATACATGTTTTGGTTTTATAGTTTTCAAGTTTATACAAAAATGATTTTGTGAAAATATTGTTTTATTAGTTTATAGATTTAACAATCATAACATACATCTTTTATTAAGTTTATGAAATCAGTTTATAAAGTTTTAAAACATGGTGTAGTCATTATGTCAAAACAAGTATGTTTCATTTTTATATTTTGGACTATTTTAAAAAATGAAGAGATTTCTCATTTGGGAGATGCTATTTGAAAACTAGTTTTTGTAACATGTGTATTTTCATGTTTATAATCATTTCCCAAAGTTTCATAATTTTTGGAATTTGTTTGCTATTTTTAAAAGCAGTTTAAAAATTAAATTTCTGCTTTTAAACATGTTGTATACTTGTTATCAGTCGACTGACAAAAGAGCTTGCAATTACAAAAAAGTTTCTGTTTTATTTTGGTCGACTGACCAGTCGACTGATGATGAATCAATCGACTAATAAATATCGTCAGCCAACTGATGAGCTGGAAAATGCCTCTAACGGTCAGCTCATCAGTCGACTGATAAAAGCCATCAGTTGACTGATACTGTAATGGCTAGTTTTTTCTAGCCTTATCCTATTTTGGGTTTTTGGTCTTTTCCTTGATTTTCTTGTGTTTTGGGATCTCTATAAATACCCCTCATACCTCAGACCAAAAACGGTTGGCCTTCATGTTTTGATGATGATTTACAAACAATTTACTTCTAATGTTGTTTGTCTAGTGTTTGTTGTTAGACCCTAGAGGGAGGGTGATTAGGGTCTTATGCTAATCTAATCCCGATTAAAAGCTAATTAAAATAATATTGATTAATTTGTAATTGCACGAATGATATAAGATAGATATGAGCAAGAAAGATATGAATAAGCACAAATAAAAATTACGCTAAGCAAAACACAAACAAACGATATGTTTACGAGATTTGGTCACCACGACCTACGTCCCCGCTCCTCACCTCGAGGAGATCTCCACTATCACAATCCGGTTTGAAAGCCGGAACTTGTACACACTCGGTTTACAAGCTTACCGAAAACTCTCACACAACCAACACTATGCAATCACACTTTACACACTAAGTATAGGAACCTAGCCCGTGTCATCCTCCTCAAGTGCTCGGATACAACCTCTTCCTAGGTTCGTCAACCGACACCACTCCTATTGGATTCGACCCCGTCTCTCGTCTCACACTCCTCTCGGTGTACAAGTGTATTACAAGTGATACTCACAAATAAAGATTAAATAGAATGGTTTGTTCTCAATAATAAATGAGAACGCAATTGAAGCTCACACTCACTAAATCACACCCCACAACTCACACTATATGGTATGAAGATATTAAGCTCAATATTGTGTGTGTGATAACAGTGAATGAAAAAAATATGTAACTCAATAAATATAGCTAAGATATGAAAATGAAATTATAAGCTATATGAAAAGATGAGTTAGGAAAACTTCTCAATAAACAAGAAGAACAGTAGAGGATGATGAGGATAGGATCCTCAGTTGAAATGAAAAGCCTCTTCTTATTATAACAGACTTCTTTTAAAGCAGATGATCAGAAACCGCTCAAACAGCTCTTTAAACACACTTAAGATTTTTGTTAAAACTTCACTGTAAAACAAAACTTAGTTTTGAAAGAGAGCAGCAATGGGGTGTTTATACCCACTTAAAATATCAGCCAAAACAAACTTGAAAAGACCAAAACAGCCCCAGAAAATCAAATCAGAAAAATAGCCGTTGGAAAGCAATTATTAGATCGGTGGTCGACCGTGGAAATCTCGCGGTCGACAGTGGAAATCTCACGGTCGACCGCGAAGCACAAAAACACTAAAAAAGAGATTTAAAGGCTGGCGGTCGACCACAAAAGTCTCTCATGGATTCACAGTCGATCGTCACGGTCGATCGCGAGCCATAAAAAAGCATACTATAAAAAATAACCGTTGGCGGTCGACCGTGACGGTCGACCACAAACTGATATATGACATATGACAAGTTTTTAGGCTGATTTTGAAAATACATTAAAAATATCAAATTAATTCCAAAAATAGTAAAACTTTGGGGAAAGTTTCTAAATGATGAAATAAGCATGTTTAAAAAGGAATTTTTGGAAAATCAATTTTTGTTTGTGAAAACTCCCTGTTTTTGAAAAGTGTTCAGAAACCTGTATTTTCGTGAACATAAAAATTGAGATATGACTTGTAAATATGTATATATATCATGTATATATTATATATATATATATATAAACAAGTGTGAATGAGCTGTAAACATGAATTAAAAACTATTATAACGAAGTTTGATGAGAAATCATTTATTTGATAGAAAACGTCGAAATTGTGTTAAGTGCACATATATTGAGCTTGAATATAAACATACAATATATGTAAGCAAGCTAAACTAATACCTAGGTGAATGCACACACATGAACTTGAATCTTTAACGCTTGATTATCGTTTGTTGAATTACCTGTAAAGAGAAAAACAAAACAAGAAAACTAGAGAATAGATTAGTGATAAATTGTTTGACAAATCATCAACAAAAACTAGAGAATAGATTAGTGATAAATTATTTGACAAATCATCATCAAAACTATAGGGCCAACAATCTCCCCCTTTTTGATGATGGCAAACAATTTATTTAATGATATGAAGTACATATTGATAAACCACATATAACATGAATATATAAAACCACATATCATAACATTCCATCAATATGAATTAAACATTAAACTGAACATCAATATGTAGATTTTCTCTCCCTATGACAACATAAAAAAGGGAAGAAAAAAAATAAATAGGAGCAACGCTCCCCCTGCATTCAAGCACAGATAATAACCAAGTGTATGGACAAAAAGAAAAGAGCTCCTCCTGTCAATTTGCATAAATGACATATAAAGATCATATATAGGAGCTAAATAATCATAATCATAATCATTCATACACATCCATAAATATTTGAAATTTAAAGTCCAAACCAAGCATAAAGCATCATTAGCAACATGTTTTCACAAAACAAGGCATAAAAAATTGTTTTCGCCATACATTGTTCATGATAAACTAACATAACCACAATAAACCAAATTAGTCCCACAAAACTACATTGTTTACCACAAAAACCATACATAATTTGTTCCATAATAACACATAGTTTCCCACACAAACCATAGAGTTATTATAACTCAAAATAAAACATAAGTGTTGATAATCATATTTTATTACAATTTTATACCCTCATTATCTATTTTATATGAATAAATATACCACTAATAATTATTTTTATCTTTTAATTGCAGGTTAATGAAGAATAAATCTCAAACTCTCATCTCTCAACAAAAACCCATTGATTAAATGAAGAAATGAAGCAAAGAAGCACATTGGAAAATCAATTTCCAAATTATCCAAAAGCCCAGAATCAAGTCGTGTAGCATGTAGAAGCCAGAGAAAATCAAAAATCCAATATGAAAAGAAATCATATTCAAAATGGTTGGCCACAAAGAAACGACGATATCTCCTAATCCGGAAGGCGGAATTTAACATATAATATATGAAAATCGCCTACCTCGACGAGACGAAGCTATCCGTGAAATCAGAATTTGGAAATAGTGGGTATCGATGTGGGCATCGATGCTGGCATCGATACCTGCATCGATGCCTGCATCGATACCAGATTACTGTAGCGCGCGTCAATGGCTGATTTTGCTTGTCTTGGGGCTCAAGTTTGATCCAATGGCTCTCATTCACTGATGTTTACTATAAATAGGGGTAGAGAGTGAGGGGTTAGAGGTGTGAAAATTTTTGTAACTCCTTTTGGAGAGGAGGGCTACTCTTAATTGAGAAGGCCTTCCAAAATTGTAACTTTAGTTGCAATTAATAATAATAATTTTTTCACCACTTTAAATTTTTCTCTTCTTCTCTTTATTGGATGATGAAGATGAATATGAAGATGGAGAATTATTTGAAGGTTTGCATTTTTTTACTTTTTCTCTTTTATTGCTTATTAGTTTAGATTTATTTTTATGCTTGTAGTTAGATTTTATTTTCTTGTTAAATAGCCAAGAGGCTAGAACCCTCTTGCCTTAGATTTATTTCATGCTTATAGAGTAGATTTATTTTCTTACATTTAATTCTTGCAATTTTATTTTGTAGTTTAGATTTTGCAATTTATTTTGTAGTTAGATTTTAATTTCTTATACTATTCACCTATTTGATATTTCAGGGACAGCGACCAACAGTGAAGACGAATTCCGTCCTTTTACCTGGGCAAGACCTTCGATTGCTGTCCATGCTGATAGGCGGAAAAGATTAGCTCACAAGTCGCATGCAGGTTCGCGAGCATCTGAGATGGATCTGGCTGGCGATGATCTTGTTAGTGGCGGAGGTAACATCTATTCTATAGATCATTCCCTTGATCGTTTAGAATTTCAGGCTCATGCTTTCCCATCCTATGCAGGATATCGTGAGGAAGGCGAGATGAGTCCCGATGATTGTGTATCTCCTGGCGAGCCTGACTCACCGCACCAGGTAGAACAGCCTGCCGCACACAACATAAGAACCGATTTCATATTTTCTCCTACAAAACACCTTCCTCGTGGGATCGATATCTTAAATACTATAACTTGACACGGTTGTGCACTTGCAACCTTTTTGGTACATGTTTATGCCGCATCAAGTGTCAAGTTTTTTTTCACCAAAACATAAACATCACCATAAGCATAGAATCCAATAAACTTCAATAAGCAACAAAGTCAATCACCACCATCATCAGATCCGGAACCAGATCCCGAACCAGAGCCAGATGCAGATCCTTCATCAGAGCCCTTATCAGAACCAGAGTCAGAACTGGAAGAGGGATCCGGAATCCCAAGAGACTGACGCTGATAAGATAGAATAATGGGGAGGGCCTGCCTATGGACACTTCTATGTTCAGCTTCATGTATGACTCTCCTCAAATCGATGGCCGGCCGCCTCAGGATATGTTTCCCGAGTCTGTACTCCCTCAGACTCCCGGGAATGGTTATTTTGAAGGTGCGTGCCTCTTCTCAAGCTAACTATAGGACTAGCCAATTCCTTGACTAATGCAACTATAATATGATGTTTCTGTTTTGTGCCTAGCAGGGGCTTTTGCTGAGGCTGACCCTGTTGAACCGGCTGTACACCAACTCCAACAGTCGATGCAGCTACAGTCGTTACATCTCCACCACCCCCAGTGACTCGAGGGGGAGGATCCGGAATCCCAAGAGACTGACGCTGATAAGATAGAATAGTCCTAACGTCCTTCTGAATAGATGAGACCAGAGTCTCAAGACGATCCAATCGGGCACAGCTATCATAAGTGGAGGAGGTGGAAGCTCTAGACCGAGAACGGGAAGATGATGGCTTAGCAGGATCAGATAAGGAGTCAGAAAGTTGCATACGAGAGAGAGAGACTATCAAAGTATTCCTTACCCGGATCAACTTTGGGTTCATTTGTAAGAGCAACACTGAAGTGTTGAAGAATAAGGGTGATGAAGCTGCCAAAGGGAAGAAATTTGAAATGCTTGCATGCCATGTTCTTAAGAAAAACATTTGCCCAATTCACTTTTATTTTGGCAAAAATGACATAAACAGCATTAACCTTATCAGGGGCAAAATGATCAAAGCTACTGGTTTTGGGAATGAGATTATGAGCAACAATACGAGCTATGATTTTAGCAGTGGGATTGAGTGATTTGTTATTCATAGGATAGGTGCAACCGGGCTTAAACAAGATATCGTTCACAGCTTGATCGGTGTTATCGATAGACATAAGCTCAACGTCACTTGTTGGAATCTTAAGAATTCCCGCAAGTTCGTCGGCAGAAAAGGATATCTGAATGTTCTTAACAGATGTGGTGATGGTTTGGAGACCATCAGCAGTAGATGAAACATATAGGTTTGCATAAAATAAATAGATAAGAAATGAGTAATAAGGAACTTTACGTTCCACGTCTAGCAGTTTATGCAAACCAACAGGATACAGAATATCATGAATATCATACATGGCTAGTTCCTCATATTTGATATATCGAGTAGGCAGGATTTTCATGAATATCATACATGGCTAGTTCCTCATATTTGATATATCGAGTAGGCAGGATTTTCAGTTTACACAGATCCCTATATTTCTTAATAAGGGGTTTGAACAGAAGATAATCCTCATAGTGGGAGGCAATGGAAAATGAGGAACCAGACTCAGGCTTAGATCTTTTCTTAGGAGGCATTGTGGCAGATATGATCAATTAGGGTTTAAATAGATATGAAATTAGACAGAAATTGAAAACCCTAGAATTGAAAGTGAAAGAAACCCTAGATTATGAAATAGAGCACAAGAGTGAGATGAGAGATTACCCAACAGATTTCCAACACGAAATTGATGAAGAGATGGCCGCGGTCGACCGGAGAGGAGCTGCGGGCGACCGAGGGAAGAACTGGGAATTTGGGGAAAATGTCGAATTTGGGAAAAGATGAGAGAGGATCGGATCAAAAGGAGAAGAAGGGATGGTCTGGATCTGGTGATGAATGAGATCAATGGTGGAGAACGAGTCGGGTTCAGAAGTAAATATTCAATTGAAACTGAAACCCGATAACGAAATAAATAGAAACAAAAAGAATTTCTTGCGGTCGACCATGGCGGTCGACCGAAGCAAATTCCAGAAACATCGGCGATCGACCGCGAGAAAAATAAAAGCATAGGCAATTTAAAGCACTGGATTTTGAGAAAAATGCAATTTGGTCTTAAATAAAAATTTGTTTTATGTTTATTATACATATATAAGAATATATGAGAAGTTCTTAGCTATTTAAATCATGAAATTATTTTATTTTAGCTTAATAAAACAACAATAATTAATATTTAAGCCTAAGATCCAATATAAAAAAACAAAAAAAACAACAAAAACAAATGACATGAAACTCATTTTGGTACCTAAATCATTTTGGTACCACTAAAATTTGGGACATGACCCCGATCATGTAAATCCAAGGCCCTAGGGTTATGAACTCATTTAGGCGTATTTTGTGCACCGATACGGTCAAAACAAAAATCGTAAACATGATCCATACGATTGCAATTTGTGCAATGTAGAGGTTTGAATGATTTGCGTTGACCGAAATAAAATGCACGTGGTTCATTTACAAAAATAGATTTTTCTTTGTAATTATTTTGTAAACAAGAATTTCTTTTCAAATCGAAACAAAACATGGCCAAATGACCAAAACGATCACAATAATCACATTTATACACATGAGCATGTTTATGATTTACACTATGTGTGTGTACATGTGTATGAGATGAAGAAGCTTGGTGGGATGCACAATCATGAATAGGCTTGTTAATTTTTTGTGCATTATGACAAAATTGGGTTAAATGGCCTTTAAGACCGTAAATAGAACATTTATGAATTTTGTCATACATGTGTGCATAGTGAATAGGTTCATTTATGAATTTTGTCATACATGTGTGCATAGTGAATAGGTTTCTTAGAAGAATTAACATTGTATTTTACACACAAGTCCATAAGCTTTTTATTATTAGCAATACAAGTGTTTAGTGTTGAATCTAAGGTAGATATACATTTTCTCATTTGATTCAACTCATCATTGTGTATACAAGCATTGCTACTAGAAGTAGGATATACATTTTCTCATTTGATTCAACTCATCATTGTGTATACAAGCATTGCTACTAGAAGTAGGATAAACAATATTTTTCATCATAGATTTTAACTTATCTACTTCTAACATGGCATCTCGTTTTTCATGAAGCAAACTAGCATTTTCAATTCTCAAATTTTCATTACATTCTTTAAGAATTATATTTTCATTTGCAATAAAATTAAACTTAGTGGCTAGTGATTCATGAGTGGATTTCATATTTAAATACTTACTCTTTACATTAATATAGCAATTGTGTAATTTTTCAAACTCAAGAGCAAGCTCATCAAAAGTAATAATATCATCGTTATCAAGCTCGCATACCTCACTAGGGTTATCACCTAGTGGTAATGTACATGGAGACGAGGCTTCTTTAGAACTCAAAACGGGATTTTCCAACGCTTGTTGAATAGCCTCCAAGTCTCCTTCGTGTGCTTCAATAAATTTCCATAAGGCGTAAGTACTATCAAAATTAGCAAATTTGTTAGAAAAGGAAGAGTGAAAAGCATTAAGCAAATATTCTAATAAAATCTTGTTCATATTAAACAATCTTTTATCATTTTCACTCCATTTGGATTTTTTCCAAAATGGGAATGACATAGACATCCTCAATAATTTCTCATAAATCGAATTGTTTAGATTGAACAAAAAGTTTGAATCTAACACGCCATTGATCATAGGAGAAAATATCCAAACGAGGGGCAACATTAATAGCATAGCCTAGACTTGATGCATCATACATATCCATAATGATTATATGCAAGAAGAAAAAAGCAATCAACACTAGATTAGCAAAAAAAAACGATAACTTGGATCTTTAACTCAAGGCGATTAGTCCTTAAATCAAAGAGCACCAAGCTCTGATACCAATTGTTAGACCCTAGAGGGGGGGGTGATTAGGGTCTTATGCTAATCTAATCCCGATTAAAAGCCAATTAAAATAATATTGATTAATTTGTTCTTGCGCGAATGATATAAGATAGATATGAGCAAGAAAGATATGAATAAGCACAAATAAAAATTACGCTAAGCAAAACACAAACAAACGATATGTTTACGAGGTTCGGTCACCACGACCTATGTCCCCGCTCCTCACCTCGAGGAGATCTCCACTATCACAATCCGGTTTGGAAGCTGGAACTTCTACACACTCGGTTTACAAGCTTACCGAAAACTCTCACACAACCAATACTATGCAATCACACTTTACACACTAAGTATAGGAACCTAGCTCGTGTCATCCTCCTCATGTGCTCGGATGCAACCTCTTCCTAGGTTCGTCAACCAACGCCACTCCTATTGGATTCGACACCGTCTCTCGTCTCACACTCCTCTCGATGTACAAGTGTATTATAAGTGATACTCACAAATAAAGATTAAATACAATGGTTTGTTCTCAACAATAAATGAGAATGCAATTGAAGCTCACACTCACTAAATCACACCCCACAACCCACACTATATGGTATGAAGATATTAAGCTCAATATTGTGTGTGTGATAACAGTGAATGAAAAAAATATATATAACTCAATAAATGTAGCTAAGATATGAAAATGAAATTATAAGCTATATGAAAAGATGAGTTAGGAAAACTTCTTAATAAACAGATATGAAAATGAAATTATAAGCTATATGAAAAGATGAGTTAGGAAAACTTCTTAATAAACAAGAAGAACAGTAGAGGATGATGAGGATAGGATCCTCAGTTGAAATGAAAAGCCTCTTCTTGTTATAGCAGACTTCTTTTAAAGCAGATGATCAGAAACCGCTTAAACAGATCTTTAAACACACTTAAGATTTTTGTTAAAACTTCACTGTAAAACAAAACTTAGTTTTGAAAGAGAGCAGCAATGGGGTATTTATACCCACTCAAAATATCAGCCAAAACAAACTTGAAAAGACCAAAACAGCTCCAGAAAATCAAATCAGAAAAATAGCCATTGGAAAGCAATTATTAGATCGGCGGTCGACCGTGGAAATCTCGCGGTTGACCGCGAAGCACAAAAACACTGAAAAAGAGATTTAAAGGCTGGAGGTCGACCGCGATGGTTGACCGCAAAAGTCTCTGATGGATTCACGGTTGACCGTCACGATCGACCGCGAGCCATAAAAAAGCATACTATAAAAAATAACCACTGGCAGTCGACCGTGGCGGGCGACCGCAAACTGATATATGGCATATGACAGGTTTTTGGGCTGATTTTAAAAATACATTAAAAATATCAAATTAATTCTAAAAATAGTAAAACTTTGGGGAAAGTTTCTAAATGATGAAATAAACATGTTTAAAAAGGAATTTTTGAAAAATCAAATTTTATTTGTGAAAACTCCCTGTTTTTGAAAAGTGTTCAGAAAACCTATAATTTCGTGAACATGAAAATTGAGATATGACTTGTAAATATGTATATATATATCATGTATATATTATATATATATAAACAAGTGTGAATGAGCTGTAAACATGAATTAAAAACTATTATAACGAAGTTCGATGAGAAATCATTTATTTGATAGAAAACGTCGAAATTGTGTTAAGTGCACATATATTGAGCTTGAATATAAACATACAATATATGTAAGCAAGCTAAACTAATACCTAGGTGAATGTACACACATGAACTTGAATCTTTAACGCTTGATTATCGTGTGTTGTGTTGGCCTTCTTGTTTTGTTGGTGATTTAGCAAACAATTCACATCTAATGTTGTTCGTCTAGTGTTTGTGTTTTTGTATTTATTCTAGGCAAACAACGTATTGGAGGATGGATGGAATAGAGCTTCAACGATCATATCCAATGGAGGTTGGCGGAATAGTAGAGTGAAGCCTTGCAATTCAAAGTTAAAGATCAAGTTCAAGCTTTATCCGCGAGATTACCAAGTCAAGCATATTGAAGACCAATCAATCTTGGGTAAATTAGTTTAGGGCTTATATTATGTGTGTTAATACTTCAAGCTCAATATCATACACACACGTTTGGTTTGGTTTATCATTGTTTTGGATTATAGACTTAACGATATTATTTTATATCTTTTATCAAGTTTAAAATCTATTGGAAAGTTTTCAAAACTTTGTTTAAACTCATTTTGTCAAGATCAAGCTTTTACAAGTCCATACTTATGTGATTTTGCAAAATAATAAGATTCCACAATTGGGAAATGCAAATTAGAAAATTATTTTTTGTAACATGTTCAAAATCACATTTGCAAACATTTTCCAAAGTTTCATCAAGTTTGAAATTGATTTGTTACGTTTAATTGAATTTACAAAATCATGTTTTTTCGTTCGTGCATGTTTTTACAAAATAGATGAGTTTTCACAAATAGAAAGTGATATTTAATAAATTCTTTCTTTGAAATTTTTATCTACATGTTTAGAAACTTTTCTCAAAATTTTACTATTTTTGGAGTTGATTTACTGTGCCCAATTGATTTTACAAAATCGTGTATGTCAGCAGATTTTTAGAAACTATATATCTATGTTCAAACATTTATTTCTCTCAAATGAGAAATGATGTTTCAGACATTCTTTCTCTAACATGTTCTTCTACATGTTTAGAACCTTTCCTCAAAATTTTATAATTTTTAAAATTGATTTACTATTTTTAATTGATTTTACAAAGCTAGATATATAGTGCTACAGTACCCACAGTCGACCGCGCTACAGTATGGTCGACCGTCAAACTCTCTGCACGTTCTCTCAATTTTGATGAACTTCGTGGTCGACTGCTGTTACTGTATCATCTGACCGTTGAACTTTAACGGTAACTTCTGTTTTTGGTTTTTTAGTGGGTTTTTGAGATTTTTTGAGTTGTTTTCTTCTACCCTATATATACCCCTTTGTCATAACTATTTTCATCATCCAAGAAGTTTTTAAACAAGTTTTAAACAAGGGTTTAAGATTGTTTAGTGTTTGTTTAAAAGAGTTTTTGTTTGGGAAGAAGTTTTACACAAGTGGAGGAGATCATCTACATTGATTGAGCTTCATCTTAATCCATCTCTCCTTCTTGTTTTTAAGAGAAGCATTTCTAAACTCTTATCTAGCTTTACATTTGCATATTTATTTGATTATCATTTTATTAAAGCTAGTTTTATATTGAGTTTAGATTTGATTTACCTCTTTGTTACACACACCCACATTGAGCTTTTTGTATTTACATACATAGTATATTAGGGTTGTGAGAGATTGTAACATTGAGTTGTGCTTAATTGAGTTCTCGCCTTGTATGAGAGAACAAACCATTTATTGTTACATTGAGAATGTTGTAAGGTTTTCGGTGAGCTAGAAAACCAAGTGTGTTGTTGTGAAGTTTTCGGTGAACTAGAAAACCGAGTGTGAGGAGTGGACGTTGATCAGTGAACGTTGAAAACCGACATTGTGAGTGAGTGTATACGTTGATCGGTGATCGTTGAAAACCGACATAGTGTGGTTGTAAACGTTATTCGAGTGAGCGTAGAAAACCCGATCGTGATAGTGGATTTCTCCCCGGGAGTAGGGAGTGGAGACATAGGATGGAAGGTCCGAACTCCGTGATCATATTGCTTGTTTGAGTTTGGCTTAGCACACTTATATTTGTTCACCTTTATAGCCTTTCTCTCATTGTTTATTTCATCCACTATATCATTTGTTTATGTTACCCTTGTGTTTGCATAGCCTTGCATATATCATATAGTATACCTCTTTGCTAGGATATATCACCTTGTGTATATTGCATATTCTTGCACTTAACTCTTTGTATATCTATCTTGCAAGAATATATTTGTTAATTAGTTTTAATTGGCATAAAATCGGATTAGATTAGCATAATACCCTAATCACCCCCCCCCCTCTAGGGTCTAACATGTTGAATTACCTGTAAAGAGAACAACAAAAATAACAAAACTAGAGAATAGATTAGTGATAAATTGTTTGACAAATCATCATCAAAACTATAGGGCCAACATTTGTGTTTTTGTATCAATTGTAGACAAATAACATGTTAGAGGATGGATGGATTGTGCCATAACGATCATATCAAATGGAGGTTGGCGGAATAGTGAGTGAAGCATATGCAATTCAAGTTGAAGATCCAAGTTCTAGTTTCATCCGCAATGTGTACCAAGTCAAGCTTATTGAAGATCACGATCAAGCTTGGGTAACATTAGTTTAGGTTTATATTATGTGTGTTAGTACTTTAAGCTCAATCATATATACACACACATTATATTGGTTTCCTTGTATATATATAGTTATATATATATATATACAACACAAGTTTTGGTTTTCATATATATATATATATATATATATATAATAGTTATATATATATACACACAATTTAGTTTTGGTCTCCATGTATATATAGTTTCATATATACATATATGTTTGGTTTCTATGTATATATATGTTTAACTATATAGACATGAAACAAATTTACATTCATATATATAATCATATGTTTCATACTCTATTTTGTTTAAGAATATATTGCATAGAATATGCAATTTTGAGAAAATATTGTTTTCTTGGTTTATGAACTTAACAATGATCATATACATCTTTTATTAAGTCTACAAAATCATTTTGTAATGTTTTATAACATGGTTAAGCTAAAATGTCAAAACTCATGTGTTCACATTTTCATGTTTTGAACTATTTTGCAAAATGATGATATTTATCATTTCAGAGGTCCTTTTTGAAAATTAGTTTTTGTAGCATGTTTATTATTATGTCTACAATCATCTCCAAAAGTTTTATAATTTTTGGAATTTATTTGATATTTTTAACATGGTTTTAAGTTGAGTTTTTCTGTGCACTTCAGGTATGTGCATGTTTAGTCGACTCATTAGTCGACTCATGAGTCGACTCATAAGTCGACTCACGAAGTGCAGCAAAGTTGTGATTTTTTGTCGGCTGAGTCGACTCATATAAGTTGACTCATAAGTCGACTCATAAGTCGACTTATCAGAGAGTCGTTGCACAGTAACGGCTAGTTTTCTATTTTGTTTGTTTATGGGTTTTTGGTCTTTTTCTTGGGGTTTTTGCTAAAATTTTGTATGGGAATAAATACCCCTTGCTCTCATCTTTCACAATAATCTAAGAAATATTTTAAACAAGTTTAAGAGAGTTTTAAAAGTTTGTTTAAGTTTGTTTAAAGATGTTTAAAGCCTTGTTTCAAAGTTTCGGTTTTGTAAAGATAATTTCACAAGAGGAAGAAGAGATCATCCTTTGGTGTTTGAGCTTCAACTCATCTCTCTCTCTCTCTCTGTTGGTCTATAGAGAAGTTTTTCTAAACTCATTCTAGCTATTTATTGTTTTGTTTCTAATTTCCATAAGCTAGATTTATATTGAGTTTAGTTAAATTGTTTTTATTGAATCTCTTTGTTCACACACAATCTTTTGAGCTTATAGTATTTACATTCATAGTATAATTTGGGTTGTGGGGTTTGTGACTTAGAGTTGTGCCTAATTGAGTTCTCACATTGTTTAGAGAATAATCATTTGTTGTGCTTAATTTGTGAAGTTCACTTTGTAATACACTTGTACACCGAGAGGAGTGTGTGGTGAGGACGAAGTCGATACCGAGAGGAGCGGCGTCGGTGGCCTAGTGAGAGGTGATAATTCCCAGCACTTGAGGGAGTCGATACGTGAGGACCAACACTTGAGGTTGTAGCTTGTGTATGTACTTTGTGAGGATTTGTGAGAGTTGTCGGTTGACTGCCTTGTTCCGGAACCTTTTGACGAAGGTGTCGACTAATTCTCCGTCTTTCTGCTTCTCATCGAGCAATGATCCGATAGATATCTCGGTGTCGTCGTCAAAGAAGTTGGCCAGGAACTTGGTCTCCATGTCATTCCAGCTGTTCACGCTGCTTGGCTTGAGGCGACGATACCAATCAAAGGCGGCTCCGCGAAGAGTGCCGACGAATGACCGCACCATCAGAGGCTCATTACCAGAGATCACCCCCAAGTGCGATTTGAAGTAAATCAAATGTTGGGTAGGCCCCCCCCCCCCTCTCGGGTTCTTTCCTAGTGGCATTAGGGTCTAACAAAAACTATCTAAGAGAGTTGTTAAAAACAAGGTTTAGGGTGTTTTGTGTTTATTTAAAAGAGTGTTTAAGAGTTTTGTTTGTGAAGCAATTTCCACAAGAGCTTGAGGAAGATCATCAATTGTGTTTGAGCATCCAACTCTTCTTCCTCTCTCTTGATCTATAGAGAAGTTTTTCTTAAACTCAATTCTAGCATTTTATATGTTTGATCATAATTTCGTAAACTCAATTCTAGTATAGTTACATTGTGAGATTGTGAACGTTGATCGGTGAGCATTGAAAACCGATATTGTATGGTGTAAATATTATTCGGGTGAGCGTTAAAAACCCGGTGTGATAGTGGATTTCTCCCCAGGAGTGGGGAGTGGAGACATAGGACGGAAGGTCCAAACTCCATGATCATACTGTGTATTTGTATTGTTTACATTGTCCTATCACAATTGTATCTTTTGTTTATATTGTTTCACCCTTGTTTATATTGCTTACCCTTGCTAATAACTCATTGCATATCTTATTTGCTAGGATAACTTGTCAATTAGTTTTAATTGGCATTAAATCGGATTAGATTAGCATAAACCTTATTCACCCCCCTCTAAGGTTCTTTCCTAGTAGCATTAGGATGCTTTCACCAACCTCTTGGGCTTGTTCTTCTGCTCCTTGAGCATTTTGGTTGTAGTTTTTCAAATACGCTTTCCCTGATTGGGTACCAGGGTTGTCTCCTTGATCTGTCACAAGAACAATCCTCTCTTCTTCTGAGTCCATGAGAGGTTTGAGATGATCATCATCCTCATTTATAGAGGGGCTAATCATATTGTATGACTTAGCTTTGCCTCTCTTCTTCTTCGTTGATGCACTTGTCCACTGCTGGTCGTCAATTAAATCGGGATGAACCCACATCATTTCTCCTTTCAGAGTGGCAAGGGGTACCAACCTTCATCCATTTGACCATGTGGGTTAGCATTCTTCATGTGTATTTCTCCCTTAGGGATAGGGATAACACCGTCTATGGTAGCTACGGGAGGAAAATCTTCAAACTAGACCGATATCAAATTGGTGGATACGGTCTTCTGTTCCGGCTTTAGCTTGAGTACATTAGCATCAACCAGGTGTTACAGAATATCCTTGAAGATATAACATCTCCTTGTTTGATGTCCTAGCATTTTGTGATACCGACAATAATTTGGGTCATCTACTTTTCCTGCTTCTTCGGGTTTCTTCACTTTAGGAAGTTTTAACTTGTTGTTCTACCGAAGTATCTGGAATAGGGTGTCTATATGTTCATCTTTAAAAGAGTACTGTTTGGATGCTCTCTGTTGATTTGATGTCTTGCCCTGTTTCACAGGTGGCGCTCGAGTGCTGGTATCGACGGCCAGAGTCTCCTTTCCCTTAGATCTGGGAGCATTGCCTTGGTTGCGTTGCACTTGTGGCTTTGGCTTGTTAGCTTCTTCAGCTCTAACTCGGGCAACGGTCTCTTCTGCCTGCTCTTCTTGTGAGACCAATTGCTTCCAGGAGTGATATTCCGCTACTTTCATTTGTGCCAGGAGATGAGTCTGCAAGTTGTGCCTGCAAGTTTCCACCAAAGTATATTGTGTCATACTTGATAGGCATCGTAGGGCCATATTTCGGAACATTTCCACAAAGGTCTTTATGGATTCTCCCTTCCTCTGCTTGGTAGCGAGAAGGGTCGGGACAGAGACTTCTAAGTCATCTTCAAAGAACCTGGCTAAAAAGAGCCTTTCTAGATCTACCCATTTCTGAATAGACCCAACAAGCAACTTCATGAACCATTCAAAGACAACCCCCTTAAGTGTGCCGATGAACAAATGTATTAATATGGCATCGTTCGCTATCACATCTCCAGCCTGTGACTTGAAGTAATAGATGTGTTGATTCGGTGATCCCGTGCCGTCAAAATCCTATAGAGTCGGAGCTTTGAATTTCGGAGGATAGGGAGCTATGTCTCATTCTACAGGATAAGGCCTCACTACTCCATCGTCTTAGAGCTCGCTCCTATTGGCAATTGTGTTGAGGTGGGCTTTTAATTCCTCCATCTTGGCCGACTGAGGATTGTGCTCATTCTCGCCCTCTTTCTCTTCTTCAGAGGTTGACTTTATGCTGTGAGCTTCATAGTCTGAATTCTCATTCACCTTATCTTTCCCATTTGACGACTTTGTCTTTCGGGAAGATTCAGCTTTTCGGACCTTTTCTGCGACAAGCTGAGGTATCAGATCTCGCAGTTGATTGAGAGTCTCCTGTTGAGCCTGGAGCATGGTATTATGTTTATCGACCCTCCTCGCCAGGTCTTCTGAGCTCACTGTCATGTAAACATAATTCTCATGCGATGCGAAAGAACTTGAGGACTGAGACTCTATGATGGCCGAGTGTTCATCATCAGAAATTGTTCCTCTAGCCAGTTATTTATAATTAACAGGAGGATTAGCTCCCGTCCGAGTCCGTGTGTGTTGGTATATCCCTTCGAACTCATCACAGATTTCTCTGACAGTCGGTGAACGGCTTATTTCTGAGTCATCAGAGCTAGGAGCTGAGGCTTTCCCTCTGCCAATCACATTGATAGTAATAGCGGGATATTTGCTCTCTGAAGCCTTCTTCTTGTAGTGTCGTCATCGCTTGATAGGTCGGGCGACGTTTGTTAACCGGTCGAATACCGATCGCCTTAGTTCGGAAGTGCAGCATGGGCATTCTGAGAGGACTACAGAGATAAATCACTCACAATGACATGAATGAGTAGCTCGTTGCGCTGGTCTCTCTCTCGAAAACAACTCCCTTAAGGCAGATACCTGGGGGAGATTTTCTCACAGAACAAAAAATTAGATATGGAACCCCCTGTCCATCAGTGGACGAGACTAGTTCTTATTGAACATGGATCTTGAATCCAAGTTGATCTCTTTGGACATGGTAGATCACATCACGTTCTGAAGAAGGAACACGAGAGTTGTGTTCTGTTTGATTAACGCTAGACCGAAGTCTGCATTTTGTTGGTGAAACGCACCCTTACGGGTTGCGTTTTTGTTAGTTAACGCAGTCCTGAGGTCTGTGTTTTGGGTCTTGAACGCACTCCTAAGAGTTGCGTTCTATTTTGGAAATGCTCCCCTTAGGGTTGCGTTTTGATGTGGAAACGCATCATTGGAACTACGTTCAGTTGTTGAAATGCATCCTTGAAGACTGCGTTTTGATTTTGGAACGTGCCCCTGAGGGCTACGTTTTAGGTTGATTATGCATGGCTCATACTTGGGCTCATTAGTGAGAGACTTGCGTTCTGAAGCAGAAACGCAACGCTCAAGCTGAGGCTCACAAACGCGGAATTCGTGTTGATTGAGATATCAGCTCTCTCGGAGATAGGCTCATCGTAAGGATCTTCTCCTCCATCGAGCAGCATTATTCTTGGCCTATTTTAAGGCCTTTGCGGTAAGGTCATCTGCATTGACGGAGATTGTCACCGTAATGGGCCTTTTCTGACCCGATACACATCGCTTTGACGCAGTTGTGAGATCTTCGACTCGTTTAAAGAGTCCAGCAGAGGCCGAGCCCACTCCTTTAGAGGAGGGGTTATTCGAGCTATGTAGTCCAAAGGGGAGGGCCTCCTTTAATAGTTCAACAATAGTTTTGGATCTCTTTGGAGACCGCACGGACCTTGCGCATAACCTTAGGGCTAAGGGATCAAGAACTAAGTACCTCTTCGTACTTGGCTTGATCAAATTCCACGATAAGTGTCTCGACCGTTGTTCCAATGAGGTTGACATCAGATTGTACCACCACTTCCTTGTCTGTGAAGCTAGTCCCCATCGCAGTCGCCATCTTTTGTTGGTTGGGAAAATTAAAAGAAGAAATTGAGAAAATGAATTTATAGTATTCTCTCTAACAAGCTTAGAAAAAAAATTAATTACAATTCTCTCAATACAATCTCTCTCTAACAAACTTAGAAAAAGAAATTATAATATTCTTGTATTGGATTCTCGATTTACAAAAGAGAGAAAGATCGATGGAGATCCTTCTCTTTGTTTGAACCTAGGTTCTTCTTAGTGTCGATGGAATGCCTCCCTCGAATGCTTGCGACGAGTTTGCTTTCTGTTGACGATACGAATGCTTCACCTCGTGGAACACAATATTTTTCTCTTAATTGACATTGAGGAGAACTTGCGTAGCAAGTTTAAGAATAACTCTTAATGAGTTTAAGAACTCAGAGCGAATTTAAAACTCTGTAAAAGAGTTGAATTGAATCGAAAATCAGTTTCTATAGCCAAGCACCAAAGCTTTCTGTTGCTGATGAAGATGATCTCCAAAAAATCTCCAAATCTGAAGATCTCCAAGAATTCTGATCCAAAAAAGCCGATTTTTTCCAGCTCCTCAACTCAGTTGAGTTTTGAGGTATTTATATGGGGGTTAAGGAGTGTAACTACCCTCTTAATCCGCTCCTAAGTGGGGCGTAAATCCCTCAAATCGTGGGGAGAAAATGGTTTCTGGAACCGTTTAACTCGTGTTTGAACGAGTCAAACACAGGCCCTGCGTTGTTAGGCACGAATTCTGCGTTCGAACGCAACATTAGGAAGCTGCGTTAGCAGCGTTTGGAAGCTACGTTAGCAGCTAGATTTGAGTTGCATTTGTGTCTGGGTTTGAGCTGCATTTGCAGTTAGATTACGTAGTGGCTGCGTTACTTTGACTCTAGAACGAGGCCACTTGCATTTCATTTCTGGGATGCAGAGATGAGTTCTGCATCTTGGACTGAAGAGATCGTTGACTTTTAATCTCTTTTGTCATAGTGTTACAAAGATTATCATTTTGTAATCTTTACTTTAGCCCCTTGAAATATGAGAGTCGTCAGATTGTAACTCTCACTGTTGATTGTGAAGACTGTTGAATCAGAGCTTTCATCGGTTGCCGTGAAGATCGTCGAATTGTAACCTTTCTCGATCTACATGAATGTCTTCTAATTGTAGCCTGCATTTGTTGATGTTAAAGTCATTTGATTGTAACATTCATTGTCGAGTTGTTGATGCAGAAGTCATCAGATTGTAACTTCTATCATTGATGTTTGATGGGGATCAACTATCTTGTGATAATTTTTAGACAGCCTGCAATGCTGAAGGTGGACGGGGAAGGGGGAGAGTAAAAAGAGGAAGAGCGAGAGGGAGAGCAAGAGGAAATGAAGTTCTAAATATTTGCTAAATTTCGATGTTGCTTGTTTTTATGATGTTTATGTTTGAAATGGTAGTTGGACGTTATGATTAATTAGATTTTTAGTAAGTGAATTGCATGTTATGTTTTTGTTTGAAATTGGTTATAGATGTAATATAGATATAAAGATATATGTTTATCTGTGATTGAAATTGATTATGGATTGATATATGTGTAGCAAGAGAGTTTGAGTTAAACTTAAAAATTTTAGTCGATGATTGATATATGTTAGCAGAAGATGAGATTTTCCAGCAAGTATGTGGACTGGAAGGTGTCTACCAAATGGTCGGGGTTAGGAACCCCGAACATTTCGTGCACCGCATGACATATCTGTCAAATGGTCGGAGTTGGGAACCCCGACCATTTCGTGCACTACGTCACAAGTATCTGTCAAATGGTTGGGGTTGGGAACCCCGACCAAAATAGTCGGGTTTCTTAGGCTCGACTTTTTTTAGCTCTGCGTGGGGTGAGAAAGGGTTGTCCTAATTAGTCAGGGTTGGCAACCCAACTAATTAGGAATTTGTTTTTTTATAACGATCCAGTTTCTGGTCACAATGCTGATGTGGTCGGAAACTGGGTCGATTTTTGTAATAAAGATAGAACTGGGTCGATTTTTGACATAAAAATATAGATTGAGTCTATTTTAAAAATTTCTTCTTCTGTTGTGCTCCATAAAAAGTATTTAGATTTCTCTCACGGTAATCTCTTTTTTACGAGGAAACTTCCACATGATCATTCAAGCATGAGTATTAAATCCCTAGGTGTGGTTAAGAGACACCTCCACCTCATGACCTCGGACATGGCTAAGGAACCGTGGGTAAAAATACTCACTGAACTATATAATCAGTCTTAACTTAGTCTTGAATTATTAAGTTTGTTCTTGTTTATTTTCTAAACTACCTTCAATCTCATTTTATCTTCCGACCTATTAAACTTTCTTTTTATTTAGGCACTGTTTGGCAACCAAAAAAAGTGTCTTATCTAAGAGCTTGTGTCTTATTGACTTGGTCAATAAGCTAGTAGAGCTGTTTGGTGACAAAAAATAGGAGAAGATTATTTTAGAGATTGTGTCTTTTGCAAGTAGCTTTTGAAAAGCTACCTCAAGTAGCGTTTGTCTTTGGGAAGGAGCTGCCAATTTTTGTCTTCCGTTTTTGCCCCTAATAATTCTAATTTTATATCAATAATATTGCATGTCTTTTTTAGTCATTTAACAAACTTAAGCTAGTTGTACAGTTACTTTTGCCAAACAGCTCTAGTCAATCAGCTAGCTACACAGCTAACAGCTTTCAGCTACAATTTCACAGCTTTCAGCTAGCTTAACAGCTTTCAGCTATAATCTCGCAGCTTTCAGCTAGTTTTGCCAAACAGAGCCTTACTCTCTGAACTATTATTTTCCTCTCATAAAATCATTTAAAATATTCATAAAATAATAAACTAGAAGGTTAACTACGTATTTAAAATGATAAATTAGAAGATCAAGTGAGGCTACAATTAGTTTATAGGGTAAACATTGATGAATTTAGTAAAATGCTAGAGGCACACCCCCTAACCACATCTTCAACCACACTCCTCTCTCACTACATTATACTGGGGCCCACATGGTCACACCCTCAACCACACGTCTCTCTCGTTATAGTGCACTGAGGTCCACATGAGAATTTAAAAAAATTCTCATGTGGATCCCCGTGCACTATAATAAGAGAGGTGTGTGGTTGAGAATGTGACTGTAGCGCCTCCCAAAAATTTAATAGTTGAGATGCGACTAAAAATATTCATGAGGAAATGAAAAGACAAGCATAACAGTTGAGGGGTCATAAATTCTTTATGTTTGGGATACATTTCACAAAAACCCTCTGAGCTTTCTTTATTCCAAGAAATGCCTAAACTAACGAAGGTGCCTCTGTCATTTTTTTTTAATTTTTTTTTGCACAAAAATCCA
>NC_033794.1:109534226-109580567 GCF_001876935.1 Asparagus officinalis | reverse complement strand
TCAAGCAATGCGAGGTTTTTTTTGCAAGATGATTTATTTAGATAAGTAAATTGAATGTTTTTCTTCTTCTTGTTTTTTTCTTTTTTCTTTTTTTTCCTTTTTTTTTCTTTCTTTTTTTTTTTTTGCCTGAAAGGCTTTCTCTGTGTTTTTTTAGTTAGCAAGTTTAGTGAAATAAACAAAATTTAGGAAGATACCATGAGAAACACTTCAAAATTATGGGGTTTTCATGATATGTATTCTCTCAGTTTTTAGTAGGGTTATTTGCACTCATATACCCTAATATTTACATCTTTCTTAACTTTAGTAGGCCATAATTTTTTATACTTTTGTATTCTAAAGTTTGCATATTTTTTAATTACGATACCTCTAAAGTTTACACTTTTGTTCAAGGCAAACATATTTCAAATAACAATATTGCATATTTCAGTTTACAATTTGTGTCATTGCAATCATCTCTTAATTTTAGTATTTGGGAGTTGAGTTCGGATGTTATTAGTATCTCTTCTAGAATGAAAATTTAAATTTACCCTAAAAAAATGTTCCCATGCAAAATAAATGGTTTTCTCGTAGTATGTTGCTTGTACATAATGAAATTCTGAATAGTAGATTGTTCAAAATCTACCAATTTTAAAGGATTCGGATCCTCTCCACTACAAAAAAATAGTGGAGGGACCATTACATAATCACAACCATTGATTATCTAGTTGATGGTTATGATTTTTTTTTTAGTACAAATTAGGAATGAGTGCAATACACGGGGGTATGGTAAGTGTTAGATTTAGATTGTATCATAACCGTCTACTAAATAATCAACGCTTGAGATTAAAAGTAGTGGTCTCTCCGCTACTTTTTTGTAGTGGAGAGGATCCAAATCCAATTTTAAATTCAATCACGTCTCGAACTTCCATGTCTCTCTTTATTCTTGACGTAAAGTTAAAGGTTACTCCAATCATTCCTTCAAATATGATACAAAAAATCCCAAGGATACGCAGATGAAAATATCTAACATGAATAATATGGTCAATTGATGTATATACTAATATAATATGGAAAGATACTTCATTGGAGTCTTGGTCCCTTTCATCACCAACAACTCTTTACCAAATTCCGACAAAATAAATGAGAGGAAAACATAATGGAGATTGACATCAGGATATATATTATTATTATTTTACTATCTCTTATGTTTTAGCTTTTGGCACTTAGTTCGTCAACAATTCTCTTCTTTCTTAATTATTCTTCCGTTATTTTTTTACATTAATTTCATATTTACATTCCTAATCTTTGTTACAATTAGCACAATCCATGTATGATACCCCTCGACATTATGTTTGACTAGTTTTTTCCACACGTGCAAAAGCACATAGGATTAGCATGATAAATTGATAATAAACACAATCCATGATATAATTTTTTAATAGTAGGAGTAACAGTGATAATAAAAACAATTATATCAGTTACTCTATATATTTCATTTCATTCCATGATAAATTGATAATGATGGAATTTTTTTTCTCGCCATTGATCAGTATGTAGTTAAAGAGAGATTTACATGGTAAAAAAAATCTCCTCTATTTAGGGCAGATATTTAAGAGGTTTCATTAGCTCGTGTTAAACAAAGAAAACAAAAGAATAGGGGAAGAGGGAGGATCCTTATCTCCATATCTACTCAACTCTATTATATTCACAAAATATTATTTATATATGTTGCAATTTTTCCCTTTTCGATACGTAGGGTGTTATGCTAGCATTCTTAGTTTCTTACTAACAAATCCATTATAATGTTTTCGAGTTTTCTACATTTGCATATATTTTCAATTTTTACTTTCTCCAACTTGTTTAGTAAGGACAAATGACAATAAAGGACAAGTTACACTCATGTTTGCCCCCACTAGCCCCCAACTGGCTCTAATTTAAGAGCACTCATTGATCGGCTTATCATTTACAACTCCACTATAAAAAGAGAAAGTATAGATGGTAGGAAAATATAATTCTTGGATTAGTATAAGAATAAGAGAAAGATATTATATGGTTTCCATTTATCATATTAATAGTGCGACAAAGTTACACTAACACTGAATTAGTAGATATTGCAACTCATACATTGGTCTAACGGGTGATATCCCTCTAATACATGATTAATATAACAAATCAAAACAATCATAATTTTCAAGACAATATTTAAAAATAAGTGTACTGATCCACAGTGTCCATCTCCTCTTGGATCATCATAAAGTGGTAAATTTTCCACCAGAGAAAGACACTGATTGTTTGGATCATTACTTATCACTCCACCAACATTTGAAAAAACTTTTGTGGAACTTGCTTCACAACTTTTAAAAGGTTAAACACTTCGAAACTCAAGAGTAAATCTATTTATCATTTGACGTTTACGCCTTATTGCTTAAAGCATAACTGAAGTGTGCGTCCCGCGCTTCATAAATCGCTTTTCTTTTGAAGCGCATGTTTTAGACAAGATAGAAGGGTGTAAAAAGATTTTTGACTAACATTAAAATGCCCCTATGTCTTTTCAATATATGACCATGTGAGTATAAATAAAATATATGTGTTATGCATGTAAGTTAGTTTATTATGATTCGTTTTTATATTTCACATATTTTATTCTTATTTACTAATTAAGACATAAATATATATATTTATAAATTATTTCACCACTAAATATTATATGTTTATAATTTTTATAAATTTAAAATTAAAATACTTAAACTCTTGAAGTTTCCGCATCACAATCACAATTTGAAGATTAAGTTAAACAATGCACTCCACGATAGAGAGAGAAATGAACGTAGTGAGCCCTCTCTATGTATAAAGTATGCAAAAGATTTGCTAGTCTTGCTCTTTTCTAGAAAGCCACAAGCCGAAAGCACAAAGTTTCAGAGTTTTCAATGGATTTATATGTTTATAGTGTCCTACAGCCTACAGGCCAGGATAGGGTAACATGACCCTCCCACCTTTAGGCCGGCATGGACCAAGTCCCTAGGCACTGAGGGACATGCTGTTATTGTTTGTATTTATAATAAATTGATTATATAAGTAACTTATAGAAGTAATTTAATTAACTAATTAATTAATTAAATGATATGCTGTTATTGTTAAAACTTATAATAAATTGATTAAATAAATATTTTATAGAAGTAACTTACATAAGCTATTGAAAATAATGATTTGGTAATCATATGTGGGAAGTTGTTTAGTTAAAACGTTTGGTAAAAACTGTACTTAAAAGATTATTATCAAAAGTTATAGGTCATATATGGCATAAGAACTAAAAAATGCAGAAGTTGTTATTAACATTCTTAGTTGCTTCTAAAAGCATCGTCTTAAAAACAGAAGCAATTTTAATAATGATGCACAAAAATTTAAAAAAAAAACATCAATCATTACCATTGATCGCTTCTCAAAGACGTAAGGCGTCTTTGGGATACCTTAATGTTTTGTTTTATGGTATTCTCATTCTTCAAAATACAACACGCCAAACAACGGGCGGGTGTAAGTCCACAAGCAAGGCCTCAACCAGCTTGGTGGCCCAAGCTCAGCTGTTTGGTGGGAAAAAATTAAAGAAGAAAATAGAGAATTGAATTTGTATTATTCTCTCTAACAGACTTAGAAAAATAAATTACAATTCTCACAATGTAATTTCTCTCTAATAGACTTAGAAAAATACAAATCTTCTCGATCGGATTCCCGATTTACAAAAGAAGGAAGGGATCGACAAAGACCATTCCCTTTGTTTAATCTGGATTCTTCTCGGTGTCGATGAGAGTTCAGATTCTTGTATCCCGTTGACGATCCGAACATGTTACTTCGTGGAACAAGGTTGATTCCTCTTCGTTGGACGTTGAGGAGAAGAAAGAACTCTTGACGAGTTAAAGGACTCAAACGAGTTTAAAACTCTTTGAAAGAGTTAATTTAATCCAACCGAAATCAGTTTACAAGCCAAGATCAAAGCTTTGAAGCTCCAAGCTCTTTGTCGCCAATGAAGATGATCTCCAAGAGCCTCCAAATCTGAAGATCTCTCTTTATGCGATATTTTGGATACAAAAAGCCGATCAAATTGGAGATCCCGAACTCTGTTGAGTTTTCCACCATGTATAGGGGATTAAGGGGTGTAACTATCATCATAAATCTCTCCTTACATGAGGGTTTATGGGGTGTAACCGCCCCCATTAAGTGGACAAACGGTTTTGAAACCGTTCAGGTTTTGTTTGAACCAGTTCAGCGCGAAATTCCCGTTCTGGAATGAACTTTGCGTCTTGATCCTGGGACGCAGAGTTGGACTCTATGTATTGGGCTGAAAACGCAGTAATGAGCTCTGTGTTTGGATCTGGAAAGCAGCAATGAACCCTACTTTTTGGACTAAAAATATAGCAATGAGCTTTGTGTTTGGAGTTGAAGAGATTGTTGACTTGTAATCTCTTTTGTTAGAGCATTACAAAGATTATCATTTTTTAATCTTCGTTCTAGCTCCTTGAAATGTGGGAATCGTCAGATTGTAATTCCCAATGTTGATTGTGAAGGCTGTTGAATTAGAGTTTTCATCGATTGTTGTGAAGACCGTCAGATTATAACATTTTTCGATCTACGTGAAAGTTTTTAAATTGTAGACTTCTGGAACCCGTCAAATTATAACTTCCATCATCGGTGTTTGATGGAGATCATCTATCTGTAGTATTTATTTAGACAACCTATAGAACCCCCTCCAAAGTTTTCGAAAGTTTGCGGTTGACTGGGATAAATTTTTGAAATACTTTGGATCTCAACTCTTATCTTGGAGCTGTTGATTCCTTGTCATAAAAGAGTTGTTATCTGCACCCGCTTCGAAGGCATCTTGGTTGAAAGGATGTACCACACACGACCCGTGAGAGGATGAGCTTCAAAGAGAAACTGTAGTGATGGGATAATCTACTTGTGAGCAGAAGCTCTCAAACATCACGTCACGGCTCACATCCATTCAGCAGATGGGCCCGCAAATATTCATAGGATTTTTGACAAACCCTTAGCTATCAACGGATTTGATAAGCCTTTATCGACTACCATTTGAGTCAGGCTAGTATGTGGATTGTATAAATCCGTTCCACATGTAACATTATGCTAAAAGAATGAACTTTTAGACTTAGTGCTATGATACTGAATACATAGAATTTGTTAATTTTACGGGAATGGACTACCCGGTAATGCGTGTTAGGCGTAGAGTTATCTCTAATTAGGGATCGAGATAAAAGTCCCCATGCATGAAATGCATGGATTTTAGAGTCGCCATCTTTTGTATACAGGGAAAATTGCAAAGAAGAGAACAAAGAAAATTGACTTATATACCTTTGATTCTGATTACAATTTGATTACAAAAGAGAAGAGAACGAATTTGATTCTCTCCTTTGTTTAAAACCGGGTTCTTCTCGGTAGTGATGGAATGCCTCCTTCGATTGCTCGCGTCGAATTTGCTCTCCGTTGACGATCCGACCGTCTTCTATCTCGTGGGAACAATGAACTTCTGTCGAAAGTTTAATGGATAACTCTGAATGAGTTTAAGAACTCTGAACGAGTTAGAACTCTGTTAATGGAGTTGTTATAACCAAAAATTCGGTTAATGAACAAGCTGATATTCTGTTGTTGAAGAATCCTCTCAGATTTGATCTTCTGAATTTGATTCAAAAATCCTATCTCTAAGGGTTTTACTGCTGCTGCTGTTGAATCACCAAACCTGAATGATTGAGATCCTAAAAATCCAACCTGTTGCCAACTCTTCCGTTCCAAAAAGCCAGCCTTCAGTGGTCGATCTGAGCCAAGAAATTCCAACCCTGAACTCAGTTGAGTTTACCCGCTTTTATAGGGGATTAAGGGGGTGTAACCGCCCTCTAAATCCGCTCCTAAGTGGGCGTGATTTCCTCAGATCGTGGGAAAACAGTTCTGAAACCGTTCGACTCGTATTCGAACGAGTCAAACGCCCAATCTGGCATTCAGAACCCAACGTCGCCTCTTAGAATTGAGACGCGAGGTTGGGTGTTAGCTGAACATCATTGAACGCGAGGGTCGCTCGCATTTTGGCTTGTTGCCTGCTTGGAAATGCGGGGGTCGGTATTGGTTGGACCCCTACGAACGCGAGGGTCGCTCACGTTTAGCTTGTGCTTGGAAACGCGGGGGTCGCCTGCACTTCCAGACCCTGGCGTTTTGATGTTGTAACGTGGGTTCGACCCTCGCGTTTTGATGTTGTAACGCGGGTTCAACCCTGGCGTTTTGATGTTGATACACGGGGAGGACCTCCGCGTCTTGTCTTGAAGAGATTATCACAAAGTAATCTCTTTTGTCATAGCGTTGCAAAGATCATTGTCTTGTAATCTTCGTCTTGGCTCCTTGAGAATATGAGAGTCGTCAGATTGTAACTCCTGATATTGATTATGAATGCCGTTGAACTAGAGCTCTCATCGGTTGTCGTGAAGGTTGTCAGATTGTAACCTTCAGCGATCTACGTGAAAGTCTTCAAATTGTAGCCTTCTGGAAGTCGTCAGATTGTAACTTCCATCATCAGTGTTTGATAGGGGATAAGCTATCTATTGTGATTTTTAGACAGCCTACACTTATATTGTGCCCACTTTGGAGAAATCCAAGTGGAGTAAAAAGATTTCTTGTCGTAAAGGAGTCGTTCTCTGCACTCGCTTCGAAGGCATTTTGGTTGAAGGGATTTGCCATGTAGGACCTTTGTGAAGGTATGCGTCATAATCCTGCTTCTGGAATGTGGGGGTGGACCCCTGCGTTTTGAATTTGAGACGCGGGGCTGACTTCGGCGTTTTGAATTTGAAACTCGGGTGTGACCTCGGCGTCATGATTTTTGCAACGCAGGTCTGACCTCGGCGTTTTGACTTGAGACATGAAAGTGGCTTCCGTGCATTTTTGACTAAGTCTTTGAAACTTGTCTTTAGCTTATCTGTTTTAAGTCTCGGCTCACGTCCATTAAGCTGATGGGCCTTTAAACATGCAATAAAGAGAATGGTGAAAAGATGGCGATGAGGGCAGTTAAACAAAAGATGGCAACTCCGCTGGGTAAAAGCTTCTGTGACGAAGAAGTGGTGGCGCAATTCGATGTTCATATCGAGATTGAGGGGCGGATATAAGAAGTTTATGGATTCAAGTCATCTCAACCAGATCCATGTTTACCAAGAGCCAGTCCTGTCCAATCATGGACTGGGGGTTCCAATTCAAACCTCACAATCAGTGAGTAATTCTCCTCGAATCTTTACAACAGATTTGAGAGAGTTCATATCAAGAGCAAGACCGATGCAACAAGTCATTCGTTCATTCCAATATGAACGACTGATTTCTACGGTCCTCTCGGGATATCAATGCTGCTCATATGCGGCCCAACTGTTGGTGTTTAACCAATTTATAAATGTTGCTTTACCCAACCAACGACGACGTTCTCACAGGAAGAAGTCTCCAGAGACCGAGTATCCTGGGGTCACTATCAATGTGATCAGTAGAGGCAAAGCCTCGGGTCCTAGTTCCGATGACTCTGAGACAAGTCGTTCACCGACCGTCAGAGAAATCGCTAACGAGTTTGAAGGAATGTACCAACGCACTCGGATGCGAACAGGTGCCATTCCCCCTGTCAACTATCGGAGTTTAGCCAGAGGAACTAATTCCGATGACGAACACTCAGCCATTGCGGAGTCCCAATCATCAAGCTCTTTTGTTGAACATGAGAGCTCCGCTTATATGACGGGAAACCATGAAGATCTCGCGAAGAGACTTGATGAGCAGGAGGCCATGCTCAAATCTCAGCAGGAGGCCATCAATGAACTCCTGGCCCTGTTGACTCAACTCGCTGCAGACAAGGCTAAATCTCAGAAGACAGATTCGCCACTCAGGCAAGAATCTTCCCGAAGGGAAAGAACGTCTTCGTCCCAACCTCACACAAGCAAAGGGAAGGGGAAAATGGTTGATGACACGACTTCTGACCAAGAAGCCCACAACCTTGAATCTTCCTCTGATGAAAGAAGAGAAGCTAAGAATGAGCAAAATCCTCAGTCTAACAGAAGCGAGCTCCAAGACGAGGGGGTTGTCAGACCCTATCCTGCCGAATGGGATGCAGCCCCTTATCCTCCAAAATTCGAAGTCCCGACGTTACAAACTTTTGACGGCACGGGATCACCAAACCAACATATCTATCATTTCAAGTCACAGACTGGGAATGTGATATCAAACGATGCCATTCTGGCTCGATTGTTCATTAGCACCCTCAAGGAAGTTGCTTTTGAATGGTTCAGGAAACTGCCTGCGGGGTGTATCCAAAGGTGGATAGATCTAGAGAGACTCTTCCTATCAAGATTCTTTGAAGAGGATACAGAAGTCTCCATCCATACCCTTCTTGCCACTAAGCAGAAGAAGAGGGAGTCCGTCAAAGCCTTCATCAAGAGGTTCCGAACCATGGCTCTCCGGTGTTCGACAGGTATGACACAGTCTATCTTAGTAGAGACCTGTCGACACAACTTGCAGACCGACCTCCGAACAAGCTCAAAAGATTATTGCAAGGATCAAAGCTGAAGAACAAAGTAGGCAGGATCAGCCCGAGCAATCGGACCAAGCCCAATCTTCTCCTGAGCAATCGAACCAAGCTCACTCTTCCCAGTCAGAACCGGAAGATACTACGGCCGCTGAAGTCAATCCTTTCCAGTAAGATTGCGGGTCCAATAACTATCACGTTAACGGTTACCTCTGATAGTCAAACTCATTAGATAATAGCTCACTAGGCGATGTGTCATGTCTACCCTTTTCTCCCCTTGCACTTGTTCAAGACTGGGGGTTGGTTTATTGGTAGTTCATTGGATTTTGTGAAATAAATTTTCTGAGTTGTTATGTTTAATAGAATACCTCTGTCAACCATAAAATCTACCAAAACTATCATCAACTTATCAATCCGCTTCCATAGGATGGCAGGCCCACAAAACTATCACGTTAACATTTACCTCTGATAGTCCATCAACTTGTCAATCCACTTCAATAGGATGGCAGGTCCACTAAAACTATCACGTTAATGATCACCTCTGATAGTCTGTTTTCTCCAAATTTCCCCATTAATCCTCTTCAGGTAGGATGACGGGTCTATCAAAACTATCACGTTAATGATTACCTCTGATAGTCCATTTCCTCTAAATTCCCTACCAATCCTCTTCAAGTAGGATGACAGGTCCACCAAAACTATCACGTTAACCGTTACCTCTGATAGTCCATTCCCTCCAAATTCTCCTGCCCATCCTCTTTAATAGGATGGCGGGTCCACAAAAAACTATTATGTTAACAGTTACCTCTGATAGTCAAACTTATCAGATAATAGCCTACCTGGTGATGTGACTCTATTCCGACTTCATGGATAGTGCCTTACTAGGCGATGTGCCTTATCTACCTCTTTTTATTCCCCTGTTAAGTCTTAATCAAGACTGGGGGTTGATTACTTAGAATCCATTGGATTAAGAGTAACGAATCTTTCACATCGTCGAGTTAACATTACACTTTTGACGATCATCATCCCCACAGAGTATGCATTCAACTTGTATCACTCCCAATTTGTCACGTTAACAATATACCTCTGACAACAATCAACTTATCAATCCTTGACAATAGGATTATAAGTCCTCAAAATTGCTCAAATCACAATCTTCCCCAGCGGAGTCGCCATCTTTTGTATACAGGGAAAATTGCAAAGAAGAGAACAAAGAAAATTGACTTATATTTCTTTGATTCTGATTACAATTTGATTACAAAAGAAAAGAGAACGAATTTGATTCTCTCCTTTGTTTAAAACTAGGTTCTTCTCGGTAGCGATGGAATGCCTCCTTCAATTGCTCGCGTCGAATTTGCTCTCCGTTGATGATCCGACCGTCTTCTATCTCGTGGAAACAATGAACTTCTGTCGAAAGTTTAATGGATAACTCTGAATGAGTTTAAGAACTCTGAACGAGTTAGAACTCTGTTAATGGAGTTATTAGAACCAAAAATTCGATTAATGACCAAGCTGATATTCTGTTGTTGAAGAATCCTCTTAGATTTGATCTTCTGAATTTGATTCAAAAATCCTATCTCCAAGGGTTTTACTGCTGCTGCTGTTGAATCACCAAACCTGAATGATTGAGATCCTGAAAATCCAACCTGTTGCCAACTCTTCCGTTCCAAAAAGCCAACATTCAGTGGTCGATCTGAGCCAAGAAATTCCAACCCTAAACTCAGTTGAGTTTACCCGCTTTTATAAGGGATTAAGGAGGTGTAACTGCCCTCTAAATCCGCTCCTAAGTGGGTGTGATTTCCTCAGATCGTGGGGAAAACGGTTCTGAAACCGTTCGACTCATATTTGAATGAGTCAAACGCCCAACCTGGCGTTCAGGACCCTAACCTCGCGTCTTAGGATTGAGACGCGAGGTTGGGTGTTGACTGAACATCCAGAACGCGAGGGTCGCTCACGTTTCGCTTGTTGTAACGCGGGTCTGACTCCAGCGTTTTGATGTTGTAACGCGGGTTTGACCCTGGCGTTTTGATGTTGTAACGTGGGTTCGACCCTCGCGTTTTGATATTGTAACGCGAGATCGACTCTAGCGTTTTGGTATTGTAACGTGGGTTCGACCCTCGCGTTTTGATGTTGTAACGCGGGATCGACCCCGGCGTTTTGATGTTGACACACGGGGAGGACCTCCGCGTCTTGTCTTGAAGAGATTATCACAAAGTAATCTCTTTTGTCATAGCGTTGCAAAGATCATTGTCTTGTAATCTTCGTCTTGGCTCCTTGAGAATATGAGAGTCGTCAGATTGTAACTCTCGATGTTGATTATGAATGCCGTTGAACTAGAGCCCTCATCGGTTGTCGTGAAGGTCGTCAGATTGTAACCTTCAGCGATCTACGTGAAAGTTTTCAAATTGTAGCCTTCTGGAAGTCGTCAGATTGTAACTTCCATCATTGGTGTTTGATGGGGGATAAGCTATCTATTGTGATTTTTAGACAGCCTACAAAAGTACCCTAGAGGGGGTGAATAGAGTATATGTTAATCTAATCAAATTTATTACCAAATTAATACTTATTAATAATTATATCCTAGCAAGTATGATATACAACAAATTATAGAAAAGGATGTTAAACGAAGGGCGAGATAAACATGACCAATAGTGATATAGAATGAGATAAATAAAGCACAAGATAAATACGCCAAGGCAAACGTAAACACAAGAAAATGATCACGGAGTTCGGTGCCCTCGACCTACGTCTCCGCTCCCCACTTCCGTGGAGAATCCACTATCACGATGAGTTTTCAACGTTCACCCAAAATGTTTACACCTCATAATCGGTTTTCTAGCTCACTAAAAACTTTCACAATCTTACACACTTGCAATCACACTCTACACCCTCTAAGTGTTGGCCTAGCCTGTATCGCCTTTCTCAAGTGCTCGGATTTACAACCTCTCCCGAGGCTTTACTACGACGCCACTACTCTTGCAATCGACTCTGTCTCTCACCACACACTCCCCTCAGTGTACAAGTGTATTACAAAGTGTATCTCACAATTAAAGCTTAATACAAGGTTTGTTCTCTATAATGGATGAGAACTCAATTAAGCCCACTCTCAAAGTTACAATCCCACAACCCAATTATATAATATGTGTAAAAATACTAAAGCTCAATGGTTGTGTGTGTAAACAATGAGAAATAATCAAAACTAAACTCAATTATAAAATCTAGCTTAATAAAAATAATAGTAAACAATGAGAAATAATCAAAACTAAACTCAATTATAAAATCTAGCTTAATAAAAATAATAATCAAACAAATATATAAATGTAAAGCTAGAACTAAACTCAATTATAAAATCTAGCTTAATAAAAATAATAATCAAACAAATATATAAATGTAAAGCTAGTATTGAGTTTAGATAATCTTCTCTAGAAATCAAGAGAGAGAGAGAGAGAGAGAGAGAGAGAGAGAGAGAGAGAAATGAAGTTGAAACCCAAACACCAAAGAGATGATCTCCTCCTCTTGTGAAAATAACTTCACATAAAATACACTTGAAACAAAAACTTAAACAAACTTTTAAACACCCTTAAAACTTGTTTAAAAACCTTCTTGGTGGTTGAAAATAGTTATAGCAAAGGGATATATATAGGGTGAAAGAAACATGCCCAAGAAAACACCAATAACCCATAAAAACAAAAAAATAAATAAAATCTGAAAAATAGTCGTTACTGTACAATGGTCACTTTATGAGTCGACTGATGACAGGCATGAGTCGAATCATGTCTACATAAGTCGACTCATAGAATTATCAGTCGACTCAGCAGATGAAAAATACAAAGTGCACAACACTTCATGAGTCGACTCAAGATGGTCATGAGTCGACTTATATCTACATGAGTTGACTTATTGATTTATCAGTCAACTCAGTAGATGAAACTGCTATCTGTGCAACACTTCATGAGTCGACTCATCACTGTTATGAGTCGACTCATAACATGCACAGAGCATGTTATGAACAGTAAAAATTAATTTTAAACCTTCTTTAAAAATATCAAATAAATTCTAAAAAATGTAAAACTTTGTGAAATGGATATTGTAGGTTGTCTAAAAATCATAACATATAGCTTATCCCCATCAAACACAGATGATGGAAATTACAATCTGACGACTTCCAGAAGGCTACAATTTGAAGACTTTCACGTAAAAGGTTACAATCTGACGACATTTACAACAACTAATGAAAGCTCTAATTCAACAGCCTTCACAATCAACATCGGAAGTTACAATCTGATGACTCTCATATTTTCAAGGAGCCAAGACGAATGTTACAAGGTGACGATCTTTGCAATGCTCTAGCGAAAGAGACTACAAATTAACGGTCCCTTCATATTAAAACGCAGATATCTCTCAAACCGTAAGGAATTTGGCAAAACCGATGAAGCAAACTGAACCTAATGGGGTCAGTTTGGTCGGCTTCGTCTCGTCGAGATAGCTGATTTTCATATATAATTCGTCAAATTCCGACTTACGGTTTGAAAGTTATGACCTATTCTTCGCAGCAAGTTATGTTCTGAAGTCCGTCTGCAAGACTGGACTTCGTCAGAACATCAGACTTAGCCTGAAGCTCGCCGAGCCCACCTAAGGCTCACCTCTACATCAAAGACTCAAAATGCAGAGGTCGTAGCTGCGTTCCATATTCAAAACGCAGAGGTCGTGGCTGCGTTCCAAACTCGAAACGCAGAGGTCGTTGCTACGTTCTAAACTCGAAACGCAAAGTTCGTGGCTATATTCCAGAGTCAAAACGCAGAGTTCATCTCTGTGTTCCAACTCTACGTCTCAGGTCCAAAACGCAGAGTCCATCTCTGCGTCCCGCTTCTGTGTTTCTCAAATTCAAAAAAACTGTACACAACCTATGCGTTCTCCAGCAGACATCTAACTCTGTAACGCAGAGTTAAAGCACAAACGCATACATAACGTGCGTTCTTCAACAAACTCAACCATGCGTCCCAAACTCTTGATGCAGAGTTGAATTTCAACGCACAAGCGACCTGTACGTCTCCAATTCCAGAACGCATGCGGCCTGTGCGTTTCAAACCTTTGACAAAGGTTTAACTCTGCGTCTCAGGCCTTAGACGCAGAGTTAAGGCCCAGAACGCCAAATTAGGCGTTTGACTTGTTCAAACACAAGCCGAACGGCCTCAAAACCGTTATCCCACGTTCTGAGGGATTTTCGCCTACTTAGGAGCGGATTTAGGGGTTAGTTATACCCCTAATCCCCCTATAAATAACCGACTTACTCAACTGAGTAAGGGGTTGACGTGTGCTGGCATTAAAACCGCTTAAGGTTAGCAGATCTCGACAGCTAAACCGCACGGAGGAGGAGATTTCTCTGGAGATCAACAAACTACTCAGTAGTTAGCAAATTGAATCTGAGGGGATCCCTTCATCAACAGCAAATCAACTTGGCTATCAACCGAATCTTCGGTTCTAACAACTCTGTTACAGAGTTTCAACTCGCTCTGAGTTCTGAAACTCGTTTAAGAGTTCGTAATTAAACTTGCAACGCGAGTTAATTACACTAATCAATTATTCGGTCCTCAACAACTCTTTTCAGAGTTTTCAACTCGTTCTGAGTTCTTTACACTCGTTAAGAGTTCTAAACCGAATTCATCAAACAAATCAATCGTTCTCGTGAGATAGTACGGTCGGATCGTCAACGGAGAGCAAATTCGACGAGAGCATTCGAAGGAGGCACTCCATCGCTACCAAGAAGAACCCAGTTTTAAACAAAGGGGAGAATCAAATTCATTTTCCTCTCTTTTGTAATCGGAATCCAAATTGTAATCGATTTTGAGAGAATACAAGACAATTTTTCTTTCATTATTTCTTTTACATCAAATTTTCCACAAACAAATATAAACATGATAATAAACATATTACAAAAAGAATTTTTGAAATTGCACTTCCTAATTGTGAAAACTCATCAATTTGTAAAATAGTCCAAAGCATGAAAATTTAACAACACATATTTTTGACAAACAAACTTGCATATTCATTTTGAATGGATTAATGGATTTAGGAAAAAATATATAAAATGGTGTAATTAAGTTTTTAATCCATAAACACATATTTTTGTAAATAAACATGATTTCATTGATTTGTTAAAGCTTGATATTGATGAAATCATTGTAAGCATGTATAAACATGAAACAATTTGTGTAAATATAACTATATCCATTTGTTTCATATTTATATGGCTAAACACATTATTTCAAAACAAAATCGATAAATAGGAAACTAGTATATATGTATATGTATATAACTATTAGTTTCATATTTATACGATTTAAACTTGAAAACGAAAACAATAAAAACGAAAGCAATGTGTGTGTATAGTTTAAGCTCTAAGTATCAACACACAAAGTATAAACTTATACTACTATACCCAAGCTATAGATCTTCGATGTAGCTCAACTTGGTTGCAAATGAAGCGATATAAATCTTGACTTGAATTGCGACGGCTTCAATCAATGTTCCTTCCATCCTCCAATGGATATGATCGTGTAAATGCAAGTCCATCCAACCTCCAACAATGATATTTATTTAGAATACCTAATAAACAAATACAATACTAGACAAATAATGTTAGAAATTGTTTGTAAATCATCATCAAAATAAAGATACAAACAATCTGCCCCTTTTTAATAATGACAAACAATCTACACAAAGAGTATATATAAAATATGCAATAAAGAAAATATACAATAAAGCAAAAGATATACTCACAATATACTTGTTTCTCCCCCTTTGTCAACATCAAAATGGGGACAAGGAATAAGAGAGAGAAAGCTCCCCTATCAATAAGTATATGTGAGTATAAAACAAATATAGGGAAAAACTTCCCCTATCAAAATGTCATATAAAAGGTATGCAATGATGACTATGGAAAGCAACAAAATATGTTTATACATTTGCCACACAAGAGTATATATACATGATAGCTAATTTGAGCAAATATAAAACACTAATCACATAAAAGAATACATCATAAAGCACAAATGAGATGATCCATAAGCTTAAATATTTAAATATCATCATCAAAGTGTTTACAATGATCCCATAAGTACAAAACAATATAAAACCTCATATGTAAGCTCACACAACTAATCACACTCACAACCTAAGTATACTACGTGTGTAAAAATACTAAGCTCAATGGTTGTGTGTGTAAACAATGAGAAATAATCAAAACTAAACTCAATTATAAAATCTAGCTTAACAAAAATGATAATCAAACAAATATATAAATGTAAAGCTAGAATTGAGTTTAGAAAATCTTCTCTAGAAATCAAGAGAGAGTGAGAGAGTGATGAAGTTGAAGTCCAAACACCAAAGAGATGATCTCCTCCTCTTGTGAAAACAACTTCACACAAAGTACACTTGAAATAAAAACTTAAAAAACCTTTTAAACACCCTTAAAACTTGTTTAAAAACCTTCTTGGTGGTTAAAAATAGTTATGATAAAGGGGTATATATAGGGTGAAAGAAACCAACCCAAGAAAAACCGAAAACCCATAAAAATAATAAAATAAACAAAATTTGGAAAATAACCGTTACTGTACACGGACACTTTATGAGTCGACTCATGACAGGCATGAGTCGACTCCTAGAATTATCAGTCGACTCAGCAGATGAAACTGCTATCTGTGCAACACTTCATGAGTCACTCAAGATGGTCATGAGTTGACTTATATCTACATGAGTCGACTCATTGATTTATCAGTCGACTCAGCAGATGAAACTGCTATCTGTGCAACACTTCATGAGTCGACTCATCACTGTTATGAGTTGACTCATAACATGCACAGAGCATGCTATGAATAGTAAAAATCAATTTTAAACATTAAATATCAAATAAATTCTAAAAAATATAATACTTTGTGAAATGAATATAAACATGTTACAAAAAGAATTTTTAGAATTGCACTTTCTAATTGTGAAATCTCATCATTTTGTAAAATAGTCCAAAACATGAAAACTTAACAACACATGTTTTTGACAAACAAACTTGCATATTCATTTTGAATGGATTAATGGACTTAGAAAAAGATATAAAATGGTGTAATTAAGTCTTTAATCCATAAACACATACTTTTGAAAATAAACATGATTTCATTGATTTGTTACAGCATGATATTGATGAAATCATTGTAAGCATGTATAAACATGAAACAATTTGTGTAAATATAACTATATCCATTTGTTTCATATTTATATGGCTAAACACATTATTTCAAAACAAAATCGATAAATAGGAAACTAGTATATTTGTATATGTATATAACTATTAGTTTCCATATTTATACGATTTAAACTTGAAAATGAAAACAATAAAAACAAAAGCAATATGTGTGTATAGTTTGAGCTCTAAGAATCAACACACAAAGTATAAACTTATACTACTATACCCAAGCTATAGATCTTTGATGTAGCTCAATTTGGTTGTGGATGAAGCGATATAAATCTTCACTTGAATTGCGACGGCTTCAATCCATGTTCCTTCCATCCTCCAATGGATATGATCGTGTAAGCGCAAGTCCATCTAACCTCTAACAATGATGTTTGTCTAGAATACCTAATAAACAAATACAAACACTAGACAAACGATATTAGGGATTATTTATAAATCATCATCAAAACAAAAGTACTGACAGGATTTTTGGTGCTACGATGTTGAATACGTAGACTTCGTCATTATTGTGGGAATAAGCCACCCGACAGCATGTGTTAGATGCAGACTTATCTCTAATTAGGGATCAAGATAAAGTCCCACATGCATGTAAGGTATGGATTTTGGTGTTATTAATAACAACTTGTTACGATATTGAATACGTAGGCTTTTGTCATTTTCATGAGGAAAGACAAACCGGCGACGCGTGTTAGGCGTAGACTTATCTCTAATTAGAGATCGAGATAAAGTCCCTCATGTATGAAAGACATGGATTCAGAGATTATTAATTTAATAATAATCATTGGCTACGATATTGAATACATAGGTTTTACTGCTGTTTCTTCCCGTGTTATATTTTCACTTGAAACACAGAAAGAAAGTTAAAAGTACCAGAGGTGTAGTATTAACTTGGCATAAATTTTTACTTAGAGAGAAATTCATAAATTTTCTTTATTATCGCTAGGATAATTCCAGAAAATCTTTAATCCACTAGGGATTTTATAATAAAAAATTGCTACTCTTGTTAAAAAAGGATTAACAAGTTCATTGGAGGGTTTGGCTGTTAGAGGTGTGATGTTAACCTAATAATATTTTATGGGCCTATCACTCTATTGAAGAGAGTCGATAAGTTGATTTGGTCATTAGAGGTGTGATGTTAACTTGACAGGTTTGTGGACCTATCGCTCTATTGAAGAGAGTCGATAAGTTGATTGTCAGAGGTATTCTGTTAACGTGACAAGATTATAGACATATCGCTCTATTGAAGAGAGTCGATAAGTTGATTTGGTTGTCAGAGGTATAATGTTAACATGACGTCATCAGAGGTGTAATATTAACGTGATGAAATGATTGGTTGTCAGAGGTGCGATATTAACATGACAGAATTTGTTGTGATTAGAGCAACTTTGCAGATTTATCACCCTATTAAAGAGGATTGATAAGTGATTGTCAGAGGTATTTTGTTAACGTGAAAAGATTGTGGACTTATCGCTCTATTTAAAAGAGTCGATAAGTTAATTTGGTCATCAGAGGTGTGATGTTAACTTGACTGGTTTCTGGATCTATCGCTCTATTGAAGAGAGTCAACAAGTTGATTGTCAGAGGTGTTTTGTTAACGTGACAAGATTGTGGACCTATTGCTCTATTGAAGAGAGACGATAAGTTGATTGTCAGAGGTGTAATGTTAATATAACGTCATCAGAGGTGTAATAATAACGTGATGAAAGGATTGGTTGTCAGAGGTATGATATTAATATGACAGAATTTGTTGTGATCGGAGCAAATTTGAGGATTTATCATCCTATTGAAAAGGATTGATACATGGATTGTCAAAGGTGTGATGTTAACATGATAGGAATTTACTATGATTAGAACAACTTTGAGGATTTATCATCCTATTAAAGAGGATTGATAAGTTGATTGGTTGTCAGAGGTGTGATGTTAACGTGACAGAAATTTATACTTGTGATTTGAACAAGATTTTGAAGACTTAGAGTCTTGCTGGGAAAGATTGCGATTTGAGCAATTTTGAGGACCTATCATCCTATTGACAAGGATTGATAAGGTCTTGCTGGGAAAGATTGCGATTTGAGCAATTTTGAGGACCTATCATCCTATTGACAAGGATTGATAAGTTGATTGTCAGAGATTGCGATTTGAGCAATTTTGAGGACCTATCATCCTATTGACAAGGATTGATAAGTTGATTGTCAGAGATGTATTATTAACGTGATAAATTGGGAATGATGCAAGCTGAATTCATACTCCGTGGGGATGTAAATTGTTAGAAGTGTAATGTTAACTCAATAATGTTAGCAAACCTGTCATCCTATTGAAGAGGATTGACAGGAAAATTCGTTTCTCTTAATCCAGTGGATTCCAAGCAACAACCCCCAGTCTTGATTAAGACTTAGCAGTGGAGGAATTTTGTAGTTGACAGAGGTGTTTTGTTGAACATGACAACTTAGAAGATTTGTTACTCTTAACCTAAGGGATTCCAAATAATCAACCCCCAATCTTGATTAAGACTTAGCAGGGGAAGAAAAAAAAGGGTAGACATGACACGTCGCCTTGTGGGCCACTATCTATCAAGTCAGAATAGAGACACATTACATGGTAAGCCTGATGAGTTTGACTATTAGAGATTACTCTTAACGTGATAGTTTTGATGAACCCGCTATCCTATTAAAGAGAATTGATGGGGAAATTTAGAGAAAATGGACTATTAGAGGTAATTATTAACATGATAGTTTTGATGAACCCGCCATCCTATTGAAAAAGATTGGCTGGAGAATTTGGGAGAAATGGACTATCAGAGGTATATTGTTAACTTGATAGTTTGGTGGACCCATCATCCCATTGAAGAGGATTGGCTTCAGTGGTCGTAGTATCTTCCCTTTCTGATTGAGAAAATTAGGCTTGGTCCCATTGTTCAGGTTAATCCTGCTTACTTTGTTCTTCAGCTTTGACCCTGACAATAATTTTTTGAGCATGTTCACCTTAAGAGATTAGTTATCTCCAGGAACAGTATTCTACAACCCTCATTTGTGCTAGAAGGTTGGTCTGTAAGTTGTATCGACAGGTCTCCACTAGGATAGACTGTGTCATACTTGACGAACATTGAAGAGCCATGCATTGGAATCTCTCAACAAAGGCTTTGTTGAGCTCCATCTTCTTCTACTTAGTGGCAAGAAGGGTATGGATAGAGACTTCTGTATCATTTTCAAAAAATCTTGACAGGAAGAGTCTCTCTAGATCCGCCCACTTTTGGATACATCCCGCAGACAGTTTCATGAACCATTCAAAGGCAAGCCCCTTGACGGTGCTAATAAATAAACGATCCAGTATAGCATCGTTCGATATCATATTCCTAGTCTGTAATTTGAAATGATAGATATGTTGGTTCGGTGATCCCGTGCGGTCAAAAGCTCGTAGCATTGGGACTTCGAACTTGTGAGGATAAGGGGTTGTATCCCATTCGGTAGGATAGGGCCTATCAACTTCCTCATCTTAGAGCTTGCTTCTATTAGTGATGGCATTAAGACGAGTTTCTAATTCTTCCATTTTTGTAGACTAAAGATTTTGCTCGTTCTCTCTTCCTTCATCAGAGGAAGATTCCAGGTTGTGGGCTTCTTTCTCAAAAGCAATATCATCAACCACTTTTCCATTTTCTTTGCTTGTGTGAGGTTGAGATAAAGACGATTTTCCTCTCTAGAAAGATTCTTGCTTGGGTGACAAATCTGTCTTCTGAGATTTGGCATTGTCTGCGATGATTTGAGTCATCAGGGCTATGAGTTCATTGATGGCCTCCTACTGATATTTAATCATGGCTTGCTGTTCATCAAGTCTTTTCACCAAATCATCATGGTTTCCCACCATATAGGCAGGGCTCTCATGTTCTTCGAATAAACTAGTGGATTGTGATTCTGTGATGGTTGAATGTTCATCATCGGACCCAATTCCTTTAGTCAGCTTTCGATAATCGACAGGTGGTATGACTCCCTTCCGAGTCCGAGTATGTTGATAGATTCTATCAGAATTACTCTAGATCTCTTTCAAGCTAGAGGACTGATCCGTCTCTGCCTCATCAGAGCTAGGGATTGATGATCGCCTTATACTCACCATGTTAGAATTGACCCCAAAGTACTCTTCTTCAGAAGTTGTCTTCTTATGGGAACGTTGTCGCTTGTACTGGTTTGGTAAGGCAATGCTCATCTGTCAGCTGAATACTGTCAGTTTGGTCGCATGTGAGCAGCATTGACATCCCGAGAGGACCACAAAAATTAGTTGCTCACATTGGCATGAACGAACGACTTGTTGTATCAGTCTTTCTTTCGATATGAACTTTCTAAAATCTGTTACAAAGACTCGAGAAGAATTACTCACTGATCGTGAGGTTTGAATTGGCACCCCCTGCCTATGATTGGATGGGATTGGTTCCTGGTGAACATAGATCTTATTGAGATACCTTGAATTTATAGACTTCTTATGTCCGCCCATCAATCTAGTCGCGCTACAAATAACCCAGTACAAGGGTCAATATTCGGGCCCACATCCGTTGTTTATAATTCATGTCGGTCACCCTGAACATGACTTGACATATCGCATAATAAACGCGAGGGGTGTGTTTGGATTAAAGAACGCAGGACTGAGGTCTACATTTTGCTGGTGAAACGCGCCTATGTGGGCTACGTTCTGGCTGGTCAATGTAGTCCTGAGACTTGCGTTTAGATTATTGAACGTTCTCTTGAGAACTATGTTCAGGCTGATTAACGTGGTCTGGAGACTTGCGTTTTGGTTTTGGAACACACTCCTGAGAGTTGCGTTCTGTTTGGGAAATGTGTCCCGTAGGATTGCGTTTTGGTGTTGGAACACGTCCCTGATGATTGCATTTTAATTTTGGAACGCTCCCTTGAAGGTTGCATTTTAGTTGGATCACGCGAGGTTCGTATTGGGCTCATCAACGTGGGACTTGCATTCTGAAGTAGAAACACAAAGCTCTTGTTGAGGCTCACAAAAGCGGGGCTCGCGTTGATTGAGAGATCGGCTATCTCAGAGATAAGCTCGTCGCAAGGATCTTCTCCTTCATCGAGTGGCATTCTTCTTAGCCTATTTCAAGGCTTTTGCAGCAACGTCAGATGTGTTGATCGAGCTTGTCGCCGCAATGGGCCTCTTCTCACTCGATATACGTTGCTTTGACACAGTTGTGAGATATTCGACTCGTTTGACGAGTCCAGCAGAGGCCGAGTCCACTCCTTCAGAGGAGGGGTTGTCCAAGCCATACAGTCTAAAGGGAAGGGCCTCCTTTGGTAGTTCAGCAATAGTTTTGGTCTCTTTGGAGACCACGCGGATCTTGCGCATAGCCTTGGGGCTAAAGGATCCAGAGGAGAGGGCTCCCTCATACTTGACTTGGTCGAATTCCATAACGAGAGTTTCAACCATTGTTCCAGCGAGGTTGACGTCGGATTGCGCCACCACTTCTTTATCTGTAAAGCTTGTTCCCAGCAGAGTCACCATCTTTTGTTTGGTGGGAAATTTGAAGAAGAAAATGGAGAATTGAATTTGTATTATTCTCTCTAACAAACTTAGAAAAAGAAATTATAATTCTCTCATATAATTTCTCTCTAACAAACTTAGAAAAAAAGAAATTACAAATCTTCTCGATCGGATTCCCGATTTATAAAAGAAGGAAGGGATCGACGAAGACCCTTCCCTTTGTTTAATCTAGGTTCTTCTCGGTGTCGATGAGAGTTCAGATTCTTGTATCCTGTTGACGATCCGAAAGTGTTGCTTCGTGGAACAAGGTTGATTCCTCTTCGTTGGACGTTGAGGAGAAGAACTTGTGAGGCAAGTGTAAGAACACTTGACGAGTTAAAGGACTGAGAACAAGTTTAAAACTCTTTGAATGAGTTAATTTAATCCAACCGAAATTGGTTTACAAGCCAAGATCAAAGCTCCAAAGCTCCAAGCTCTCTGTTGCCAATGAAGATGATCTTCAAGAGCCTCCAAATCTAAAGATCTCTCTTTATGTGATATTTTGGATGCAAAAAGTCAATCAAATTGGAGATCCTAAACTTTGTTGAGTTTTCCACTATTCATAGGGGATTAAGGGGTGTAACCGCCCCCTTAAATCTCTCCTTAATGAGGGTTTATGGGGCGTAAACCACCCCTATTAAGTGGACAAACGGTTTTGAAACCGTCCAGGTTCTGTTTGAACCAGTTAAACGCGAAATTCGCATTCTGGAATGAACTCTGCATCTTCATCCTCGGACGTAGAGTTGGGCTCTGCGTATTGGGCTGAAAACACAGCAATGAGCTATGCGTTTAGATCTAGAACGTAGCGATGAACCCTGCATTTTGGGCTTAAAATGCAGCAATGAGCTCTGCGTTTGGAGCTGAAGAGATCGTTGACTTGTAATCTCTTTTATCAGAGCATTACGAAGGTCGTCATTTTGTAATCTTCCCTCTAGCTCCTTGAAATGTAGGAATCATCAGATTGTAATTCCCAATATTGATTGTGAAATTTGTTGAATTAGAACTTTCATTGGTTGTTATTAAAATCGTCAGATTATAACCTTTATCGATCTACGTAAAAGTTTTCAAATTGTAGCCTTCTCGAAGCCGTCAAATTATAACTTCCATCATCGGTGTTTGATGAGGATCAGCTATCTGTAGTAATTTTTGAACAGCCTACACCAGCTGAGCTCCCAACTTGGCTGACTCATCAAGACATTCTTCATGACGACTCGAGAGACATGACCAGTCGACCCTCTTGTCAAAGTCGACTCGCCTGAAACCTACTCGATCTTCTATTCAAAGCCTTATGAGGAGGAATCGATGAACGTTAATTCTCGACCAAACTAGAGGATAATATCTACCTCATGCTTTTCTCCCTGACCAGATGTCAGCACCGCAGTCAACATTGGACAGGTCTTATCATGACCCTAGCTCCGATAGTCTCCATGACTTGTTATATCACATGGGCTTTGCCATGCTGCCCATCACTCTCCATTTAATGTTGAGACGATCTCTCTAATGCTAAAGTGATCTTCCCCCAATCACCTGCTGACACCCGTAAAGTGGATGCTGACACAATCATCAGACCATACCTCACAATCACTACTTCGTACTCGGCTAAAGGTTCTGATCTGCCATTCTCCCATAATATAAATACAGGTACTATTTTCCTTTTGAAGGGGCAATTCCAAAATAAAGAAACAAAGGGAGAACTCTAAGTTCTGCTATTTCTCTTTCACTGAAGTTCATCAGCTAACTTGATCATTGGAGGTACAACAGGGGAACCAATCCCCATCCTTTCACGAGTTTCTATATGTGCAGAGTGTTCAGTAACCCCAATTCAAGAACCAAACATAAAATCAGAGAAGAAGGCGATCCCCTCATCAATCTCCTCTACCCTCTATCTTATCGAAATTATCCTGTTTTGGATACATATTGACTGCGTGATCACTAGTACATCAACAGTTTGGCGCCCACCATGGGGCATCCTCTCTTTTTCGAGAAGTTATGACAGGTTCTGAACAAGGGCCTAATCAGTCTCATCCTGTAACTCAACTCTGAAGTTATGTCACCCAAGCTAAATGGAGTCCAAAGTTGTGTCACTCAAGCTAAGCAGAAAATGGTTTTGGCTAAGAGGAATCGACATTGTCCTCTTCCTCTATAGACTTAGCAACCATTTTGGGAGTACCTGCCAAGTTAACCATCCATAGGATGGAAGATCTCCCATTAGCTTCAAAGCTTCCTCAAGAAAACCACCATGGTTGTCTTTTTGGAAAAAAACAACTCCAGCTCCTGGAATATCTTTCTTAAAAAGAATTCCATTACAATAGTTGCCTAAGCTTCTATGGTAGAATCATGTGACCCGCAATAACTCCACAAGGGAGACCTGTACGTGGCCTTGGAAGAATCATAGCCAGACGTTCATCGACTAAAAAGTCCCAGAAGAAAGGACTCTACAACATCCCCGGGACAAGTGCTTGAGGGAATATTCTCAGTAAAATTGTACAATTTTGTTCATCAATAATAAAATTGTCATTAAGCCAAAGTCGACTTATGTCTTCCATTTTGGCATAAAAAACAACCATAAAAGCCTTTGGTACCTTTTTAGGAATAAACCCAAGGCACTAACCATATGGTCAACTCCCACAATTGCCTCTTGATCATTATGGGGATCTTGAAGACCTAGGCGTCTACATAAGACTTGGGCACCCAACCTCAGGGTTGCCATTTTTCTTATTTTTTCCCCAGGGCGGACCATGGTAGGCAGAGAGACCTAGTCGACTTCAGTAAGTCCTAGGCACAGCCTAAAGATTGTAAAACATCTATTCGACTTCAGTAAATTCTAGGCATTCGACCCCATGGTTGAATTAAAAATTCTTGGTACCTTTTGAGAAATAAACCCAAGACACTAACAATATGGTCGACTCCTACAGTTACCTCTCGACCATTATGGGGATCTAGAAGACCCATGCGTCTACGTAAGACCTGGGCACCCAACCTCAGGGTTGCCATTTTCCTTATTTTGATCCAAAGGCGATCCTCTATAGGGCGAAAGACCTAGTCGACTTCAGTAAGTCCTAGGCACAACCTCAGGGTTGTAAAAGACCTAGTCAACTTCAGTAAGTTCTAGGCATTCGACCCCAGGATTGATGTAAAATCCTAAAAATTTGTAAAATAATTTTAAATAAGCTTTATTGTGATTGGTGATTATTCTGGAATTAATGGATTGGTTTGGAATCAATTTGAGATCGATTCGTAGTTTCAACATCGGTATCGCGAGTCTACTAAAATATGTTACTATTTTATTTTTAGTAATTTTTCTATTAATCAGATGGATGTGAGATTTGTATCATTGATCTTAGAATTTCAAGACGGTGTTCTGGGTAAATTTTTGTTGTTTTCTAAAAACAGAGACTAAAATCCTATTTTTAAATTCATCTCACTATATAAAAGCACCCCTCCCCTTCGCTCTCCTCACACAACGAAAAAAAAGAGAAGGAGAAAGAGAGAGAGAGAGATCAGAGGAAAAGAGGGAGATGATTTTGGCTTTTCGGAGATCAGAAACGGATAGAGATTCTAATTTTAAAGATTAATAAAGGCAAGTTCATCTCTTTCCAAACCCATCCCCAGTTAGTTTTGATATTGATAAAAAATTTGATGAATAGAATTTTAGATCAAATCCAAAAAAAAAAAAGAAAAGACATGATATTGATGAAAAGAATGTTAGATCAAATCCCTAAAGACATGATCTTTGTTGATGTCCGTGAACACACAGTCGATGGGGTTGTGGTTCTGGTCTTCGCGCCGGTGGCGAATAGGGGGAGGATGAGAGATGTGACCGACTCCTCCTCCGACTTTATGCCCGATCCTCAGACTGGAATTCTCGATTTTTCTGCACAAACAAGAAGAAACCCGTGGGAGGGCGGAGCTCATTTCCCCCGTGGTACCTCCGATGATCAAGTCAGCTGGTGAGCTTGAAAGGAGTTTGAGGGAGAGTCCCTGGGCCATTAAGGTCCTTAGAGGATACTCTTTTAGAGTTATTAGTTCTTTTTTAGTAAAGGTAAATTCAGAGCTTTTATGAAGAAGTAGCAGAAAAATCCTCCCATTTTTACCTTTCCCCCCTCCTTTTATAGCCCATCGCCTCTGAGAGTTTGACCCTTTGGCTTTGGCTATGCACAGGAGGCGGTTGAGGGGTGAGCTAGAGGCTGAGTCATCTTTCTCCTTCCAGGTGTCGGTTGGCGATTGGGAGGGAAGTCATTCAAATACATGAGAGAGGTGTTATCTTAGTATCCTGGATTCGACAAATGAGGCAGGGCAGAGGATAGGCCCACTGTTTGGTTGTCCTTCCCCCTCCAGATGGTGGCTGGTGACTGGAGGGGAAGTTATTCGAGCCCAGAAGAGCATCATGGCGACCCCAGAGAAGTGGCTTGTGAGTAGAATAAACGGCTTATGCAGGGATTTGTCAGAGCAGAGATCTTGATGGGACTAATTAGTGTTGTTGTGTTGATTGACATCTGAGGTGAGCTTAGATGGATCTTATCCCCTTAGTAGAGGCGAGTCGGTTCGTGAGTTGTCTTTGTGATTTTCTGACTCGACAGCTGAGTGAGATTCGAGTCGAGTGTATAGTTGAGACGTTTGCTTGAGGAGTCGTCTTGATTACGAGGGACCGATTGGTCCCGCACTTCGAGTCGGTAATGATGACCCTTGGTCAAAAATGACTCGTCCGCTTGACTGGCCGATAGACTTGCCATTGTCTGGGCTTTTGAGCCTCTAAGCTGGTTTGGACCATGGCCTTTTTTAGCCTATACAGACAATCTTTCGGTATCTTCATCTTTAGATGGTAAATTACCATAACAATAAATTATCAGATTTGATGCGATTTGCTATGTTATATACATATTTATGGCTATTCAGGTTGTTTATATGTTTTTATAGGTTTCAGCAGATTTTTTGAGTAATTCAGACATGTACTACATAAATTTATGAATAATCAGGTTATTATTACAGGATTCATGTGATTTTTTCAATCTCAAACAGAAACATTCGAACTTTTATATGATTAAGATTACCTCATATTACGAGCCAAAAAAAATTGTATATAGTGGGGGTAATCTTATCATGGTGACCATAAACACTTTTCCCTACAAATTTCAAAACATCCAAACAAACAAAAGAAGAGTGAGAAATGTCATATCAACAAAAGTTTTCCCTTTTTGTCCATGCGAACCAAACACAAGAAAAGTAAATACATTGGTTTCTCACCATTTTTTATGTGCGAAACAAAACAAAACAATTTATTTCTTGAAAAAATTTGAAAAACTAAATACTTGTGTTTCTTTATATGGAATTGTATTTCCCTATATCTAGGAAACGAACCAAACAGCCCCTAAGTAATAAGTTAATAGTCCTGGAATCTAGTTTAGCGCACATGCTTTCTCATTTTTGCCCTCAAAATTTTCTCGAAATCACGATTAGCGCACCACCGTCATCTCTCTCCCCCCTCCCCCTCGGCTCTCTCCCATCTAGGGTTGAGCATGGTTCGGTTCAAACCGAAAAAACCGACCGAACCGATCCGAACCGACCCGAAAAAAGCGGTTTTATGAATAAGGCGGTTCGGGTCGGGTTGACAACTTTTCAAACCGACCCGACCCGAACCGACCGAATATATTCTCAAAAGCCTCAAACCCTACCCGTTTACCCGACCCGTCCCAAACCCTCAACCCTAACCTCATTTCCTCTAAGACTCCTAGTCCCAGTCGCCGCTACTCATTCCCAATTTCCCATTTCCCTCAATCCCTCTCTCTTGCTCTCTCTCACTCTCCTCAGCCGCCACCCGCCACACGCGACAGCCGAGGTCAGCCTCTCTCACTCTCTCTCACTCTCCTCAGCCGACAGCCATGGTCCATCTCTCTCACTCTCTCTCGAGAAGCTGCAATTGGGAAGGGGAGATGACTTATTCGATCGCCATAGCTTTTCTTCAGCTGTCGGTGATTGGGTTCGTGCTTGCAGAAAAATGGTGGCTGAATTGTTGTTGCTTATTTGTCCATGGTAAATCCTTTATCTTCTTCTTGAATTCAGCTTAATTAGCTAAAAAGTGAGTTTTTGACGAATAAGTACATTCGGGTCTATAACGCACTAGACAAAAATCTTGCAATGAACTCCTCATTAGGCCATTCTTCGGTCTTGTAGCTTCTGAATGCTGATCAAGCATGAAAATCCCAAAAATAATTCTTTTTTTTCTAATTTCTTATTTCTAATTCATTTGTATTTGTATTTTTTCTGGTCAAATTTAAGATAACTCATGGGGGTTTTGTTTTTTATTAGCATAAAGCTTCAGACAAAAACACTCAATGATCTGGGTTGTTTCTGTCAAATATAAGACGGTGCTTATATATTTGTGCCTTTGATTGTTATACTTGATGAAGTTAGAACCGAACAAACCGAACCGAACCGCACCGAACCGATTTGCAATGGTTCGGTTCGGTTTTGAATTGTATGTGGTTCGGTTCGGTTGTTCAAATTTTGGTAAACACCGACCCAAACCGAACCGTGCTCACCCCTACTCCCATCTCATCTCATCTCATCCCCTCAAAATAATAAAGTGACCAAATCTAAACCCTAACCCTAGGCCTAATCAACCATCTCCATCAACGGCGACCAGGAAACCTAACGTAGGACACTTTCCCTTCGATTGACTTCTTTCCCCCACAATTAGGGGTTTTCCGCAGTTTTCTGATGGATTCGGCTCCATACGACCGCGCCGACGTGATCCGCTTCGCGAAATGAGAGAAGCGACTATTTCCCGCGCCTCTCCAGTACTACTTGGACGGGTCGGACGCGCACACGTCGGTCGCCGGTGGGTCGGACCCTAGCTACGGTGGCGGCGATCTACTTGCTTGAGGGTTAATTTCTGGCAGGGGTTTACTATGTAGTTTGTATGGCTTGGGATCTACGTGCTGAATCTCTTGATTGGGTTCTTGTCGCCGATGGTGGATCCGGAGATCGAGGCTTTGGATGGGGCGTCGCTGCCGATGAGGGGGTCTGATGAGTTCAAGCCCTTCATTCGCCGGCTGCCCGAGTTCAAGTTCTGGTAATTTCCTGCTTATCTTGTAGTGTATATTGTGCATTTAGGTTTTATAATGATTTATAAGTGCATTTAAGTTACATTGAGTATGAAACGGTCAGGGATAACGTGAGAATGCTTGAGGTTGGAATGTTTTCTTTGGTGGTAGGACGATTCTGTTGATTTAGGATTTTCGTTAATGAAAATGCGTGAGATTGTGTTATGCTTTCTTTCATGGCGATGTAATGTTAGACCTCTAGAAGAACTCACTCTTGTAATTGGATTTGAGGGGAGTAATGGAGGGGAAGTTAAGTTAATTTGGGAGAAATATTGTGGGATTTTGTTCCCCTCCAAATTGGGGAGGGGAAGGGAATTGATCGAAATAAGATTATCCTATAACATTATCCTTCCAAGATCAAATACAATGGCTGAGATTGAACTTGAGGTTCCCTTCCCTTCCCTTTGTTGAACTCCCAAACGGGGTGAAATATAAAGGAGAAAAACCCTAATATGTAATAAACCAAACATGACTTAATTTAGTTAATGTGGACCCTAACGTACCACCATGTTTCCATTGCCTCTGCATCCCCTTGTGGGTTGGCTTTGCACTTGTCTAGTCCCGGTTGAGTATTGTGATCTCGGTGTCAACCCTTTGGCTTTGCACTAGACTAGTCCCAATCAAAAATCACAGTGCTAACGTCACCAGACTCACTGCTCGCTTGCAACTGGAAAAGTTAGGTTGACATTGATATTATTTGTTAGAGATCTAGGAGAACAACCCTAAAAACCTAGGTGTTGGAGAAAATCCAGATCTCTAATAGATTCCACATTGACTCTCTAGGGACTAAATGGACACAAGTATATAGATATGTGAGATGATGTTCTGGTAGTTCGCATTATATTACATAATTTCATTTCTAAGTGCCTAATTTAATACCAAACACTCAAAAGTTATTTTTGGCCTTAAGCTAGCATTATTTTGGATTGAGTTGCGCAATTGAATTACCATGTTTGTAGAGGTTATTGAGGCTAGGTTTCTCATACTGGAGAAGCTAATCCAACACCAGTGTTGTGCTCCTTGCTTATCCATTGTATTATAGTATAAATCTGGTCTTTAGTGATAGCTTGTCGTCCATATTACTATTAATTTCTGTTTATTTGTATTAGATATTACTTGCTATTTGATTTCCTTTCTTTGTTAAAAGCTATTGTAAATATTCTAGAACTTTCTCTTAATTTCTCTGGGGTAACTTGTTCTGACCTAGGTTTATTAAATGTTTCATTTTGCCAAGAAATGGTGGTCTTTGGCAAAGTTTGAGAAAACCTGGACATCATAAGTAGCAAATAAATGTGCATGAAGTAGCCTGTCATGTGTGCTTAGGGCTTTGCAGTCTCATGCTGTTTACATTATCTAGTTCTTATAACGGACTGTAATTCCTTTTGTATATCAGGACAATTGCTAGGTCATTGGTGAGCATATGTGTTGCATTTCAAATTACAGTACATATTACACGATAAAAATACTTATGTCTAGAATAGATAGTCTTCTGTTATTCTCTCTCTGGAAAACTGGCAGCATACTCTTTTATCTACACAATTGTTACATTTCTGGTTAGGGAGTACATTGAGAATGCCATATACACTTGGACATCATGCATTGACATTTTGATAATACGTAACTTTGCAATGTTTGCATGCTATTCCTGGAGTATTATTGCGTACTTTTCATGTACTAGATATCTGGTTGTATTGGATTGAGATTTATACAATTCTTACTTGGGTTAGACTAGATCCCAGATAAAAATATGGTTACATAGCAGGCTGAGTACCTATGACCACTATAATCATATTCTAGGCCTTCCCTATCAAATATTGATTCTGATATGTGGTGTGGATTTTACCCATGTTTTGATGATCTTGATATACATATATTTTTTACAATTTGCTGGTAACATTATGCAGACTTCCTAAGATTTTCTGCCAAGATCTGGTCACAAAGCTTGTAATATCCAAGCGCAGATTGGTGGATGACCTATTTTATGGTTCATGAGGTTAGTGGCCCTGCAAAATTGCATTGGACAATGCTTCTTACAGGCAATCGTGTTCATTGTTCATTGTTAAAGGCAAACTATGTAAGGTAAAGCAGGCTGCATAAGTTAACTGGAAGAAACTGCACTAAATTCACTAATCATTGTTTGTTCAAATTGTATATAACAGATGTTTTAACAGGACTTCTTAAAAAAAGCTAATGCAATTGTTAGGGTCATGCATGCTGTCCTTTTTAAACCCCACTAACAATGACAATCATCTTGGTTTCACTTGCCAAGTATGTTAATTTGCTCAAGGACAACTTAATAGTGGATCTAGACCTTTTATTAGGTGGATTCATTTATAGAGTTTCATTAGGATGTGGGAGGGTTGGGCATGAATATATACGTTTTGTACTTGATAGAATGAATGTTATAGGAGGTAACTAGTTCATTGTGTTTCTTGGTAATTGCTCGTAAAATCTTGATTTTTTGTCGTGCAATTTTGTGTTGGTAACTGATTTCCAGCATCTGTGTTGTTTTAACTGGAGTTTTTTAGTGAGTTTCTTAACAGTCTTTCATTAGCTTGCTGACTAAACATTAGTTGATATGCAGTTCCAAAATATTTATATTTATGAATCTGTTATGATTGGGAAAGAAAAGAAATGCGACTAGGATGTACTGTAGGAAATGCTGGATATTATTAGTGGGCATCCAATTGAATACCATGAGTTTTTATTTATCTGGAGCACTGTAGTATTATTCCTGTTTTATGCATTTAATTCGTCTAAGAGCTTTGAGCATAATAATGGTCGTTTGAAAAAGTTGCCATAAGAACATTACGTGTTACAAACAGACATGTGTTAGTGTAAGGAAAACATATATGGGAAAGGCTTAGGGTTCTCTTGTTTGGATGATATGTATAAAGCTCTGTGACAAAAACGACGTATGAGCTTGCTGAAAGACTTTTTCTGACCTTTTCTGTGATTTCTTTTTCATGTTTTGGGTGGTGGGGCTGGGATTTGGGTTATTGCTTGGATCCTGTGGTATGAACTGATGGCACCCCTATCATCTGAGTTCCTTGCTAATGGTTCGAAAATTTTGTTTAAGGAAGAAACTATAATGTCATAATGCATGAGGTTTGCAACGTCGTAGTCTCTACTGCTGCTTTTAATTGGCCACGACCTCTTGGTTTATTCGGTAGCGAGGTAGTCGCTGCACTTCTTTGTTGGTTTCTTGATCACTAAGTTAGACACTTAAAAGGCTTCAAAATATGACTTTTGAATGATTGACTATGAACTTTGTGCGAACTTTTATAAGCAATTATGCTAGTATGCAACTGATTGACACTAGCAGCCTTGTCAAAGTAAAATTGAAAGTTCAGAATTTTTGCTATAGATGGTTTAAGCTCATGGACCTAAGGAGGAACTCCTAATTCAACTGACTATAGAAAAAGATTGGATGATGTAAAGCTGCCTGGTTAGCAAGTAACGTTCGATTGTCGTCACCTTTAATTAGACTAGGAAGCACAGTTCTGCGCTGTTGATATCAGGCCTCTTGAGAAATCTGTCGAACTGAGATGTTTCTGAGAGATGCTGCAGTTGTCTGAACTTCAATCACTTTAATTTCTGAAGTAACAATCGGTTTAATTTGCACGTATTGAGTTGGGGTATTTGTGTGTTGATCATCAAATAAGCTCAAGTTTTCATATTTGTAAGCCAATCTGCAAAGTATGGCTTTTACTTTGTTAAAGATGGATTATGATGTAGATAATGCCACTTCACACGTCTGTTTATTTAATCTTTGGGAACCAATGATATCTCATTTGTTCTAAATATACACCTTTTTACACAAAGAAGAAAGAAAGAAGAAAATAGCGATTATCAGAGCTTTTTGTTGGAGATAAAGGAAATGTGAAATTGAAGTGTTGCATTGCTCATCTAGTTTCTTTTGTGTTTCAGGTACGCCATAACAAAAGCCCTCTGTGTGGCATTTTTTATGACCTTCTTCTCGATATTTGATGTTCCAGTTTTCTGGCCCATACTACTTTTCTACTGGATTGTTCTTTTTGTCTTGACCATGAAGCGCCAGATTCTACACATGATCAAGTACAAATATGTCCCATTCAGCATTGGGAAGCAGGTGAGATCTAGCTTTAATGCTAAAAATTATTGCCCACTGTCTTTTGACGTTTTAACTAAGATTGTTTCAAAGATAGCCTGTATATGAAATGAGACAGAAACTTGCGGAATTTGAAACAAACTTCTCATCAGACCTATAGGTTTGCACATAACAACATGTTCATACTGTTGCCTATATTGGACCAATTGTTCTTTTTTTTGGGTGCTTTATGCTTGTTATCCAGAAAAATTACACATTTGTGTGTCACATTATTTCAGCTTGCGATAAAAATTTTCATTAGTATTTACATAGACCAATAGCGTCAGACAGATTTAGCACTTTTGATCTATAGTCAACTGATAATTAGTACTGCATGTTAGATTTGTTGCACAGAATAATTTATACAGTAAGTTGCAGGTACACTCATGTATTGTGGTGGTGTAGCCACTTATATACCCCATATGAAAAAAAATTTATTAGCATTTATACACCCTTGACGCCGGATGACATTATTTGCTCACCGGCAATTTATAGAATATATATTTTACTGTTAAACTGAGGGCAAAGGGTTATTTATCATTATGTGACATCTCACTCTAAAGTTGAAAAATAATGTTGTGTCTGCAGACATAAAATATTCATGAAGCAATAAGTACAGAGATGTCAGTTCTAAAATCAGACGTAAAATATTCATGAAGCAAGAAGTACAGAAATGTCAGTTCGAGAATCAGACACTGCATGTTTCATTCTCATTTCTTTCATTTAACCTGCATCTCATTTCTGATGAAAACAGAGGTATGGCAAGAAGAAGCCTTCAGCATCAAGTAGTCGGTTATCCAAAGATTAACAGCTAGGTCGAGTTCCAAGCATAAAAAGATACCAGAAGCACGGAGATGGGGGCAAGAAAGTAGTTGACAGATTGGTGGATGTGTTGTGGATACCATAATATGAAAAATATTCATCAAAATTTATGTTAGGCCTGATGAAATGTATGTCAACAGCTTTGTTGTGGGAGAGGTGACATTCTCTGCAGAAGATGAAAATACACAATACATCAAATGTGAATTCTTTCACTTGCTGTTCCCTGTTGTGCTTTATCACACCAGTTTATGTATAAATTTTCTATAAAATTGATGGCTAAACTAGATTTATGCTTTATTTTCTAACAATAGTTAAGGAACGAATGAAGCCACTGCTGTCTGAAATTACGTTGCTAGCTGCTCTCGTTCTGTTGTTACCCATGTTTGAACAGGGATTGCATGTTGAGGTCTCTTTGTAACACCGATGTCACCGAGACGTCCGCATAATGAATACGGATTACAAAAAATTAGGACGAGTTGTTTCTCGATATGAAGAGGATCAAAATGGTTTATCTATCTGTGTAATTGTTTAACCCCGATGCTGATGAGGGCGTCATCAAGCCTTTCAAAGCACCTGACACCAGACGCTTCAGATGAAGCGCTGTCCGATAATCGTTTTGAGGCCCGAGATCCATCACATCTTTTGCTATTATCAAATGCACGAGGGCCGGAAGGTAAAACGTACGCCTCAAAACTTGATTTCCCAGGGCTTAGGGTTTACCAGTCACATGACTGACGCTCGCTTCAAACCCTCTTGACACAAGATTGCAATTTGCTTTCCTCAATATATTTTATATTATTGTATTATATATACAAAGAGCATGTTTTAGATCCTCACCTATAATTCCCTATTTTAAAAGCATCCCATGAATATGAACGAAAGGAATTTCACAAGCTGTGTGATGTTTCTTGATTACCTAGTGAAGGAGATACTAAAGGTGGGAATATGGTTATTATCACCCCAACAAAAATTGAAAAAAAAAAGAATGCGGTGAATTACGCATGTCCAAGTATAAGCTATAAATGGTACATATGCGTTGCCTCACAAATCAAGGAGTAAAAAAAATTGAGATTAGATCACAACATTATAATCATTTCATTCTCGGTTAGGAAAATGAACTTACAATTTAAAACTCCTTGCGCAACATCTGATGTTAAACAAACGACAATTAATGTTAGAAGTTCATAGGGGGTAATTATAACCCACATGGACATATCTATAAGGTTGAAGCCTGCATATTTTTTTCAACAATTCCGAACAAGAGAGCCTTTTTTCAATTCGAACAAACTCAAAGGTGCAGACACATGACACCTAGATCATCTTTCTTCTAGTATAAGCGGAGTAGACACTAAGAGCGACATGACACCTTGACTCAGAAACATCTTCTAACCCTTCAAAGATATCCTCTTGCTGGACTTCTCTCTTCCTCTTCACGTGCTAGGACCTTAGATTCAGAAGTCTAGTAACCTGTTTCCTCTTCTTATTATTTCTCTTTATCCCATACTATAATTATCTCCCTTTCCTCATTCTTTAATCAACTTTTTCAAATTAATAAAATTTCAGAAATCTTCCTTCACTGCTGAAAAATACTATCATCTTCCTAACAATGTTTTATTATTGGACAAGTTGATGTTTGACCAATTTATTCAACATTTTGTGGGGTCTACACTTTGACACCCACAATATGCTTACAGTATGGATCCACCCTTATTGAAACCAAATTTTGTGCCTTCTATCTATACTCCTACTTGCTAAGTTTTGCATCATCCAAAATTCTTATTTTAGTTGAAAGTAGAGGAGGCTACCCTTTCAATCTTTGTCATGAGCTTGAGATGTTAAAAACGTTCCTAATGTAAGTACGATATTTTTTTGTCCCTTACGTGGCAATTGTTTTTGTCTCTTTTAGTTCCCTCATGTCTTTTTTAATCCCTTTCAAGCATTGAATTTTTCCTCATTGATCTCTTCTGGGGTTTTGCTGTCTTATGTCATTTAGAGCCCTTTTTTATTTTGCTCTTTAAACGTAGTTGTGACTTGTGGAGAAATCAGAGATTTGGTCCAGATTCCGTGTCATAAGTCGACTCATGCACAGACATAAGTCAACTTATGGTAAGTCGATGGTAAGTCGACTTACGTTCTGTTCTGGAATTGTTGGTTTTGACTCTGTTAAGTCGACTTGTGAAGCCTGTCAAGTCGACTTGTGGTAAGTCAATGGTAAGTCGACTTACAATATGTTCTCCAGTTGCTGTTTTTCTCTCTACCAAGTCGACTTATACATCTTGTTAAGTCGACTTATAGCGGGTTTTTTTCTGCACAGTTAGAGCTCCTATTTGGATTCTGTTTGGGTTTTTGTTGTGGTATAAATAGGAACACGATTTTGAGGGTTTGTAAGGCTTGAATTTGGGATATTTGGAGTACAGGAAAGATGTATTTTCTGAGCTATTTGATTATGATTTATTTGGAGAGATTAAGAGCTTTGTTGGTGAGATTAGTTTGTTCCTTTGAGTGATTTGTAATATCAATTTGTACTCTTCTTCTCTATTAGTGAAAACGCCATCCCCTTCTTGCGCCGTGGACGTAGGCAACTTGCCGAACCACGTTAAAATTGGTTTGTTTGTGTTTGTGGCATTGATTTGATTGATTTGGCCTTTATCTCGACGTTTGGTATTTGGTTCCTCGAAGCACGTTTGGTTGTTTGGATTCCGCACAACGCACAATAATTGGTATCAGAGCTCGGGCTACGCTTGGACTATTTGGAGGAGTAGATTGTTTTGGAAGTTCGGCTAGGGCTTCGTTTGGTGATAAAGGTGGGATATTTTTGGTAAAGACTCTATCTTTTTCAATTTGGATCTATTCTTCGTTGATTTTATTATAATTTTATACCCTCATTATCTATTTTATATGAATAAATATACCACTAATAATTGTTTTTATCTTTTAATTGCAGATTAATGAAGAATAAATCTCAACTTCCCATCTCTCAACAAAAACCCATTGATTAAATGAAGAAATGATTCAAGAAGCCTAAGTGCAATTTTCGACTTTTTGAAGGCCCAAAGCAAAAAAAAAGAATACACCAAGGAAATGAAGACCGGTCTTGAAACTTTGGGCCTGCAAACTCCAATGGGCCGGTGAATTAATTTTGAAAATCAAGTGAATAGCATGGACTTGGAAGCTTCATGGGCCGGACTTCACATTTGATTGATGCTTTGGACTTATTTGCAAAATGGAGGCCGGATTTGTTTGTTGCTGCAACTTGGGACCGGACCTCAAAGAGGCTTTGCTGCTGGACCGGACTTGTGATGTTTTTTTTAAAAATCAAATGAAGATTTTAATGTGGACCGGACTAGGCTTTGACAAGCTGCAGATTTGGGAATTAATACAAAAGTGGGCCGGATGTTTGAAAATCAAATGTTGCTGCAGATTGCATTGGATGGGCCGGACTCAAAAGCAAAAAAATGAAAAATGAAATTTGTTGCAATGAAACCGGACTTGATTGTGCAAACAACAACAGGCCGAAAATACAAGCTCTTACAATGAAGACCGGACTTGATCAAATGAAATCAGAAATTGTTTGCTGCAGTTTTGATTTTAATGGGCCAGACTTGCTACAAAGAACTTGATTTTCATTTATTTTTGAAAATCAATTGGGCTTCTTATATTTGGGCTAGAGAAGAACAAAAAAAGCAAATTCAAAGGTGGAGATTGTTGCTTGGGGCTCAAGACAAATCCAATGACTCATATTCATTGAAGATTACTATAAATAGGGGTAGAGAGTGAGGGGTTAGAGAGTAAAAATTTTGTAAACTCTTTTTGGAGAGGAGGGCTACTCTTAATTGAGAAGGCCTTCCAAAAATTGTAACTTTAGTTGCAATTAATAATAATAATTTTTTCACCACTTTAAATTTTTCTCTTCTTCTCTTTATTGGATGATGAAGATGAAGATGAAGATGGAGAATTATTTGAAGGTTTGCATTTCTTTCTTTTTTTCATAGTTTAGATTTTTCTTTTCTTTTTATTTTTGTAATTAGTTCTTTTTCTTGTTTTTATTTCTTAAAGATGTGAATTTAATTCTTGTAGGAAGTTTAGAATTATATGAAACTAGTCTAATTTCCTTTATATTGTATGAATTATTCTCTTGCACTTAAAATGTTCATGTTTAGGATAATCAACTAGAGAACTAATCGGTAGAAGAAGAATTTGATAATCTATGCTTATCTTAAATGGTTTGATAGGTTATGCTTATGAATTCTAGGATTATTATCATGTTGTTGTTCTTATCATGAATAGTAATTTTAACTTAGATGATAATTTGATAGGTTACACTTTCCTTAAATGGTTTGATAATCTATGCTTAATAAATCTAAGTTGAAATATGATAAAAAGAGAATAGTTTATATTTTGTAATTGAAATTGGTTAGTGGATTATATTCTAGATTTCTTACCTCTTTTGAATCCTTCATCTTAACTTTCTTAAATTTTCTTTTCATTTTTGGTTTTATTTCTTGATTTTATTAATTCATATTTCTTGCCTTGTGATTTCATTTATTCTTTAATTCTTCCTTCTCTCCTCTAAAATTCAATTTATTATCTTTTGCATATATTCATAACAATCACTCAACAAAATCACATTCACACTTATTCTTTATTCCTAATTGTCACGCACAAAATATAAGAACCAAGTTTAATAATCTCTTAAAATCACCTTCTTCGTGGGATCGATATCTTTTTATACTATAACTTGATAAATTGTGCACTTGCAATTTTGGTACATAATTATGCCGCATCAAGTTTTTGGCGCCGTTGCCGGGGAAGGTGCTAAAATAGGATTTTATTAACTTGATTCTTTAACTTGTGTATTTTTCTTGTGAAGGAACCGCTTGGAGCTTGAAAATCTTGGATTGAAGATCAAGAATTTGGAGCATTGCTTTCGGGTAAGTCTTCTTTCTAGTTTTCAATTCCACCCTCTTTAGCTAGCTTCACAATTAGAGACAATTAGGATTTAAAAAAAAAGATTTTATTTTTGTTGACCATAATAAAATTCATCTTTCACTTAGATATTAACTAACAAGATAATAAACTCAAACAATTTTCCCCCTTCTTACATTTGATTGTTGTCGACCATAATTAAAAAAAAAGATTTTCTTTTTATCATCCTTTTTAGTCGCTTTTAATTTCTAGGGTTGCATTTCATTTAGTGTAGGAATTCACCAAAGTGATTGTAGCACTTGATTTGGCATACACTTAAAACATTCTTAAGGGCAAAACCCCAATCAAGATAAGGTAAGGGATTTCATCACCCTTTCCTTAGCCCACAAATCACTAATTCCTCACTTCACAAACCCAAGCCTTCTAAAACTCATTAGACGTTGACCCCTAAGGACACGAGCTCAATAAGGAACAAGAAAAGTGAACGATTTAAGTTTTCTCAGAATAGTTGGTGTCTAAGGCAAGGTTTAGGGGTAGCGTAAAGCGCTCCGCAAGGAAAGAGGTACTTAATTGATCTTTGATCACCCTCTAGTACTATCCTTACCTGGCTAACTACCTGGGTAAAACTTTGATCTTTTCACTGTAGGAATTTTTGGTTAGGAGCTGGTCTAGTGGAGTTAGGCTAAACCCTAGAGTTAGAGTTGATTGAAAAGTGATTGCCTTGATTTGTTTTAGTTAGGATTTTTCTTTTTCTTTATCTTCTCATATAAAAAAAACTAATTTTCTTTCTTTCCTTAAAAGAAAAAAAAACTATCTTTCTTTCTTTCCTTTAAAAAAAACTCGGAATTTGAGGAAGTATGTATTATGATAAAAATGAGAGAATTAACCGAAGATGCGATTAAGCTTAGATTTATTCCATTTGCTCTAAAGGACAAAGCTAAAAAATGGCTGTACAGCTTACCGATAAATTCTATCTCAACTTGGGAGGAATTTGTCACCGTTTTTCTCAAGAAATTTTTCCCTATTCACAAAACGGTAAAGCTTAGGAACAGCATTCAGAATTTCAAAATTGTCCCGGGAGAGCCATTCTGGAAATACTTTGACCGATTTAAAGATCTTTTAATCCAATGTCCTCATCATGGTCTAGAAAAATGGCGATTGTGCCAAGTCATATATGAAGGATTGGACTATTCTTCAAAAACATCTTTAGAATCGATGTGTCAGGGAGATTTTATGAGAAAAAACGCCGATGAAGCTTGGGAATTCCTAGAGAGTCTATCCGAGAAAACAATGCAGTGGGAAAACTGTGATGACAGGGTTTCATCTGTTTCCCAATCTAAGTCTAGTGGTTTTTCCCTGGAGTCAAACATTGCTTCTGAAGCGAAGATGGCGACGATTATGCGGAGGTTAGAAGCCTTAGAAGTTAAGGAACGAGCTCCGGCTCAAATCAATCATATTTCTGCCCCGGGATGTCATAACTGTCAGTCTCCTACCCACGTTTCAGAGGAATGTCCTCTTCTAGGAAACAACCATGCTTTAGAACAGATGAACGCTGCATTCCAGCGCCCTAGAAATGATCCATTTTCTCCAACCTACAATCCAGGTTGGAGAAATCATCCCAATTTTGCTTGGAACCAAGGAAATTCTCATGGAAACCAAAACTTCATTCCTGCGTCGAACCAACAATTCCCTAGGGGAAACGCTGTCCCATTCAACGCACCGAACAATTTTTCTAACCCACCTTTTCCAAACCAACATCCTCATCCTCACCAGCCTACAAATCCTTCAAATTCTGATCATGACAAACGTTTGAGTGTCTTAGAAAAGGGTTTAGAAGCTATGATCAAAGCTTCTACACAAACTACCAACATGTTGACCCAATCATCCACCACTCTAAATTCATTCATGCAAACCACCGGCCAAGTGCTCAACTCGAACACACAAGCCATAGCCCGGTTAGAAACCCAACTTGGGCAACTAGCCGCTGCCGTGAGTGAGAGAGAAAAAGGAAAATTTCCAAGTCAATCTGTTGCAAACCCTAAAGACACTGGATCCAGTTCCAACAACCCAGCTCAACTGAATGCAATTCACACTCTGAGATCAGGAAAACAAATAGACAATCAGGTTAGAATGCCACCGGATCAAACCCCTTCTCCCATTCAAAACACTCCTTCCGATGAAGCAATTCCTTCATGCCACCGGATCAAACCCCTTCTCCCATTCAAAACACTCCTTCCGATGAAACAATTCCTTCCGATGACCAAAATGCTGAACATGAGATTGAGCCTGATCTAGATAGGTATAGGCCCATTGCCCCCTTTCCAGATAGACTCAAACCTAGGAAAAACTCCCCGCAGGTTGAGAAAATCCTAGAAACATTCAAACAGGTCAAGATCAACATCCCTCTCCTAGATGCAATCGAACAAATTCCCTCTTATGCAAAGTTCTTGAAGGACTTATGCACTAAGAAAAGAACCACCAATGTCCCCAAGAAAGTCTTCTTAGCTACCAACCTCAGTGAAATTTTTTCGAAACCCATGCCGTTGAAATATAAGGACCCTGGTTGTCCCACAATTCCATGCGTCATAGGTAACACTCACATTGATAAGGCACTTCTAGACTTGGGAGCCAGCGTCAACCTCCTTCCTTATTCAGTCTATCAACAGCTAGGTGTAGGAGAACTTAAACCTACAAGATGCACTCTACAATTAGCTGATAGATCTGTAAAAATTCCCAATGGAGAGGTAGAGGATGTTCTGATCAAAGTTGGAGAGTTTATTTTCTCTGTTGATTTTATTGTCTTGGAAACGCAGCCCGTTTCCAATCTCAAAAGTCAAATCCCCGTCATTCTAGGAATATCGTTCTTAGCCACCTCAAATGCTTTGATAAACTGTAGAACCGGTCAGATGAAACTATCTTTTGGGAATATGACTGTTGACCTCAATATCTTTAACTTAGGGAGACATCCTAGTGATCCATCTGATGAACCCATGGAAGTGAATTTCATTCAAGGAATATCCAGTGAACAACAAGAGGGAGAGTGTGAGTCTGATTCAAATGCATCTGATTTAATGATTGAGGAGCTTTCTGATGATGAACTAGAGATAGAACCGCTGATCAATCATGTTTTTGCTGTTGGCTGGCAACGAGAACCTTTAGAGATAGAACCCCGAGTCCAGCTTCGCCCATCTGTGGAGGAACCCCCTAAGTTAGAGCTCAAACCTCTACCCGAAAATCTAGAGTATGCCTACTTAGGGGAGAACGAGTCTTTACCAGTTATCATTTCTTCTGAGTTGACTACCGATCAAAAGGAAGCTCTCTTAGCTGTTTTAAGAGAGAATAGGGAAGCCATTGGATGGACCATGACTGATATCAAAGGGATTAGTCCAACCATTGTTCAACACTGAATCCATTTGATAGATGATGCCAAACCTAGTAGAGATGCTCAACGTAGGTTAAACCCAGTGATGAAAGAAGCCGTTAGGAAAGACATTCTGAAATGTCTCGATCATGGGATCATTTATCCCATTTCTGATAGTTCATGGGTGAGTCCAGTCCAAGTTGTTCCAAAGAAATCTGGGATCACCGTGATCCAAAATGAGGCTAATGAGCTGATTCCCACTCGGATCCAAACTGGATGGCGAGTCTGTATTGACTACCGAAAGCTCAACTTAGCCACTCGGAAAGATCACTTCCCTCTTCCTTTCATTGACCAAATGTTAGAGCGTTTAGCAGGACACGAGTTCTACTATTTCCTGGATGGATATTCAGGTTACAATCAAATCCCTATCACTCCAGAAGATCAGGAGAAAACCACCTTCACTTGCCCGTATGGAACATTCGCATATCGACGCATGCCCTTTGGCCTGTGCAATGCACCAGCCACATTCCAACATTGCATGATCAATATTTTTTCCGACATGGTAGAGCGATTTCTCGAAATTTTCATGGATGACTTTTCTATTTTTGGTGACACATTTTCCCAATGTTTACATCATCTTAAACTGGTCCTAGAACGGTGTAGGGAGAAAAATCTGACTCTCAATTGGGAGATATGTCATTTTATGGTTAAACAAGGCATTGTCTTAGGACATGTAGTTTCCAATAGGGGAATCGAAGTGGACAAAGCCAAGGTAGATCTCATTTCCAATCTCCCTCCTCCCAAAACAGTCAAAGATGTCAGATCGTTTCTTGGTCATGCTGGTTTTTACCGACGTTTTATCAAGGATTTTAGCAAAATTGCTAGACCCTTAACCAATCTCTTAGCCAAGGATACATCATTTGTCTTCTCCCCCGACTGCCTCAAAGCTTTCGAATATCTGAAAAAGGAGCTAACCACAGCTCCTATCATTCATGCACCGGACTGGACCTTACCCTTCGAACTGATGTGTGATGCATCTGATTCTGCAATCGGTGCTGTTTTAGGACAACGGTTTGATGAAAAACCGCATGTGATCTACTACGCCAGTAGGACTCTGAATGATGCCCAACAAAACTACTCTGTCACAGAGAAAGAGTTTTTAGCTGTAGTCTTTGCCTTAGAAAAATTCAGGTCCTACCTCATCGGTTCCTTAACCAAAGTTTTCACAGATCATGCCTCACTAAAGTATCTTTTGACCAAAAAGAATGCTAAAGCACGGCTCATTAGTGTCTAAAAATCACAATAGATAGCTGATCCCCATCAAACACCGATGATGGAAGTTACAATCTGACGACTTTCAGAAGGCTACAATTTGAAGACTTTCACGTAGATCGCTGAAGGTTACAATCTGACGACCTTCACGACAACCGATGAGAGCTCTAGTTTAACAGCCTTCACAATCAACATCGAGAGTTACAATCTGACGACTCTTGCATATCAAAGAGCTAAAGTAAAGATTACAAAATGACGATCTTTGCAACGCTTCGACAGAAAGAGACTACAAATCAATGGTCTCTTCAAATCAAGACGTGGAAGTCCTCCCCGCGTACCAGCATCAAGATGCGCCGCGTTCATAGCCACGAACGCAGCTCAAATACAGCTCCAAAAGTTGCAAACGCAGCTTAAATCGCCACTGGACGCAGCTCTATTCGCTGCCCGACGCAGCTCAACATCGCTGCCCAACGCAGCTCAACATCGCTGCCCGACGCAGCTCAACATCGCTGCACAACGCAGCTCAACATCGCTGCACAACGCAGAACCGCTGTCAGCTTTTAGGGAAGGTCACTAGAAGAAATATGATGCCGTTACAACCCATATTATCTGTTGAACTTTTTGATCTGTGGGGTATCGATTTCATGGGACCATTTCCAAATTCCTTTGGAAATATCTACATTCTAGTAGCCGTTGAATACATGTCAAAATGGGTTGAGGCGGTAGCTTGCAAAACTAATGACAACAAGGTCGTTGTCAAGTTTTTGAAAGAGAACATTTTTGCCCGGTTTGGAGTACCTCGAGCGATCATTAGTGATAACGGTACACATTTCTGTAACCGTTCTTTCGAGGCTTTGATGAGGAAATATTCAATCACACACAAATTGTCAACTCCTTATCACCCCCAAACCAGTGGACAAGTAGAGGTCACAAACAGGCAGATCAAACAAATCTTAGAAAAAACAGTTAATCATAACAGAAAAGATTGGTCTGTAAAATTGTGTGATGCTCTGTGGGCATATAGAACTGCTTTCAAGGCCAATTTGGGAATGTCACCATACAGATTAGTATTCGGAAAAGCTTGTCACCTACCAGTAGAATTGGAACATTGAGCAATGTGGGCAATAAAACAGTTAAATTTTGACTCAGACTCAGCAGGTAAAAACAGATTGCTCCAAATAAATGAGTTGGAAGAAATTCGGAATGATGCATACATAAACTCAAAAATTTACAAAGAGAAAACAAAAATTTTTCATGACAAATCAATTTTGCGAAAAAATTTCTCTCCAGGACAGAAAGTTTTATTGTACAATTCAAAATTGCATCTTTTTCCGGGAAAATTAAGATCAAGATGGACTGGTCCATTTTTTGTTAAACAAGTTTTTCCACATGGAGCTGTCGAGATAGAAAATCCTAAAAATGGTAATATTTTTAAAATAAATGGTCAACGTCTGAAACCATTTTTAGAATTTTCTACGCTCGGAGAGGAAGAGGTGTTGGTTCTTCATGAACCTCATTATCTATAAAAAAAAAAAAACTAATTTTCCTTTTGTTTCTTAAAAGAAAAAAAAGAAAATAAATTCTTTTGTTTTAAAAAAAATTAATAAAATAAAAATAATTACTTACAATTTTTCTCTTATTTGATTTCTTCATCCTCATACTAACAGTAATTGCAGATCATTATCATCATTGTCAACCGAACAACTGTAAGTTCTCCAATTTTATCTGCTTTACTTTGTGCTTCAGCGAATTTGCATTGAGGACAATGCAAAATTTAGGTGTGGGGGTGAGAAATACATATTTTCCTCTTTATTTTACCTTTTTAGTTATATTTTTCTTTCCATTTGTTTAAATTTTTTTTTTTTTTGAAAATATTGTCACTTGCCAAATTGATAGAGTTAAGTAATAATTGATCAAATTGATAGATTTTAAATTTTCTAATTCTTAGTTAGTGACATATTCAAGTTCACCTTTTATGATAACTCCAAATAAAATTCTTAAGAAATGATTTTTCAACCAGTATACCTTACTTAAGTCTTACCTTAGATTTTTAATTAAAAATAATGAAATTTTTGCATGCTTAACTTAGAGTTGAAAATATTTTTTCAAGTTATCTTAATTTACACAAATTTTTTTAAAAGACTATATATACTTACACATATATATATTAAAAAAAAACTAACCTTATAAAAGAAGAGTGCGAAAAAGGGGCACCACCAAAAAAAAAGAAAAAAAACTCTTAAATTCAAGGTGATTCTATCTTATAAAGCCTAAGTTGACTGAGCAATTAAGCCCAAGGAGTATCTCTATACTTAATGACCTAAGCCCAATTGGGTTGGGATTCATTGGCCCAAAACTCGTTAAATGGTCACTTAGAAAGCCCGTTAAAATAGAAAACAATCACCAAGAATTAGAGAGTGAAAAAAAAAATATATACATATATATAACACTAAC
>NC_033794.1:109523456-109532467 GCF_001876935.1 Asparagus officinalis | reverse complement strand
TGAAAACTCATCTGTTTTGTAAAACATGCACGAACATGTGCACGAACGAAAACGTGAATTTGTAAATTCCTTTAAACATAACAAATCAATTCCAAACTTGATGAAACTTTGAGAAATGTTTGCAAATGATATTTTGAACATGTTACAAAAAGAATTTTCCAATTTGCATTTCTCAATTGTGAAATCTCATTATTTTGCAAAAGTATTCAAAACATGAAAAACCCAAAACCATGCATGTATGTATATAACTATATATATACATAGAAACCAAATACGTGTGTGTATATGATATTGAGCTTAAGGTACTTAACACACATAATATAAAATCTAAATTAGATTACCCAAGCTTTATCTTGATCTTCATTGTAGCTCAACTTGGTACACGTTGCGGATGAAGCTAAACTTGGATCTTGAACTAGAATTTGCAAGGCTTCACCGACATTCCGCCAACCTCCTTTGGATATGATCGTTGAAGCTCTATTCCATCCATCCTCCAACTACGTTGTTTGTCTATAATACATAGGAAAACACAAATACTAGACAAACAACATTAGTGGTAAATTGTTTGTTAAACATCATCAAAACAAGAAGGCCAACAATCTCCCCCTTTTTGATGATGACAAACAATTTACAAAAAGAAGTATATGCATGAAGTAAATGAATAATATATAATTTATAATTCACATGCATATAAACAAGAAATAATATACTCACAATATTTCTCCCCCTTTGACAACATCAAAAAGGGGACAAAAGAATTAAGAGAGCGAAAGCTCCCCCTATCAATAAGCATAGGTGAGTATCAAACAAGTATATGGATTGCTCCCCCTATCAAAAAGCCATATAGAATATATGCAATGAAGATCATGGCAAACATATGTGAGTAAGCATAAAAGATATGCTAACAATCACTTACATTCAAGAGATAATGAGAACACATATAAATGTATCATTTAAAACAAATGTCTCATATCAAAGAACATAAACATTATGTATAAAATAGATTTATGAAAGAATACATGAGAATCATGTAAAAAGTTTTCAAAAGAAAACAAATCACTCAAATGAAATCATAAATCAAATTTTAAGTCCAAAAGCAATGTTTGATCAACAAAGAAAACTTTCTTTGAAAAACTTGATCAAACCGTATAAAGAATACATTATAGAGCATATTTGAAATGTGAATTATCTATTTGTGCTATATAATGAATTCAAAAGAACAAATCAAAATAAGATTTTCATAGTTCAAAAATAAGATTACAAAACGTACTAGAATCATGAACTATGGATAAAAAATCTTTTAGAAGTATAAAATCATGAAGACAAAGGATTTGATCAATTAAAAATTTGTTTTCATAAACAATAGATTTTAAGACATAATTTTCAAAACCAAGAGAAGGAAATGTAAGAATACTAAAATTCTTGGTTTAAAATTTAAATTTGTTTTGGTACCCAAGAACTCTTGGTACCAAAAGATTTAGGGACATGACCCCTATCATTTAAGCTCAAAACCTTAGGGTTATGAACCCTCTTAGGTATATGTGGTGCACTAACATGGTCAAAACAATATTCATTCAAATGACCCTTCCGATTGCAATTTGTGCAATGAAAGAGATCCATTTGTTTTTGTGGACCATTAGTTCGTGCACGTGAATCATTTGCAAATAAATATTTTCTTTTAAGATTATTTTGCAAATGTGAAACATTATCAAAACAAAACTTTCCTAAGTGGCCATATCTACCACAAACATCACATCTAAAAACATGTGGCCTACTAGAAGCATTTGGCAAATGAGATTTAATTTTTAAATCAAAACAATATTTGGCCAAATGACCAAGACGACCACAATGATCACATCTATACACATGAGCATGCTTATGATGAATAATGGGTGCATGTGTGTGTTCATGTGATGAAGAAGTTACATGAGATGCACAAGAATGATTAATATTCTTATGTTTTTGTACATCATAACAAAACTTAGCTAAATGACCTTGACGGCCGCAAATAGAACACTTGTAAGTTTTGCTATACATGTGTGGATAATGAGTGGATGATTTTGATTTGGTCTTGGCACAAATGTTCATAAGCTTCTTATGGTTATTAATGCATATTTTCAAAGTTGAATCTAAAGATGAAATACTATTTTTCATAAGATTCAAATCTTCATTTTTAGGCACATATGCATTTTTAGAAGTAGAACATAAATAGTCATTTATAAAAGAAGCTGTATTATTTTGTATGTTCTTTACTTCTAACATGGCATTATCTCTTTCATGAGTTAAACTAGCAACGTTTGAAGTTAAAGAAACATGATCCAATTTTAATTTTTCATTGTTTTCTTTAAGGATCACATTTTCATTAGAAATAGTTTCAAACTTAGATGCTAACAACTCATGATCGGATTTCAAAATTTCATGCTTGCTTTGTAAATTAATGAAATCATTTTGCAATTTGTTAAAGGCATGTAATAATTTTTCACTAGCACAAGCAAGTTCATCATTAGGTAAATCATTTATGGTTTCGAACTCGCAAACCTCACTAGGGCTATCGCCTAGTGGCCGTGTGCATGATGCTCCACATGAACTTGAAGCGGGATCCTCCAAAGCTTGTCGGATCGCCTCCAAGTCTCCTTGATGTGCTTCTATAAATATCCATAAGGTGTAAGCACTATCAAAATGAACAAACTTGTTAGACATAGATGAGTTAAAAGCATTTAACAAATATTCTAACAAAATGTTGTTCATAGTAAACATGCGATGATCATTTTTATTCCACTTGGATTTCTCCAAAATGGGCACAATATAAGCATCATCTATAATTTCCCATAAATCAAAATGTTTAGATCTAACAAATAGTTTAAATCTAACACACCATTGGGCATAGGGGAAATTGTCTAATCTAGGAGCAACACTAGAATCATAGCCTAAACAAGATGCATCATTCATATCCATAATTTGTAAAAATATGCAAGCAAGATACAAATGCAATCAAAACAAGATTAGCACAAAAATATAACTTGGATCTTTAACTCAAGGCGATTAGACCTTAAATCAAAGAGCACCAAGCTCTGATACCAATTGTTAGACCCTAGAGGGGGGGTGATTAGGGTCTTATGCTAATCTAATCCGATTAAATGCCAATTAAAACTAATTAATAAGTTATCCTAGCAAGTATAAAATACAACAAGATACGTAAGCTAGGATAAGCAATATGAACAAATGAATATATCCTATCAATGAGATATTACAAATATATGAGCAAGGATATATGAACTAACACAAGGGTAAAATAAACAATCTACACAAGTGATAGGGTAATATGATGAGCAATACACAAAGGCGATATAAGATATGAAAACAAGAATAAGAACGCCAATGCAATCACAAACAAAACGATATGTTTACGAGGTTCGGTCCCCACGACCTACGTCCCCGCTCCTCACCTCGAGGAGATCTCCACTATCACAACCGGGTTTTCTACGTTCACCCGAACAACGTTTACACCTCACAATACAATCACTATGTAATCACACCTCACACACTAAGTGTTGGTCCTAGCCCGTGTCCTCCTCCTCAAGTGCTCGGTTACAACCTCTCCCTAGGCACGTCAACCGACGCCACTCCTCTTGGATTCGACCCCGTCTCTCACCACACACTTCTCTCGGTGTACAAGTGTATTACAAGTGAATCCTCACAATAAGCACAATATAAATCAAATGATTTGTTCTCTAAACAAGGTGAGAACTCAATTAAGCTCACTCTCAATGTCACAAACCCACAACCCTAAATTATACTATGAATGTAAATACAATAAGCTCAATAGGTTGTGTGTGAACAAAGAGTATCAATAAAACGATTAAACTCAATATAGAAATCTAGCTTATGGAAATTAAGATCAAAACAATAAATAGCTAGAATTGAGTTTAAGGAAAACTTCTCTATAGATCAAGAGTGAGAGAGAGATGAGTTGAATGCCCAAACACCAAAGGATGATCTCCTCTTTGCTCTTGTGAAATTTGCTTCACAAACTAAACTCAAACAAACTCTTAAACTCTTTTAAACAAAACTTAAACCCTTGATTAAAAACTTTCTTAAACTTGTTTTAAAACTCTCTTGACTAATTTGAAAAGACATCAGCAATGTGGTATATATACCCACTCGAAATCTCAGCAAAAACCCAAACAAAATGACCAAAAGGCCCCCAGAAAAAACCAGTCAGAAATAGCCGTTAGAAGTCCAACGGTCATATGGTCGGTCGACCGAAAATCCCGTCGGTCGACCGATGAGAGAAAAAACACGAAGAAAACTTTCTGGACTAACGTCGGTCGACCGGAAATTCTGTCGGTCGACCGATTTGAGCTCTCGGTCGACCGGACCGGTCGACCGACCACCTCTCTGCTGCATGCTGACGAAAGCTCAAATGGTCGGTCGACCGGTGCGGTCGACCGAAAACTGATATGACAGGTTCTGAAAACTGTTTTGCTGATTTTAAAATACTGTTTTAAAAATATCAAATAAATTCCAAAAAATGTAAAACTTCGGGGAATGATTGTAGACATAATAATAAACATGCTACAATGACTGGTTTTGAAAAAGGACTTCCCAAATGAAAAATATCATCATTTTGCAAATATGTTCAAAAACATGAAAACCTGAAAATTGATATTTTGATATTTTGACTTAAACAACATTTTGAAACTTTGTAAAATGTTTTTATAGACTTAGTAAAACATGTATAAACTGATATTGAAGTCTACAAACTAAGAATACAATATTTTCACAGATACAATAGAAAATGAAACTTATGAGTATGTATATGAAAATATATTTGTTTAAAAATATTATCATTTTACAAAATAGTCCAAAACATGAAAACCAGAAAATCCTGAAAATTGATATTTTGACTTAAACAACATTTTGAAACTTTGTAAAATGTTTTTATAGACTTAGTAAAACATGTATAAACTGATATTGAAGTCTACAAACTAAGAATACAATATTTTCACAGATACAATAGAAAATGAAACTTATGAGTATGTATATGAAAATATATTTGTTTCATATCTAAGTAGATAAACCAAATCACAATAATAAATATGAAACATGTAATTTCATATTTATAAACATGAAAACTAAAACTTGTGTTGTATATATATGTGACTACATATATATACAAGGAAACCAATAAAATGTGTGTGTATAGATAATTGAGCTTAGAGTACTTAACACACATAATATAAATCCTAAACTACATTACCCAAGCAATCTTGATCTTCAATTAAGCTTGACTTGGTACACGTGCGGATGAAGCTTGAACTTGATCTTGAACTTGAATTGTACGATGCTTAACTCCACAATTCCTCCAACCTCAATTGGATATGATCGTTATGGCGCAATCCATCCATCCTCCAACAACGTTGTTTGTCTACAAAACATAAGAATGCACAAACACTAGACAAACAACATTAGTAATAAATTGTTTGTTAAACATCATCAAAACAAGAAGGCCAACAAAGATATCATGAGAATCACCTATCCTCAAGCTCCCATGAGGATTGCTTTTTCTGAAGAGAAGATACACCCGTATCATGGGTCCCCCCTTTAGAAACTTGAAGTCCCTTTCAAGTTAGAACTTCAGCTGAGGAAACTCTCGAGCCCCTCCATCTTTGTTTTCTTCAGTCATCTTCTTTTTCCTTAGTCACTGAACTCCTTCCAAAGAAAAAGGATCTCGCCAAGCTTCTTGTATGAGGACCGAGTAAGGACCATACACATTGTTTTCTTCAGTCATCTTCTTATTCCTTAGTCTCTGAACTCTTTCCAAAGAAAAAGGATCTCGCCAAACTTCTTATATTGCGATTGAGTAAGGACCATCCACAGGTTCCCCGTCCACAGGATCTAATCGCTCTGATACCAACTTGATACGAGTCGCCGTGTAAGCACCCTTTGGTCGCGGAATTACCAAAAGGTGGGTTGAGAAGAGGATGACCAAAACACAAGAACAATTCAGTATAAGGCGAAGGAAAATACCTTCTCTAGATTATGAAGAACAAAAGATTACAATCTCTCCCTCACAATCTCACTAGAATCGAGAACAACCTCTCAACTCTCTCTAAAACCCTAATACAATTATTAGAATTTCTCTTGATCACTTCTCTCTGAGATCTGATCACAATCTAAACCCTAATCCTTTTGATCAGGAATTCACTTAGACCTAAAACCCTTTAGGACTACATCTTGGCCTCTAACCTCCTTGTTTAGAACCCTAAACAATCCCTATTTATAGGGTTTACAACGTGGTGGTAATCTTGTAAATAAACAAGTCCAAAAGGATCAGGAATCCCTGTCAAAACAGAATCCAAAACGAACCAGGAAAAGCTAAATATCGCGATCCGGTCAACCGCCAATCCTGGTCCGGTCGACCGGCCAGAGCGCTTCTGCAAACCCTACCTTGTGCAGGTTTCTCCGGTCGACCGGCATGGGTGCCGCGGTCGACCGGCTAGAACCCGACCCTGTTTTCCTGATCTTTTGTGTTTCACTCCTTCTGACTTCTTTCGCCATCCTCTATGGCTCTAACCACGCCTTTATTCTCAAGATATCATGAGAATCACTTATCCTTAAGCTCCCATGAGGATTGCTTTTTCCGAAGAGAAGATACACCCGTATCAGCCTAAGGCTGATTGGACCATTAGAGCAGATAGAGTTCTACGGATAAAGGGTAGATTGGTTATGCCAGCCAGTGTAGAGTTGAAGAGGGAGTTATTTGATGAGGCGCATCGTACTAGGTACACAGTACATCCAGGCACCACTAAGATGTACAAGGACTTGAAGAGACACTTATGGTAGAGTGGTATGCGTAGAGAGATTGCAGAGTATGTAGCTAAGTGTTTTACCTATCAGCAAGTGAAGGTAGAGCATCAGAAACCTACAGGAACACTTCAGCCTTTACCCATCCCAGAATGGAAATGGGCGGATATTTCTATGGACTTCATTGTAGGGTTGCCGAAGTCGAAGAAGGGGAATGATTCTGTTTGGGTGATAGTGGACCGGTTGACGAAGTCAGCACATTTTATTCCAGTGAGGACTACTTATACAGCTGAGGCGTATGTGAGGATCTTCATTCGGGAGATAGTTCAACTTCATGGAGTCCCAGATACGATCGTGTCGGATCGAGGATCGGTTTTCACTTTGCATTTTTGGAGGAGTTTACAGGACTCATTTGGCAGCAGGCTATTTTATAGCAGTGTATTCCACCCACAGACAGATGGTCAGACGGAGAGGGTGAATCAGGTGTTGGAGGACATGTTGTGGGCATGTGTCATTGACTTCCAAGGCAGCTGGGAGGATCATATTCCATTGATAGAGTTCGTTTATAACAACAGTTATCAAGCGACGATCGGTATGGCTCCATATGAGGCATTATACGGGAGACCCTGTAGATCACCGATATGTTGGGTAGAGCCGGAGGATAGCTTTATGCTTGGGCCAGAGCTTGTGAGGCAAACTACTGAGAAGATAGCATTGATCAGGGAGAAGATTCTAGCCGCTCAGAGTCGGTAGAAGAGCTATGCAGATAAGAGGCGAAGACCCCTAGAGTTTCAGATTGGGGATTTGGTTATGCTGAAGGTATCGCCTATGAAAGGCGTGCAGCGATTCGGGAGATGAGGAAAGCTTGCACCGAGATATATTGGACCATTCTGGATTTTGGAGTGTATTGGAGCTGTGTCATACAGACTAGATCTTCCAGCATCTATGTCTAGTATACACAATGTATTTTATATTTCTACGCTTAAGAAGCACTTACATGATGAGGAGCAGCAGCGAGTGTTGGATGCATCAGAGATTGAGCTTCAGGAGGATTTGACTACTATTGAGATCCCAGTGTCTATACTTGCTAGAGAAGACAAGAGACTCAGGAACAAGATGATTCCATTGGTAAAGGTTCAGTGGAACCGAAGTGGAGTTGAGGAAGTTTCTTGGGAGCGCGAGGAGGACATGCGACGCGACTACCCACACTTGTTTGAGCAGGTAAATTTATTTATGATATGAATTCTTACTTGTGCTTTTTATATCCTGATATTTATATTTAACACTAGAATGAGGGTATTTTCACTTAATTCTTAATCTTTTGGAACACATGGTATATATATGGGGGGTTCCTTGTATGGATTTTTCGCCCGATGTACTAGTTCCGTTAGATTAAGGGTTGAGTGAGAATGTTATCATTTTAGATCGTTAAGTATAAATAACACTATATGCTTATCTAGAGTTTAATATTACGAAAGGTGTATTGTGTGTGGGTTAGATTAGACCCTCAATGTGCTTTTCTAGTATTATTATGCGTAGATATGACTTCTGAATTTCGAGGACAAAATTCTTTTAAGGAGGGAAGAATGTAAAACCCTGTACATTTTGATAATTGATATATGTTTATGTGTTTATTAGTGAAAAATAATATTTATTTATGATAAATATCTTTATGTCATTGTTGTGCATGATAACTAGTGTTTTGAGTTTAGGTGAATGTATATATGCATCAGGTTTGAGGTTGAGTTTTGTAAATTTGCAAAACATGTGTAGACAGATTTGGAGTCTGTTCACTCGACTGTGAGTCGACTGATAGGTTTGGTCGACCCTGAGTCGACTGATGGCTGTTTTCCTGGTTTTTGTAGTTTGGGTCTGTTTGGGTTTTCGGGTCGGGTTTAACTGTTGGTATTTACCTCATTCTACCCGAGAGAGTCCCCTTTCATCAGTTCTCCCTAGAAACCCTAACCCCCTTTCCGCTCTTAAACCCTAGCTTTGGCTTTTGGGCTTTTTTTGGGAGATTTTCGGGAAATTTCAGCAGCTTCTTGTGGTTTGCAGTGAAGGGAATCGTTCTTCAGCACACCAGAGGCAGTAACATCTCGCCAAATCCCTCTCCCATGTTTTTAAGAGTTTTAAATGTTTTTCATGAGATTTATTGAGCCTAAGAATTATTTTCAAGTACAAATCGATGTTCTTACTAGTGTAGA
>NC_033794.1:109491706-109522456 GCF_001876935.1 Asparagus officinalis | reverse complement strand
GCAGATTGCATTGGATGGGCCGGACTCAAAAGCAAAAAAATGAAAAATGAAATTTGTTGCAATGAAACCAGACTTGATTGTGCAAACAACAACAGGCCGAAAATACAAGCGCTTACAATGAAGACCAGACTTGATCAAATGAAATCAGAAATTGTTTGCTGCAGTTTTGATTTTAATGGGCCAGACTTGCTACAGAGAACTTGATTTTCATTTATTTTTGAAAATCAATTGGGCTTCTTATATTTGGGCTAGAAAAGAACAAAAAAAGCAAATTCAAAGGTGGAGATTGTTGCTTGGGGCTCAAGACAAATCCAATGGCTCATATTCATTGAAGATTACTATAAATAGGGGTAGAGAATGAGGGGTTAGAGGGTAAAAATTTTGTAAATTCCTTTTGGAGAGGAGTGCTACTCTTAATTGAGAAGGCCTTTCAAAAAGTGTAACTTTAGTTGCAATTAATAAAAATAATTTTTTCCTCTTTAAATTTGTTCTTTCTCTTGGTGAAATGATGAGGATGGAGTGAAGAGCAATTTAAGGTTTGTATTTCTTTCTCTCTCTTTATTTCTTTTTTTTTAATTTCTTTTTATTTGCTTATTAGTTAATTTAAAAGTTCATGCTTGGTTGTAATTTACTTTCTTGCTCTTTTTTATTTTCTTTTTGCACTTTATTTTGTCTAGCATAAGATTTATTTTCTTTTTATTGCATGTTAATTCTGCAATCTTTTTTGTAGTTAGATGTTTTATCTTTCTTGTATTGGATTTTTTCTTGTTCATAGTTTAGATCTTTTTTTCTTTTTCAATTGTTATAAATTCAGCTCTTCTTTTTCTATGTTTTTATTTTCTTAAGATGTGAACTCTTATTCTTGTAGGTCTTAGAATTGTATGAACTAGGTTCTAATTCTACCTTTATTTCTTCAGAACTCTATTCTCTTGCACTTAAAACTCTGTTTAGAGCATAATCAATAAAGACAGATACATCTCGGTGAGAAAATTTGCATATCTATGCTTTATTTTAAATGGCTTTGATAAGTTATGCTATGAATTTCTAGGTTATTATTATCAGTTAGTTGTATGTTCTTTCATAGAATAGCTAAATTATTAACTTAATGATAAATTTGTAAGGTTTACAGCTTTCCTAAATGGTTGATAATCTATGCTTAATAAATCTAAGTCGATATGTAAAGAAATGTTTACTATTTTGTAATTGAAATTGGCTTAGCTTGATCTATCTTCTAGATATTACTTTACTTCCCTTTTAATTCTCCATCTTACCTTTCCTTAAATTTTCTTTTTCATTCTAGGTTATTTCTTCGATTTTATTCTTTCTTCTTTCTGCTTGTGATTTATTTATTCTTTGAACTTTTCTTTTCTCTAAATTCAATTATTACCTCCTGCATATATACCATCAAAACAACACTCATACAATCACACTTATTCTTTATTCCTAATCCTGTACACGCACAAAATATAAGAACCATATTCTAAATAATCTCTTAAAATCACCTTCTCGTCGGCGATGCGATATTTTTTATACTATAACTTGATAAATTGTGCACTTGCAATTTTGGTACATAATTATGCCGCATCATTCGTTTGTTTCATATTTGTTTAGGTGCTTTGAGAAGGATGGCCGAGAAAGAAGGAGTTGTGAAGGGTACTTCCGGCGTGAAGACTGTCCAAAGTTTGAATATCCACTCGATGAAGATTGACGTGAAGAAATTTAATGGCACAAACAATTTTGGACTTTAGTGATGCGAAGTCTTGGATGTGCTCAACGTGTAAAATTTGGAAGATACGTTGGAGTTGGATGGGAAACCGGATGATATTGGTGAGAAGGTTTAGAAAAAGATGAATCGAACGGTGTGTGGTGTGATTAGATCTTGTTTGACACAAGATTTAAAATATGATGTGATCAATGAGACTTCGGCTAAGAAGATTTGGGAGATCCTAGAGGGCAAGTATTTGACCAAGAGTGTAGAGAACCATTTGCATTTGAAGAGGAGGTTTTATCGCTTTCAATTGAAGAAGGGGACCTCCATTGGTGATCATATGAACCACTACACGAAGCTTCTTACGGATTTGGTGAATGTAGATGTGATGATTGAAGATGAAGACAAGGCATTGTTATTGTTGAGTTCCTTGCCCGACGAGGAATATGAGACCTTCATTCTTACTCTTATTAATGGGAAGTCATCTCTTTCGTATAGTGAGGTCACCGCTGCACTTGTGAATTATCAGCTTCGAAAGAAGGACAAGGAGACTTCAGTTGAGCTGGTAGCGGGGGCATTGGTCGCAAGAGTAAAGAGTCTAAACCGTGGTAGAAGGTTGCAGTCTAGAGGGGTACATCTTGAAATTCGTAGGAATTAGTGTGCTTTTTGTAAAGAAGATGGATATTGAAAAGTCGAATGCCCAAAGCTAGTTGATCGAGCTAGGAAGAATAAGGGGAAAGCTATTCAAGCTTCAGAGGTGAATGCTGTCAAGGCTAGTGGTAACAATTCAGATTCAGATTCTTCTGGTTACTCGTTATCTGCACTGTCGTCAGTTTGTGTTGCCAACTCTATAGAGTGGATGTTGGATTCGGGTGCTACATACCACATTTACCCTTGGAGGGATTGGTTCTCTAGCATTCAGGAGTTGAAAAGAGGGAATTTCGTACTCATGGGTAATGATCATGAATGCTCTATTGGTGGTATTAGTACCATTCGGATTAAAATGAGTGACAGAGTGATTCGGGAGTTGGTTGGAGTGAGGTTCGTTCCTCAGTTGAAGAAAAATATCATTTTATTTAGAGCTTTGGAAGCAGTAGGCTATGGGGTGACCTTGGTAGATGCATGTTTGAACGTCATATTTAGGTCCATGATTGTGATGAAGGGCGTCAGGAGGAATAATTTATATTATTTGATTGGGAGCACGGTGTTTGATAGAGAGCTGACGACTTCTTTGGATTTGGCTAGACTGTGGCATTTGTTGAGGCTAGGTTATTTGATTGGTTATGCTGTGCATTGTTTGTTGTGGAGTGCTTTGACCTACAGTTTGAAGTCCTTTGAGTACGTTGGTATGAGCAAGACCACAGTGGAGTTTAGCACTTCTATCCATCGATCGAGTGGTCTTTTAGGAGGTGTTCAGTCGGGCGTTTGGAAGCCTTCCAAGGAGGCATCATTGGAAGGTAATCGGTATTTGGTTTCCGCAGTTGGTGATTGTTCTAGGCATTATTAGGTAGCGACTAGTTCCCGTTGGTGTAAAGTCCTAGAAGTCAACAACAATTAGAAGAAGTGTATTGATAGAAAGGTAACTCATCGTTCTAGCTTTGATAGGGGTTCTTTCTTACATTTGTGCCGAGCTCATGGTAGTTTGAGACACTTTATTGATATGGAGACATTAGGGCGACGAGATGAGATGACGTTTTTGATGGGTCATTCCTTACTGGAGGGGGGTCGGTGTTGGTTGTCGAGCATTGGTTTTGGTTTTGGAGCTTCGACATATTTGAGTCATCTTAGTCATAGGTTGCCGACTACTGCATTTGGAGTTATTGGATCTGGTGGAGGTGCTTCAGATTTTGGTTGGCGTCGGATGTTTGGTTACCCAGCATTTAGTCACATCATGGATGTGAGATTTGATCCGATTGCGCGTTTGGGATTCAGAGGCTCGTTTGATTATCGGTTGGGAGCTTCTGATTTTGTTCTGAGCAGGTATGTTACTTTTGACTCTCGGCAGGTGGAGAGTGTTGATCAGGTTATTTGGATATCATAGCGGGTGGAGGGTGATGCTACTTCATATTAGATGGAGATTACTCCACATACTCTAGATCATACTGCATCGTTTGAGATTCCAGCTGAGGTGACACAGGTTAGGAATCATTTGGATTTGGATGCAGATGATGGATTGGTTTTGGATTCGGTTGCAGCTCGTGGACATGATTTGGATACAGCCATTGGTTCACCTCAGATGGAGGTGTTTGATACGTTTTAGTTTGGGGACATTAGGAGCGCTATTAGTTGCAAATCCGTTGGTGATATTGGTGAAGAGTTGCAGACTTTTCTATTTGTTTGAGGACATTTGGAGACCGTTTGGATGAACTACGTGAAAGCTTGATTCCTTAGGCAAGAGGATACGTAGGCAGTCTTTATGATGCAGCCGATTTGATGAGTAGATACCGATGTTTGGAGAGTGTTCGCATTCTCATTTAGGTTTCGACTTGTTGTGGATTGAGTCCATTGTCGTAAATCGTTTCACTTCGTACTGGACGCAACAAGTGAGGTATTTGGTTTGGTTGGTGTCGGCTTAGTTTTGGAAAATCTTCGCCGAGGTGGAGATTTATGGAGAAATCAGAGATTTCGTCCAGATTGTGCAGATTCTGTGTCATAAGTCGACTCATGCACAGACATAAGTCGACTTATGGTAAGTCAATGGTAAGTCGACTTACGTTCTGTTCTGGAATTGTTGGTTTTGGCTCTGTCAAGTCGACTTGTGAAGCCTGTTAAGTCGACTTGTGGTAAGTCGATGGTAAGTTGACTTACGATCTGTTCTCCAGTTGCTGTTTTTCTCTCTGCCAAGTCGACTTATACACCCTGTTAAGTCGACTTATAACGGGTTTTCTGCACAGTTAGAGTTCCTATTTGGATTCTGTTTGGGTTTCTGTTTTGGTATAAATAGGAACACGATTTTGAGGATTTGTAAGGCTTGAATTTGGGATATTTGGAGCACATGAAAGAAGTATTTTCTGAGCTATTTGATTAGGGTTTATTTGGAGAGATTAAGAGCTTTGTTGGTGAGATTAGTTTGTTCCTTTGAGTGATTTGTAATCTCAATTTGTACTATTCTTCTCTATTAGTGAAAACTCCATCCTCTTCTTGCCCTGTGGACGTAGGCAACTTGCCGAACCACGTTAAAATAAGTTTGTTTGTATTTGTGGCATTGATTTGGTTGATTTGACCTTTATCTCGACGTTTGATATTTGGTTCCTCAAAGCACGTTTGGTTGTTTGGCTTCCGCACAGCGCACAACATTGTGTCCAAATCTGTATAAGAAAATGGATTGTGATATTTGAAGGTTTTTTATGTCCAATTTTATATAAGTGATCAGCCACAATTGTAACTACAGTCGCAACTGTATTTATCAAGCATGAAGAATCAAACAAGTACAACTTGTCCATAGTGTTACAATTGCATTTAATTAAGCATATACTTGAACCGAGACCATATTAACACATCCTCATAAGGCATTGACTACATTGTACCACAACTTTTTACCACCATCAAACCATCAATCATGTAACCCACCAAGACAAAAGCAGCAAATAATATTGACTCCTAACCATTATCAGCATCCAATCACATGAGATTAAGCTCTAGTCCACTGCAATAATTCAACAAGGCAGCTGGTTTGCTTTTAATTTATGTCATCATGCTTAGGTTTACCTTTATAAAATTTTAGTATGTTTAATGGCCATTGAGATTCTCCTAGTATGTGGTGGTTCAAGCTTATAGTGTCTTGTCTCACTTTAGTTGACTTGCTATTATATAACTAGTAATATTGTTCTTGAAATAATTGATGAGAATCATTTGAAATGTTCTTTGAATGGAAGATAATCATATTCTTTTCATTAATTGGTGGATGAAGGCTTAACCAACATTTAGAATAGAGTAATTAATTGGTGGTGACGATTTAACTGATGGTGTGCAAAAATATGGGAAAAAGATTGAGATACAAGAATATTGGATCAAAAATTTAGTTACATCAATTGTAATTTTTCTTTCATTAATTTTTTTTTTGAATAAAAGACAGATTATCAAATCCTCTTTACATAAGAATTCTCAAATTCTCATTGTTAAACAAATTTCTTGGAAAATCTAGCTGAGGATATATAATATTTGATGAAAATCATAGTGGTAGGTGAGTTTGGTTGGATAATGTGAGATTTCAGGTCCAAATATAACAAGACATGGTTTCTTGCAATAAAGCTTCTCTCAAGCTACATCATTCCTCCCTCTCTCTCTTTTTATTTTCCTTTTAGTCAGTAGCCCATAAAAGTATGATAGCTGCTTGTTACCAAATTCCTCCATGGCCTTTTCTTCCACGTGTTATATATGCCCTACTCTCCCTTCATATCAAAACTAATCATGAAGATGTTTGCGATCACTAATTGATGACTAATAATGATTTTAACACCCATAACAGTTTTATTGTAATCTATATCAAGTTCTTCAAATTTGGTCGTGTATAGGACATAATTATGACTTGATCAGATTGGATTGGCCCATATAGGAGAGGAAGGTTTTTCTCAACTTGAATTAACGTATAGAGTTGCAAAGGTTGGAATTTAATTATAAATTGAAATTAGTTCAGAATATTAGAAATAATTCAAAGGGCGGTCCCTAGAGCACTAAGCTCTCACCATTGTAGGGTCTGGAACCGGCCAAATGTATTCCTGTAAGTTAACTCTTAGATGCAAAGGGATTGTTCTTAGATTCAAACCCGCGACCTCTAGATCACACGGCAATAACTTTACCACTGTGCCAACGCCTTAGTACTCTCTAAGATGCAAACTAGAATGGATTGTTTAAAATGTTCAGAATGTAATTAAGATTCACATGGAATCTTAATAATAGTGTCTCATATCTAAATTTATCTAAACTCCCATCCAATTATCTTAATACTCCACATAGAACTATTCTCAAAGCAAACATTTTTTTCCCCATATTTGATGGAGATGCACAGCACGCATTATTATTATTATTATCAAATACAACCTTTGTTGAAAAAGGAAAAATATATAATAGAGTTAAGAGTCTTTCTCTCTCACAATCGCGCGCTCTCCATCTCAGCAACCCTTCACCTAATCTAATTAACTAAACCTAATATACCATGCTCTTTCTCTCTCATGATTGTAACACACATATACAAAACATGAAACGTTAAACAAATGGGAGCAGTTTCCCCCACTCCTCAAAATTCTCTTCTTCCATCTAATTATTCCTATTAATTACCTTCATCCCTTCTCCTCATTCTCCCTCTTTCTCTCTCCTCCTCAACCTTTTCTAGAGAGAGAAAGTGAGAATGCCTCAGAGAGGCTATGTATTGATCTTCGTCTTATGGGCTCTGCTCACATTGATCACCCCAACGCTCATCTTTTGGTCCGCATCAGCAAAACCCAATTTGGATTCTCAAGGTAATACCCTTTCGATATTCAAATTTTCAACATATATTTTGCAGAATTAATAATTGACTAGAGCTTCTTAATTTGATGGTAATATGTATGCATAGAAGAAACAGTGAAGGAGATGAAGGCAAGGAGGATGATGGTCACGTTGGAGAGAGCTGATCACCATAAAAAAGACAAAACAGTTGCGACTGCAGTTACAGCCGAAGCTCCAGCTCCATCTCCATTACCGTTAATGGGGAATGAAACAGTTAGGTAAAGATGGGTTTTTTCTTTTTTCTTTTTTCTTTTTTCTTTTTTTTTTTTGAAAAAAAAATAAATTTTTAGAGGGAACAAATTGCATGATATACGAGGGTACGTGGCTCTGTATTTGAGAGGAGGGTGTGAATTCCGTTACAATTTTAGAGTAAAATGCATAGGGATCATAAATACTTGGATTGATCGATTCATTTGATTTGTTTAATTTGTATATTATTTTCTTTTACAGTACTTGTTTGTCATTGACATAAGTCTAGCTAAGGTGATATTGGATTGTAGAGGACATTTGTATCCTCTCTTTAACTTCCATGGTATTTGATAAATTAGACAGATTTTTATTTTTATTTTTATTTTATGCGTATTACAATTAATCATTTTTTAGACTAAAACAAAGTTTTGATGAGGAAAAAAAATGTGCATGATGTCCTTTTCAACGGGGGAGAGATCGAGATGCCAACGTAGGTCTAACTCTCAATTGACAAATTAATGGGAGTTGAGTGCAAGAGTAGTCGTGTTAGTTGATCAAGGAGGTGAAAATTGACTACAGGAAGTACGGATTCGTTATAATTTGCGAATTTGTATGATATATTTATCTTTTCGGCCATACAAATTGAAATTCTACGCTATAAATATGAGCCATTACTTTGTTACGCGCCGGGGACCTAGACAATCACATTGATCGTCATAAATCGTTAACTATATCTGAATTATTATCGATTTTCTCTGGTTTTTGCTCTATGTTTCTGTTCGTTCTTTCCTTCGATCTGTGCTTAGTTTTGCGGTGCGGTGCTAACATAATTTTCATCTTACATCATGTGATTTTACTGCTTCATTTTTCTTATAGTTGTAAAATTGGCGATCTGAGTCATTGATTCTAGGCCCAGCACCAGAATGGATGCTAGTAGTTGTTCCTACTGTTGTGGACTGTCCTGTTTAACAAATACGCATGAATCCTAGTTCCCCGTATAGGGGGAAAAAGATAACATTTAAGGATCTTAGGGAGAATAAGAGTCCTCTCAGAACCGCCCGCATGCATGCAGTTCTGAGCCGCAAATGGGAAGGGACAATTACAATATGAAGAAACTCAGAAGAATCAGGCAAACCAGGCGGCGGTCGACCGGTCCGGTCGACCGCATTCGTGCACAAGGCTTCCTGTGCGTCTGGAAGGAGATCGGTCGACCGGTGCGGTCGACCGACGGTTCTCTGGAGTTTGGGTTTTCTACTGAGAGCTGGTCGGTCGACCGGGCCGGTCGACCGGAATTGATCGCGGTCGACCGGTCCGGTCGACCGACGCTGTTTTGGGCTGGGCTTTCAGGTTTTCGACCCGATTCGTTTTGTAAGTTCTATATATACCTAAACCTGTTTGTTTAGGGTAGAGGTTGGACGAATTTGAGCAGCCAAAGAGAGAGAATCATTGCATCCAATTGTGAGAGAGCTTTGAGAGATCTAGAGCTTTGTTTTAGGGTTTGGTCTGAGAGATTTGTAACCCTATTTGTATTCTCTTGATTTCTAGTAGAAAGAACTCCCCCCTCCTTGCCCCGTGGACGTAGGCAACTTGCCGAACCACGTAAATTGTGTGTTCTTGCTGTGATTGTGGTTTGCATATTGTTTGTGGTTTTAGTTCGAGTTATTGTTCGTGTTGCCCTAGAAAGCTTCCGCCGCGCACAACAATTGGTATCAGAGCTAGATCGACAACATGGGAGATGCAAGCACGTCAGGTTCGTCTCTAACAAAGGCGATACAGAGTCTGAGCATCAATAACACGAAGATTGATGTTCCGAAGTTCGATGGCAAGATCAATTTTGGATTGTGGAGGTGTCAGGTGATGGATGCTTTGGATGCACAGAATTTGGAGGAGACTCTTGAGTTAAAAGAGAAACCCGCTGAGTTGGAGGATAAGGTTTGGAGAAAGATGAACAGTAGAGCTTGTGGTGTTATTAGGTCATGCTTGACGCCGGATCTTATTTATGATGTTATGAACGAGACGTCGGCGAAGAAGATGTGGGAAACACTCAATGAGAAATATCTTACGAAGAGCATTGAGAATCGGCTTCACTTGAAGAAGAGATTTTACCAGTTCAAGATGAAGAGAGGGGTTTCCATCAGGGAGCATGTCAACAATTTCACTAAGCTACTTTCAGATATGGCCAATGTTGATATTATAGTTGAGGATGAAGACAAGGCGATGCTACTTCTGTGTTCGTTGCCCGAAGATGATTATGGTACGTTCGTTCTCACTATGATCAATGGAAGAACTACAGTTAGCTACAAGGAGGTGACCTCAGCTTTGGTGAACTATGAGTTGAGGAAGAGTGATGGTGAACCCTCCGAGAAGGCATCGGGAGATGCGTTAGCAGTTCGAGGCCGAGATCCAAACCGTCGTCAGTTCAACCGCTCAAAGTCAAAGAATAGGAGTGCCTATAAGAGTGTTGGTAGAAATCAATGTCGGTATTGTAAAGAAGAAGGACATTGGAAGATTGACTGCCCAAAGTGGAAAGAAAAAGCCGGAAAGAATAAGGGGAAAGCTGCACAAGCTTCAGAAGTGAATGTTGCAAAAGCTATTGGTGAGCATTCAGATTCAGATTCTTCAGGCTATTCATGCCCTGCTTTACCGTCGGTTTGCTATGCGGATTCCACGGAGTGGATGATGGATTCGGGAGCTACATATCACATCTGCCCTAAGAGGGAGTGGTTTTCTAGCTTTGAGGAGCTGGAAAGAGGGGATGTCGTGCTTATGGGTAATGATCACGTATGCCCTATTGGTGGTATTGGTTCAGTCCGGATCAGGATGCATGATGGTGTAGTGAGGGAATTGAAGGAAGTGAGGTTCGTGCCGCAGTTGACGAAGAACATCATTTCTCTTGGGACTTTGGAGGCAGCAGGATATCGAGTGATCTTAGAGGATGCTACAGTGAAGGTCACGAAGGGTTCTATGGTGGTGATGCGAGGTGTCAGGGAAAACTACCTATACTACTTGAAGGGCAAGACAGTTACAGGGGGTCTGGCAGCTTCTATCACTACAGAGGAGGACACTACCACCTTATGGCACATGAGACTTGGACACACAGGAGATAAGTCCCTACAGTCATTGGCTAAACAGGGGCTATTGAAAGGTGCTAAGACCTGCAAGATGGAATTGTGTGAGCATTGTGTACTTGGGAAGAAGACTAGAGTGAAGTTCGGCACCGCTGTTCATAACACCCAAGGTACATTGGATTATATTCACACGGACGTTTGGGGTCCTTCCAAGAACACATCTCTTGGTGGGGCCAACTATTTTGTCACTTTCATTGATGATTATTCCAGGAGGAATTGGGTATACCCGATGAAGCATAAACATCAGGTCCTGGATATTTTTGTGGAGTGGAAAAAGAAAGTGGAGCTGCAGACAGGTAGAAAGGTGAAGACTCTACGTTCAGATAACGGTGGAGAGTACAAGAGTGATCCGTTTCTGCAGTTTTGCCGGGATCACGGCATTAGAAGACACTTCACAGTTCGAGAGACACCGCAACAGAACGGGGTGGCTGAGAGATTGAACCGTACCTTGCTGGAGAAGGTGCGGTGTATGATGACGCAGAGTGGATTGCCTAGATCTTTTTGGGCCGAGGCGTTGGTTTATGCGAGCCATCTTGTGAACAGGTTGCCGTGCACTGCGATAGACGGGAAGACTCCTTTGGAGCGTTGGTTTGGTTCGGAGGCTAGTGACTATGAGTCGCTTCGGATATTCGGGTGTCCAGCTTATTATCATGTCAGTGATGGTAAATTAAATCCGAGAGCGAGGAAAGCAGTCTTTGTGGGATTTAGAGATGGAGTCAAAGGCTTCAAGTTATGGGATCCACAGGACAAGAAGATAGTTATTAGCAGAGATGTCACATTTGACGAGGCGTACATGATGAGGCCTCGAACCCCTCAGCAGGTGGAGGGAGACCAGACAGGAGAGATATCGCAGCAGGTGGAGGATGATGTGACTCCACCCACTCCAGAGAACACTGTATCCATTGAGGCTCCTACAGAGGTGACACTGGGAGGAGATGAGATGACAGATGGGCAGATACAGGATACAGTAGATCATGGGACTCAGGAACAGGGTCATGTTCAGAGGACCATTGCAGCAGATAGACCGAGGAGAGAGATTCGTCGGCCAGCTAGGTATAATGATGTCATGGTCGCATATGCATTATCAGTGGAGGTCGTTGATGATATGGTTCCAGCCACATTCAGGGAGGCAGAGTCTAGCCCCGATTCGATCAGGTGGAGGGAAGCTATGGAGGAGGAGATGCGGTCTCTTCAGAAGAACGACACTTGGACACTTGCACATCTACCTAAGGGTAAGAAAGCTATTGGTTGCAAGTGGGTATATGCGAAGAAGGAGGGATCTTCTATTGGGGACATTCGGTTCAAAGCCAGATTAGTTGCCAAGGGATATGCACAGCTTGAGGGCATTGATTACAACGAGGTATTTTCACCCGTTGTGAAGCATTCGTCGATTCGGATTTTATTGGCGTTGGTGGCACAGTTGGATTTGGATTTGGTCCAGATGGATGTGAAGACAGCCTTTCTACACGGTGATTTAGATGAGGAGATCTACATGACACAACCACAGGGTTTCAAAGCTGCAGGAAAGGAAAATTTGGTTTGTAAGCTGAAGAAGTCTCTTTATGGTTTGAAGCAGTCACCAAGACAGTGGTATAAGAGATTCGACGGCTTTATGATTGGCCGAGGGTACACAAGGAGCCCATATGACCCATGTGTTTATATGCACAAGCTACAGGATGGTGAGCTCATATATTTGCTTTTATATGTTGATGATATGCTTATTGCTTCCAGGAATTCTTCGGCTATTCGAAAGCTGAAAGAGGAGTTATCATCCGAGTTTGAGATGAAGGATCTTGGAGAGGCAAAGAAGATATTGGGTATGGAGATCGAGCGAGACAGGGTGAAGGGGAAATTGAAGCTAACACAGAGGAGTTACTTGCAGAAGATGTTGAAGAAATTCAGCTTTGATGGCAATGCAAAAGCAGTTAGCACACCATTGGCTCCCCACTTCAAGCTTTCAGCGTTGATGTCACCTGTTTCAGTTGAGGACAGAGATTATATGTCGAAGGTCCCATATGCTAGTGCAGTAGGTAGCTTGATGTATGCGATGGTGTGTACGAGGCCAGATTTGTCACAGGCCGTGAGCATGGTATCGAGATACATGCATGACCCCGGGAAGGGTCACTGGGAGGCCGTGAAGTGGATTCTACGGTATGTTCGAGGCACCGTGGATGTTGGTTTAGTGTTTCAGAAGGATGAGAAGGACGGGCAGGCTTGTATTGGTTATGTGGATTCAGATTATGCTGGAGATCTTGACAAACGCCGGTCTACGTCAGGTTATGCTTTTACATTGGCAGGTGCACCTGTATGTTGGCGTTGCACGCTTCAGTCCACAGTGGCTCTCTCTACTACAGAGGCAGAGTATATGGCAGTTACTGAAGCTATCAAGGAGGCTTTATGGTTGTGTGGATTATTGGAGGACTTGGGGATTGCTCAGGAGACTATTCGGATATATTGTGATAGTATGTCGGCTATCTATTTGGCGAAGAACCAGGTTTATCATGCGCGCACGAAGCACATCGACGTCAGATTCCACTTTGTACGGGACATCTTGGATGATGGTATTGTCATATTGGAGAAGGTCCACACAAATGACAACCCTGCAGATATGTTGACCAAAGTTGTTTCAGGAGTGAAATTTGGTCATTGTTTGAAGCTTTTGAACATCCTTCAGTGCTGAGGCCTTTGGAGGCCATTATTATGAACTATGTTTGGCTTGATTCCTTGGGCAAGAGGATACGTAGGCAGTCTTTAGATGCAGCCGGTTTGATCAGTTGATCAAGATGGGGGGAGATCGTGTTTCAGCTCGAGTATTGTTCCTGGACCTGTTGAGGAACTATTGGATGGTTTGGTGTCGGCTCAGTTTTGGTGGAAACATTCGCCGAGGTGGAGAATTGAAGGAATTTCAGCATCAGCAGCAGAATCAGGAAAAACAGGCGGCGGTCGACCGGTCCGGTCGACCGGATTCGTGCACAAGGGTTCCTGTGCGTCTGGAAGGAGGTCGGTCGACCGGCCCGGTCGACCGCAGATGTTTCGGTCGACCGGTGCGGACGACCGACGGCTCTCTGGATTTTTGGGGCTTCTGCTGGATGGTGATCGGTCGACCGGGCCGGTCGACCGGAATTGATCGCGGTCGACCGGTCCGGTCGACCGACGCTGTTTTGGGCTGGGCTTTCAGGTTTTCGACCCGATTCGTTTTGTAAGTTCTATATATACCTAAACCTGTTTGTTTAGGGTAGAGGTTGGACGAATTTGAGCAGCCAAAGAGAGAGAATCATTGCATCCAATTGTGAGAGAGCTTTGAGAGATCTAGAGTTTTGTTTTAGGGTTTGATCTGAGAGATTTGTAACCCTATTTGTATTCTCTTGATTTCTAGTAGAAAGAACTCCCCCCTCCTTGCCCCGTGGACGTAGGCAACTTGCCGAACCACGTAAATTGTGTGTTCTTGTTGTGATTGTGGTTTGCATATTGTTTGTGGTTTAGTTCGAGTTATTGTTCGTGTTGCCCTAGAAAGCTTCCGCCGCGCACAACACAATATTACCCCTATTTTCCCCACACTTGCGGCTCAGAACCGTCCACACTTGCGGCTCAGAACCCCATGCAGACGGTTCTGAGAGAACCTGAACTCTAAAAGGGCTACATATATGATGAACCCAAGTACATTTGATCATTGTCTTCAGTAATTTACATGCTAGGGTCTTGAAGCATGATGGGATTTTTGAAAGGGACATTATGTCATCCAATGCTAAGCTATAGAAGAGGCCAATCGCATGATTAGTGCAGCGGTGTAAGGCCCCACCGCACTCCTATTGAGAAACGATCCATAACAAAAAAAACCTCGGGCTAGCCCAGCCACGAAGCGCGGCATGGATTAGTTCCATCCATAATAAGGTGTGGGGATACCTCGTGAGAAACAAAAAAAAAGTAAAAAAGGAAGATGCCTAACTAAGATTTGGTGAACCAAGAATGCATCACAGTCATCCAATAGTTGTTTTAATCATGTTATAAATGAAATTAAAGGTGATATTGAGACTAATATATAGTCTAATCTCCATTAGCATTACTCTGATTTACTTATTCTAATATATAGTCTAATCTCCATTAGCATTACTCTGATTTACTTATTCATACTCAGAAAAAGCAAAGCACAACAAATTACAACGTCCTGAACAGATATATAAGAAATAAGATGAAACTTGAACTCAATTAGCTCAGCTCATTTTTTGTGGCAGTTTATTAGTATGGTCTTGTTAATTAGGCTTAATTAGATTCGTTATTCACATATTTAAATGAAAGAAAATCAAGGAAAAGATTATGTGAATCATGATCACGAAGAAAAGTTGAGAGCTTAATTATGTGTTCCATCACTGTCTGCGGTTGAAATTTTGGATTGCTTCTGGTAATCAGCTTGAACACCTAGGAGCTTATGATCATTATATAATTAAAAAAAAGGTTACACTGGTACAAATGGTGGCATTCCAGACGGAATATTCCGTCTGGAATAGTTAAAAAACCGTCTGCAATAGCTATTCCAGACGGAATTCCGTCTGGAATAGCCGTCTAGTTAGTTTCCGTCTGGAAAAGTTTAATCCATACGGAAAATCCGTCTAGGATACATCCTAGACGGATTTTTCTCGACGGAAAAAAAATCCGTCTAGAATACATCCTAGACGGATTATTCTAGACGGAATTTCCGTCTAGAATAATACATTCTAGACGGAAAAAATTTCCGTCTAGAATGACTATTCTAGACGGAATTTCCGTCTAGAATAATTATTCTAGACGGAATTAATTTTTTTATTTTTTTCCATTAAAATGGCATCCTAGACGGAATTTGAGTATTCTGGACGGAATTTCCGTCTAGAATGCTATGCTACAGTGTTTTTTTTTTTTTTTTGCAGAATCTACTTTGGGTTTATGTACACAATATTGAATAACAAAAAATTATATTCATATCCAACACAATCTAATTATATTCCAATATCAAATCTCATTATATTCAAATAATACATTCAACAAAATAGTAGAGAGATACATAAATTGTTTACAAACTTTTACATAAATTATTTACAATGGCTATGACACTACGGAAGCTTCTTCAACTCCTTCCCTATACATTTACTCAAACCCTCTTCTTCACCTTCTTCCTCATCATCCTGAGTGTAGACTTTGGGGTATTTAAGGGCAAATAAATTGCTTGGAACTGACAAAAGAATGAGAAGCTAACTGTTAGTAAAAAATTTTCAAATGTAAAAAAGATTAAGAGTAAGATTGAAGGTAATGTAGCATAACAACAATAATAATGAGCATAACAACAATAATAATCACCTTATTAAGTTGCAACATATATTCATACAAGCTTTAGAGATCAAAGCTCATAGACAAGAACAAGAATACATATATTCATTCAAATAAAAATACAATGCAAATACAAAGTAATTAGTGAACACTGCATTAGTGAAGACAAAAGGAATGATTACCGAGGAAAATTGCGCAATGGATTCTCTCTCAACAATTCTGTTTCCCTGCTCAAACAAGTACAAGGCAGATTGATCATTGGAAAGATCGAACTTAGAACAAGATATTAATAAAGGATTGTCATTTGTTAATCCTTACTTCTTAAGATTTTTGCTATTTGCTTTTCTGAGATGCAATATAGAAGGTCTGGGGCTTTTGATGATCTCCACTGGTTGTTCACCTCTGCAATTTTTTTGTGGAAAGTTTAGGAGGTAAAACATGAATATGGAATGCAAGCGTCGTACACGATTTACAAGTACCCAGTTCTTTTACAAAAAATAAAACATCCTTGTTACATGCATAGAAGAATGAAAATAAATAACTCCGTGAAAGCTTAATTAAACTACTAGATTTGTCTTGGTGCCTTAGTTACTCTTAATAAATAGAATCCAACATCATTATCTTACGGAAAATGTTAAGACTTTCATGTAACCATCTTACGGAAAATAGTTGCTTCCCAAATTTGGATATCTCATGTCTTTATTCTATATCCATGAATAAAAATAAGTAAAAGAATTATGTAAGCATAAACTACTAGTTAGCTATTCCTAGGGTAAGTTTATTTGTCCGAGTCTTCTCTACCTATATGCATGATACTATTAAGTGTCAAATTATGTATGTAAACACAAGTGGTTGTTAGCATAACTCATCCAAATAGTAAATTTCAAAAATTATAAACTACACGATAAATTAAGAAATAATCCAAACATATCAAACTGATCCATAGTAAGGTAACTATACTGCCCCCTTCAGTAATGATATAGTGTTCATGAATTGTATGTTTAATAACTCCTTGTTCGTACTAATTTTGTAGCAAGTGTTGTTTGAGCTAACATTAACTTTTGAATTAATACTATATTGTATGGCTTATAAATAACTAACGTCAGGGGTCTAAGAGTGGCATTGAGCATAAAGTGCACATAAAAGAGTTTAATTAAGAACTAGAGCTAGATTCAGAGTACACGTGGACTATTATAAACCATGAAGTTTAATAAAGCTCATGATATGATCAGATGCTTTAAGCTGAGACATGAAGAAAGCAAAATTAAGAAAGAAGTAGAGATCATGTCCACATGCTCCAGTTACAGCTTTAAATGCTCAGCCATTAAAGGCTTAAAGCCTCTTCATTAGCTGTTACTTGAATAATTTGCCGAAAAATTATATTAATAGTTCTTATTATTGTCCTTTCTTTCTTTCATTTGGTCAAAGGTGCATCTAGATGGAAAATCATCCCAATTCGCTAATCTTGCTCATGTACAATTATTTACTACTTCGAGACTACAGTCCATCACATAATTATATTATCAGTAATTTATTTCTATGAAATGAATCGACATCCCCAATAAATAATCATATATCATTACTTATCAATCTCCATATGCCTTAGCAAATGCAGCTCTAAAAGATAAATAAAACTATAGTGAAGTTCTATAAATCATCTATCAATTTTTTTTCCTCTTTTTTTTGAAAATAGTATTCATTTTTCCTAACATTAAACCTCTATTTTCAGCTTTCCGACGTCGTGCATCGTTTTATCTCCACATCAATTTTGTCAAAATTCAACAATCTTCTCATTAATCCCAGTGATAACCAAATGCTCATTTATGAATATACAAACTTTTACTTGCCAATTTTCTCAAAAATAATAATAATATGCACAATACAATATCAAAAAAATGGCAAACACAATGCCCTAAAATTTTTGAAAACAAAATCACGAGTTCATATCACCTGCAGATCTTAATCGAATTGGAGTAAACTATTTGACAAAAATCAAGAAAGTGGCAAAGTTTTTGCATCAAATGGATTCAGATCTGGGGAGTTCATATCACCTGCAGATCTTAATCGAATTGGAGTAAACTATTTGACAAAAATCAAGAAAGTGGCAAAGTTTTTGCATCAAATGGATTCAGATCTGGGACCCGAGCAAATGAATTACCCGGAGATTGAGTGAATCGAGTGCCTAGCTTGGCGTAGGAGGAGAGCTTGACGTCGAGATCCCCTTCGATCTTTCGCGCCTCTTTCCTCAGTTCTTCCTACCCTGATTCTTGCAACTCCAAGCTTGTTGAATCCCCCATCAAAATTTGATCTTTCCTCAAAATTCTTCCCACCCACGATCCCTGCATACATACCCAAATACTTCAAATCCCCCACGTCCTTCAGCCTAATGACGACCACCGTTGTCCCCTCCTCGAGGATCTCTGCCGACGCCCGCAGCAGGTCCCCACGATCCCGATCTCCTCCTTCGACGATGACGTCACTTCCCAATAAGAGGAGGCGGGAGAGGTGGAGAAGGGAGAGGTGGTGGAGGCCATGGATGGAGAGGGAGTAGAGGGGGAGAAAGGGGTAGGGGGTGAGGTTGAGGAGGGAGAGGGAGAGGAGGGGGACGCGGTGGAGGGAGGAGTAGGAGGGGGGTTCCTGAAATGAAAACAAATTTGGGGATGAATTATTCGTTTTAGGGGGGAAAGGAAGGCATTCGCGGGTTTATTGGCTGAATTTTTAAAAAAAAAAACTGTTCTATGTATTCTAGACGGAAATTTCCGTCTAGGATACTATTCTAGACGAAAATTTCCGTCTAGAATACCCTATGTATTCTAGACGGAAATTTCCGTCTAGGATACTATTCTAGACGAAAATTTCCGTCTAGAATACCTGGTTATTTTAAAAAAATAAAAAATAAATAAAAAAACCGTCTAGAATAATCATTCTAGACGGAAAAATTCCGTCTAGAATGATTATTCTGGACGGAATAGTCTAGACGGAAATATTCCGTCTAGTTTAATACATTCTAGACGGAAAAAATTCCGTCTAGAATATTCCGTCTAGAATATTTGATTTTCTACTAGTGTTACCTACTCCTTTTTACTATAAAACCATCATCAAATTTAATTGATACACCATGAAAGTTACCCATAAGCTTTCTGCCCATGTTATTCTTCTTGCACGATCTAGATTTTGATGACATTATTTGAATATATGATGGAATATTCTCAAATATTCTCACCCCCTCAATTATCTCTACAATTAAGTCCAGAATAGCAAAAATAGAAAACTTCAAACGAGGTTACTAATGTATTCTTCAACTGTAGTGTACTTGACATCAGGATAGAGCTCGGAAGCTTCAACACCAAACGATGGATCAATCTTGATCCTAGTTGTCTCTCCCTTTATGAAAACAGAGTAATTGATTGCTGTCAAAAGATTGATTGGAAATGGGGCCCCTGTTGTGAAAACAAAAACAGGAAAAAAAATAAAAGATTTCAATGCCAACCAAAATTAGTTATAAACATTATTGTTTTTATATATTGTTTATGAGTTTTTTTCGTCATTGGTCCCTTACATCTTTCATAATTCGATGTTAGTCCTTCAAATAATTAAAATTGCTGTTTAGATCCCCAAGAGCCTAGAAGTTATTTCAAATTAGTCCCTAAGTTTTTTTGTCCAGTGTGCTAACTCATGTTGGGGTTTGTTGATTAATCTGATCTGATTAATTATTTTTTCACTATCACTTAATATTTAAGGTTTTGTATTAACTTAAACCAAATTAAGGTAGTATAACTGGAAACACCCATGCCAAAAGGTTAAACCCCCAAATCAAATACTAACCAATTACAATGACTAATTTGAAATATCCAGTAATAATTAAGGGACTAACTTATAATTTCAGTGATCTGAGACCAATTTCGAATTATGAAAGACTTAAGGGACCAATAGTTAAAATCATACTCACTTTCAAGCTTTTGTAAAACCTCCTCTTCTGTGAGATAGATTCTCTCCAGGATTTTCCCAGTCTTCTTCTCCCATAAAGAGACAAGTTCATTATGAGTGTAGATGTCTCCCGGAGGTCTTATGTACATAACTTTGTTGAGAGTTCTCGGATCATCTACTGCTCTAATTGTGTATGTTGCTACATCTTCTTCATTCACAAAAATTGCTGAAAAAAAAGGAAAAAAAAAGGTAAGGGTAATGTTTATTCTACATCACACACATGAATAAACAAATGGGTATGGAGCGTTACTGACATCACATATATCAATCTGTTACATTATAGTTGATGACTTGGATGAGCGCACGTTAGCAGCATACAAGTCAACAATATAGAAGCATGCAAAGTCTCATTTATAAATATAGGTGCATACACATATATATGCATACATACAACGACACAAACATTATAGATAGAGTATAAAATGACTAACTCCTCTTTAAAAGTATTGTTGGATTGTTAAATTACCCCTTAAAGTATCAAGTTGCCTATTTTCCTCCTTATACTATGTTTCATTGGCCAATGTCGTCCTTTCGTAAAAACACCATCAAATACTTAGAAATTTAGAAAATTTCAAACAACCCCTTAAAAAGTTTAATATTTATAAAAAATTAAAACAAAGCTAAAAAATTACAAAAAACACTGATAATTTAGAAAGTTATGAATAGGCCCACGAAAATTTGAAAATTACAAATGACCATCGAAAGTTTTGAAATTTGAAAAAACACCTCATAAATTGAAATATATAAAAAATCACCTAGAAATCCAAAATTTACCAACAATTCTCTGAATATATGAAAATTTAGAAATGAGAACCGGACAATTCAAAAAAGTTACAAAAACAGCTTGAATAAAATCTAAAAAATTACCAATAGCCCCCTAAATATTCATAAACAATTATATGACTTAGACTTTTCTAATCACTAAATCAACTATTAATTTGCAACCAATAAATTATTTGTAAAATAAGCAAGTTAATCCAGTTTTGTTCATACTTTATTATAAGACTCGAAACTATCCAAATACATCACGTGAGTCTGATGATACTTTTGGACAAGTTGAGCCGTACGTGTTGATGACAAATCTTAATAATATCTTATAGACCAGCTCATAACATATACGAATACTCAATGAAGTGAGAATATTACCTTTGGTATTCCCATCGCCATAAATGACAACTTTGTCCTTTGGAGGGCCGGTTGAATCCGCTTGGGCTAGAGTTGGTAGTGAGCACCCTGCAAAATAATTGGAGGACACGATGGTGTAAGGAGTCCCCTCAGCCTCAATCGCTCTTCTGATCTGAACCTTGGGTGCGAACGTCGATTCAGCAGGGCCGATAACGTCCACGCGATCATGATCAAACCCGAATTCCGAGGGAAGAAATCTCTGCACAATCGGTCAAGAATGAATGTACCAGTCTTAATTAAGTTTAATACACAGATCGTATAAAAACACACTCTATGAAACTTAAGAGGATGGAGGCATAACCTTGATATTACCAACTTCTTTGATGGCATCAACAATCTTGATCTGATCAGCCAATTGCACAGCACCGACTGCTGATATCACCACATCCACCTCCTTGATCGCCTTCACCAAGCTCTCATGATCATGTAGGTTCCCCTACAATCACATATATTTACAAATTACATCCTTAATAACAAATATATATTCTTGAGACCTATAGCACAATATTACACATGCAAGTGTCAGCACATGGCAAACTTTACAAATGTCGTAACACCGGAGGTTACATGATACACGAGGTTACTCCGACACCATGTTGAATTTCCTAATCATTACATCACAACTTTGTAAATTAGGGTGATGATCGAGGAGTATATATTTAGTTTTATATCCTAATCATTAAAATCACTCTTGCAACTTACCTTGAGAAGAGTGACCCCAGAGCTTACAAATCCTTCTAGGAGCTTCGCCTTCGCAGGGTCCGAGGAGGAAGTGTCCCTGACGAGGGCGAAAGTGGGGTGACCCAACTTGACGCTCGCACCGACGATGAACTTGCCGATGTATCCGGTGCCGCCGATGATCAAGATCTTGCTCGCCATTGATTGAAGACAAAAAGGAGGAGATATGAAGAAGACGGAGGTCTTAATGTAAAATCTTGAGATACAAACGATTCCTACGGATGAGCCGTATCCTCCGCTCGGTGCCCGGTCACCATCCGGTTAATTAATATTGATAATATCATATGGGGAGGTCGATGTAGTTAGTCGTACGTATTAGTTAATATAAAAATATTGAGAGATCCAAGATGAATTCTTTATACAATGATGAGGACAAAATGGAATCACAACTTGATATTAGATAAAAGATATCATCACTATAATTTCATTAAACTTTGTATAAAAAGCTCCGTCAGAGTTTCTCACGAGTGTGCCTCAGTCATCCCGCACGTGTCATGTCTTCCACGCGTGTCATCGGATCAGCAGGTGGTAGATAGGAACACGCAGTGAGTCTCATTTCCGCAGTTGGGGTACTTCTAATAATTTCTCAGTTAAATCTGCTTAAATTTTGTGCTGATGGTGGTTTGGGGTATAATTATGGTGATCTATGGAAGTTGCCTGTTCCACATATAGTCAAGATATATAGTTCTTCGGCTTGTGTTAAAGAAAAAGTTAAATAGTAGGGACATGTTAATCAGAAAAGGGGTTGTCCTTGAGCCTACTTGTATTCTGTGTGGCGTGGAAAATGAAAACCATGATCATATTTTCTTACAATATTGCTCTTTAATTTGTGTTTTCCATTTGGAGATCAATACTATATATACACAAGTTTTCCTTATACCTGTTGTTCTCAGTGATGTGTCTTCTTTGGATCAACCCTGGTCACCCTGGAGAAATTTTAAAAAGTTCCCGCTAGTCAAAGACTAGAACTAGAAAGGGAGGTTAATTTTACCATGGGATTTGAAATCTAATGTGGCGGCGATTTTCACCGAGTTTCCCTTCTTCAACCCTAGCAAACCAAAGATGGGAAAAAAACCGACGGAAAGCTTATATCCTACGTGGCCATGCACGAAAAATCTGATGTGGAGGCGGTGTAAAACTTTTCCACCGAGTTAAAAAACGAACCAAACAACCACTAATCATATATGTTAAGAACATGATATGAATTTAAAGAAAATCCTAGCTAATAGAATCTAAACAATGTATCAAAGTGAAATGTGATTAAAAACCAAGGCATCAAAGTATTAAAAAAAAATATTAGACTACCAAACTAATATAGGATCAATATTTAGGAGTATATCAAAGTGTTAAACGGGTACTTTGAGACTTCAAAGTGAAAAGTATGTAAGCTTTGGCCTAGCAAAGTGAAGATAAGCCACCAAATAGCCAAGAGGATTCTTTCCATTTAGTCCCTTTAATATCTTACATTTTGAATTAGTCCTTTAAATAATTAAAATTGCTATTAGGTCCCCTAATTCTTAGGCTAAATCATTGAAATTGCAATTAGGTACTCTAATTCTAAAGCTAATAGTCTTCCAAATCGAGAGTAGACATAGCAATTAGATGAATCTATTTAAAACAACTTATGAGAATTGAGGGGTTTATCAGGTTTATCCCTAGAAAGGGAATTGCTTCTAGCCCCCAAAATTTCAATGTGCAAAGACTCCACAGCGCAGACACGTGCGACACACGTGCCTTCATCACTGGTTTTTTGAGAAATCCCAATAGAACAAAAGAAAATTATTTTTATTTGTTGAAGAGCTTGAATACTTGACTGTAGAATTTCCTATGGCCCGTTGGTGATGATGCTAAATCTTATCAGATAGAGCTCGGAAGCTTCAACACCAAACGATGGATCAATCTTGATCCTAGTTGTCTCTCCCTTTATGAAAACAAAGTAATTGATTGCTGTCAAAAGATTGATTGGAAATGGAGCCTCCGTTGTGAAAACAAGAACAGGACCCAAAAAAAAAAAAGATTTCAATATCAATCAAAATTAGTTATAAACATCATTGTTTTTATACATTGTTTATGAACTTTTTTTGTCATTGGTCCCTCACATCTTTCATAATTAGATGTGAGTTCTTCAAATAATTGAAATTGCTGTTTAATCCCCAAGAGCCTAGTAGTTATTTCAAATTAGTCCCTCAGTTTTTTTGCCCAGTGTGCTAACTCATGTTGGTGTTCGTTGATTAATCTAATCCGATTAATTATTTTCTTAATCTCACTAAATATTTAAGGTTTTGTATTCACTTAAACCAAAGGTAGTATAAGCGGAAACACCCATGTCAAAAGGTAAACCCCCAAATCAAATGCTAACTAATTACAGTGATTAATTTGAAATATCCAGTACAAATTAAGGGACTAAATTATAATTTCAGTGATCTGAGACCAATTTCAAATTATGAAAGACTTAAGGGACCAATAGTTAAAATCATACTCACTTTCAAGCTTTTGTAAAACCTGCTCTTCTATGAGATAGATTCTCTCCTTGGGTTTCCTAGTCTTCTCCTCCCATAAAGAGATCGATGTTGGGCTCTGATACCACTTGTTGTGCGTAGCGGTCAAATTATTGTGCTTTGAGGAACCAAACCAAAACGTCGAGATAGAAGGCTAAACAATCCAAGATAACTGCACAAACACAAACAATCAGTTTTTACGTGGTTTGGCAAGTTGCCTACGTCCACGTTGCAAGAAGGGGATGAGGTTTTCACTAATAGAGAAGAAGAGTACAAACTTAGATTACAAAATCACACAAACTCACCAATTAATCTCACCAACAATGCTCTAATTCTCTCCAAACAAAACCTTAACCAATAGCTAAGAAAATACCTCTTTTCTGTGCTCCAAATATCCCCTTCGCTGCTTAGTTCTCTCTTCCAATCATTCCATATATATAGAAATCCTAAAACCAAAAGCATACTAGGAATTCTAAAATCAAAATCAAAACAGATTAGGAATCCTAATAACTTGTTACCAAAACAGATTTGGAATCATGTAACCAAAATAGATTAGGAATCCCAATAACCTGTTACCAAAACAAATTAGGAAATATATTAGGAACCTGCTATCCAACAATCGACAAGTTCATTATGAATGTAGATGTCTCCCGGAGGTCTTATATACAAAACTTTGTTGAGAGTTCTCCAATCATCTACTGCTCTAATTGTGTATGTTGATGTCTTCTTTATTCACAAAAAACGCTGAAAAAAAAGAAAAAAAAAGTAAGAGTAATGTTTAATACTTCACACACATGAATAAACAAATGGGTACAGAGCGTTACTGACATGACATATATCAATCTGTTACGTTATAACTGATTACTTGGATGAGTGCACATCAGCAGCATACTAGTCAACACTATAGAAGCACGCAAAGTCTCATCTACGTATATACGTGCATACACACATATATGCATACATACAAAGATACAAACATTATAAATTGAGTATAAAATGACTAACTCCCTTAGATAACTTTTTTTAATAGGAGAGGAAATGAGCTGGGAAAGCTACAATGCTAACCATCCTAAAATTGTGTTTGTTTATATTTTTTTAATAAGTGAGAGGAAGGATTGTGAGGGTTTTATTTTTTATTTTTTAAAAAGCAAATTTTCTACTTTCTTAACCAACCTAAAGTAGAGGGATTGAGAGGAGAATTGTTGGATTTTAAGTATCTTGCTCCCTATTCTTCCTATTTTTACGCTAAACAAACACAAAATAGTTCAATCACTCTTCATCCCTCCCCATCCACTTGTTGTCTGTCTAAACACAATTATTTACATTACACTAGTTTTTATGCACGTGCAATGCACGTGATTTAATACCATGATTAAGTATTTTTGGCAGTTTGTGCTCATTTTTTTCTTTAAACTCTTACATCCCAATTATTTTTTTATGTTTGTTTAAATGGGATACACCCAATTTAAATTTTCATGTTGATATTTGAATTAACAAAAAACAAATATAATTTAAAAATAATTTAAATTTTTATATTATTTTTGACCGATATGAAACTAAGCTTTATTTGAGAAAGTATAGCATTGCAAAGTGAAAAATATTAAAATAGTGTTATACAAGGAAGGTGAATATTTAAAACCAATATGACAAAATGATTGATTTAAAGTATGTTAAAACGATGCAAAAGAGAATATGAAGTTTATTCCTAATCATTGATAGACTTCATAAAAAATATAAATTAAAGATTAATGCTAACTCTAGTATACTTTTATATGATAAAAACATCCACATAATAATATAAAAGTATTAAAAAAATTCATGAAACTCCCTTCTAAAGATTCCTAATTTTACTCAAAATAATTAAACTATTCTATAAAATATTCAAAAAAATATTATTTTTTATTTCTTCTATTTTATTTTTTATTGAGTTAAGATCAATCCTTCTTTAGGTTTATCATTTATCATTTCTTAGGTAATTCTAGAGTATTGACTTCATCATCTACGTCAATTGTGACATCAGGCCAATTTTGTATTTTTATGCTATTATCTTTCCTGGGCTCGTTAATTTTTTATCATCTCATTTAACTTTACAAAGAAGTCAAATGTACTTATGATGTTCAACACAAACTGCTCAAACTATAGACTTTGATTTTTTTTTCTATTTCAATAAGAATAAATATTAATTTCATATATATATAATTCTTTGTGTTCCTAATTTATTACTTAAATAAATTAGAAGCTATCTCTTTATTTTCCTCTAAAATGAATTCTTCTGATGTGCATCCAATAAGAATTTCTGTTATTTCAATAATATTACCTTTGCTCTATCCCTGTCATTTTCCATAAAGATCTAAACTAAAAACATGCATATTCATTACCAATTTCTCTTAGATTATAATATTAATATTTAATTTGAAGAACACAGTATGGAATTTATGAATACTTACCAATTTTTCTTATGTCTTCCATGGAGATTTTTTCTTTGATTAGGATAAAGTTATTAAATTATTTTTTAATGTAACTCATTCAGTGCTTCATTAATAGATATGTCTTATGTTAATGCCAATTCAAGTGATTCATTGACGTTTTCTGAATTTTAGATTTATTTCCATCACTTTCCCATTTGCAATGGAAATAACTCAATTCTTTTAAAGTTATCTCTAAATATTCTAATAGTTTCTCCATATGTAATTCCTTGTATTCTTTTACCCTATAAATATTATTAACGTCAAAGATTAAAGTTTCTAAATTAAAATCAATTAATGCTAAGGTATAATATTATAGTGTTTTATCATTTCTATGGATTTAAACATCTATCAATTAATGTTACGAATGTATTTTGGCTACCCCAACTTATTACTAAAATTATATGAAATTACTTTAATTTATATAGTGCCGATAATTTTTAATCTATAATATTTTTAAAAATTTTATCCATTAACCGGATGTTTTTAATCAATTCTTATTGTTTTTGTTTACCAGTATCAACTTAGACTATTCTTAGATGCTGAAAATGGATAGTAAATCCCTAAATTAGAAATTTTAATATATATATATATGAAAAATACCAAACAATTACACTTTTCTTTGCCAAGTTTTAAAATTTTAGCCCATTTTTATGGTTTTAAACTTTGAGGGTGTGATTTATAATTTTTAAAACTTTAAAAGAGTTTTTTAAAAAAATTATTTCTAAGTTTGGTAGTTGTAAATTATATGTTTCATGTGTTGGTGGTAATTTTTTAAATGTTAGTATATTTCTTGTAACTCTAAAATTTTGAGGGTGTCTTTTGCAATTATTAAAACTATAGATTAATTTTGAAAAATATTAAATTTCAGCGGTCTACCAATCGACGAATTTGATGTGCGCTAGTTAAAAATTTTGAAAATTTAGAGTTTTTTTTACAATTTTTAAATTTTGAAGGATTTTTTAAAAAAATTTGAGGTTAATTTCGGCAAATTTTAATTTTTCAGGTGTCTAAGGGTAATATCTTGAATTCATCTTATGTTATTTATAAATTTTAGAATTTTAGGGTGGTTTTTTATAATTTGAACTTTTGAAGGTGTTTCTATAATGTTTGAGATATTGAGGGTGTTAATTAAAAAATTTAAATTTAAATGTCAAAAAATTTAGGTGTATCATAGTAATCTCTTAAATTCATCTGTGTTGTTTGTAAGTTTTAAAATTTTAGAATTTTAATGTGTTTGCCTATAATTTAAACTTTTGAGGGTGTTTCTATAATTTTTGAGACATTGAGGTGTTAACTATAAATTTTAAATTCTTTGCAAACTGATGTTTATTTTTTAATTTCATGTTTTTTATTTTAAGTTTTGAGACATTGGGATGATTTTTATAATTTTGAACTTATGAGGGTCTTTTCTGCAATTTTAAAACTTTTTATGGTTTTTTTGCAATACTTCATGTATTATAATATGTTATCTACTTGTAATTTCTTTATCTTAACAAACTAATATCATTTTTATGTTTTATATATTTTATTAATATTAGTTTTTTAAATTGTTAAGCTAAACATGGTTCACATAGGATTATGATAAGATATGATTATGATTAGGATAGATTAAGATATAAATAAAATATTCAAAATAATGAAGGGTAATATTGACCATTGAAAATTAGAATTTGATTATAGATAAGGTAGTTCAAACTATAAAGAGGTATATTTGTCTTAAAAAGATTTTCCGAACTCGTGCTTTTAAAGGGAGTATGATTTCCCTCCTCTCCTCTCCTTTCCCTCACCTTGGGTAAAATTCAATTGTCTCCCTCCCATACCCACTTCTCTATCCAAACTAAAAAGCATTGATGAAGTCTTAACTTGCCCCCTAAAGTATTAATTTGCCTATTTTACTATTTATACTATGTTTATTTGCCCAATGTGGTCCTTTCATGAAAGAACCATTAAACACTTAAAGAAGATTTTGAAAATTCCAAACAACCCTCTACAAATATTAAAATTTACAAAAAAAAACTTGAAACAAATCTCAAAAATTATAAAAAAGCACCCTAAACAATTAGAAAGTTAGAAATAGGTCCATGAAAATATGAAAATTACAGATGACCATTAAAAATTACAAAAACAACTAAAAAAATTAAAATTACAAAAAAAAAACCTAGAAATCCCAAATTTAAAAACAGTTCTCTTAATATATGAAATTTAGAAATGAATCCTAAAAATTTTAAAATCTACAAAAACACCAAGAAAAATTCTTAAAAATTAGCAATAGCCCCTAAATATATTAAGGGGAATGTCAGAAATTTTTTGATTTTCAATGTTTTTAAAATTTTCATGGTGTTTCCTAAAAATTTTAGATTTTTAAGGTTTTTTGTAAAATTTTAACTTTTAGAGTATGTTGATGTTTTCAGATTCCAAGGCCTGTTAGTAATTTTTAAAAATTTTGAAAATTTTTGGGGTGTTTTTCATTATTTTAAAATTTTAGGGCATTTTGGATAAATTTTGAAATTCTCTAGGTCGGTAAACTATAGAATTTAAAGGGATTATTTATAATTCGTTAGGTGTTATTTATAATTTCTAAATATTCAAGGTGTCATTTATAATTTGTTAATTTTTTTTAGAGTTTTTTGTGTAAAGTTTAATAAAAAATCCTCTTGTAACTACACAAATCCCATCTCAAGTTTTGGCCTCCCACGTGTTTCCCTCAAGTGCTCGGAATTACGACCTATCTCTAGGCATTACCACCAACCCCACTCCTCTTGGGACCGACCACGTCTCTCACCTCTACACTCCTCTTGGTGCATTTGTGCAATACAAAGTGAATCCTTATAATTAGGCTTAAAACAAAAAATGTTTGTTCTCTACTATGGATAAGAACACAATGAAAGCTCACACTCTAAGTCGCACTCCCCACAATCCAAATTATACTATGTATGTAAATACAATAAGCTCAATGTAGGTGAGTGTAACAAAGAGATTAAATAAAACAAATCTAAACTCAAATAAATTCTAGCTTAAGGAAATAAAAATCAAACAATATAAAAAACTAGATAAGAGTTTAGAAAATCTTCTCTATGATAACAAGAGAGAGAGGGAGAAGAGTTGAATGCTCAAACACCAATGGATGATCTCCCCAAGCTCTTGTGAAATTCTCTTCACAAAACCAAACTTGTAAAATGCTTGAAAGATTTTTAAACAAACTTAAATCCTTGTTAAAACTTGATTAAAAACTTCTCTTGGTTATCCAAAATAGTTATGACAATGGGGTATATATAAGGTGGAAGAAACCAGCCCAAGAAAACCCAAAAACCCATAAAAATCATTAAAATACACAAAATCTAAAAATAGTCGTTACTGTGTAACGGTCAAATTTATAAGTCAACTTAACAGTGGCATAAGTCGACTTGGCAGAGGAAAATAATACACTAAAAAACAAGTCATAAGTCAACTTGTAAATGGCATAAGTCGACTTGCTATAAGTTGACTTGCGTTATCTGAAAAGTCGACTTGGCAGAGGCTAAATGCATATTCCAGAGTAGTTCATAAGTCGACTTATCATCCATGATAAGTCAACTTATGAACATGCACAGAGACTGTACATGTCTAAAAATTAACTTTTAAAGTGCATTTAAAAATAACAAATAAATTCAGAAAAATATAAAACTTTAGAAAATGATTGTAAACATGATAATAAGCATGTTATAAAAATTATTTTTCAAATTACACCTCCCATTTGTAAAATATCATCATTTTGCAAAAATATCCAAAAACATAAAAACTAAACATACATGTTTTTGACAAATGACTTAAACAAACTTTTGAATCTTTGTAAAATGATTTTATAGACTTAATGAAATATATATATGTTGATTGTTAAGTCTAAAAACTAAAAATATAATATTTTCACAAAAATGCATATTCTATGCAATATTTTCTAAAACACAATAGAATATGAAACAAATGAGAATGTGTATAAATTTGTTTGTTGTTTCATATCTATATAGCTAAACCAAAACAAAAATAATAAATATAAAAAATATAATTTCATATTTATATAAACTTAA
>NC_033794.1:109451601-109490382 GCF_001876935.1 Asparagus officinalis | reverse complement strand
ACCAACACATATATGTATATATATATATATATATATACATAGAAACCAAAACTTATATGTGTGTAAAATGATTGAGCTTAAAGTACCAACAGACATAATATAAAACCTAAACTATTTACCCAAACAACTTGATCTTCAATGAGCTCTTCTTGGTAAACTTGCGGATGACGCTTGAACTTGGATCTTGGTATATATATATATATATATATACATAGAAACCAAAACTTATATGTGTGTAAAATGATTGAGCTTAAAGTACCAACAGACATAATATAAAACCTAAACTATTTACCCAAACAACTTGATCTTCAATGAGCTCTTCTTGGTAAACTTGCGGATGACGCTTGAACTTGGATCTTGGCTTGAATTGCATTGCTTCATACCGATATTCCGCCAATCTCTATTTGATGTGATCGTGAATGCTCGATTTCATCCATACTCCAACACATTGTTTGTCTAGAATAAATAAAAAAACACAAACACTAGACAAATAATATTAGTTGTAAATTGTTTGTTAAAACATCATCAAAACACAAAAGCCAACACTTATTATACCTAATCACTTTAACTTGCTATACAGAGTAAGTTTTACCATCATGTATTTTTAAATCCATCTACTTCTTTAAAAAAATTCCTATAAACCGAAAGTTTTACCCCTGTTTATTTTTTAAAAACTACCTACTTTAAAAATCATCTATAAAAGAAATATAGCAATTTAAATCATATATAAAACTGTTTGATATAAAGTGAGTTTAAAAATAACTTTTTTATAGTATTTTGAGTCTAAGAATGACTTTGGAAGTGTGTTTAAAAATAAATAGGGGTTAAACTTTCAGTTTATAGATTAAAACCCTTTTTGAAGGTGAGTGGATTTTAGGGGGAAAAAAGCTTTTGGACTTATAACTAAAATAACTTAACTTGGTAGAGAAAAATCATGGTGCATTTTGTGTTTTTATTTATTTAAAGGAATCCATTTTGGGGTAGATATAAATCTTCGAAATGTAGAATGGATTATAACATTGGTTATACGGACAAAACACCATTTATTAATTGTTTCTTTTGACTGTTAGCCAATAGTTTGACTTTGAAATTCCCTACGAACCATTCATTGTGATGCCAAGCCAACTCTACTTTTCAAAAATAGCCCAGCCCATTATAATAACAAATGAACGCGTAGGCCCACTGAAAAATGAAGGTATTAAAAAGGACAAAGAACGCAATGGACAACATGCAAAAAAGTTGCACAAATATTTGTTACAATATTAATTATTGTTCAACTTTGACTGAAATAAAATCCAAGCAAACATACATCATATTAGAAAAGAGCACAAATTTTTGCAAGCAACAAACAAATCACCACAAATTAAACTCTCTCACTAACACGTTATTCTGAAAAAACATTAGAGTTCTTCAAACAAGACGACTAACATATTCCTCTACTGTAGTGTACTTAACATCAGGATAAAGCTTAGTGGCTTCAACACCAAAAGAAGGATCAATCTCAAAATTTGCAGTATCTCCCTTAAGAAGAATTGAGTAATTTATCCCCATCATAAGATTAACCGGAAACGGAGCCTCTGAAGAAGAAATAGAGGGGGGGGGAGTTAGTTTTCGATACAAAATAAAAATTATAGACATTTTTGTAAATATATTACTAATTAATTAACAACCTTTTATCTTCTTTAAGACCTCCTCCTCTGTGAGGTAAATTCGTTCAAAGGTTTTTCCACTCTTCTGCTCGTACAAAGTTATAAGCTCATTGTGAGTGTAGATGTTACTCTCAGGCCTTACGTGCAAAATCTTGTTTAGTGTTCTTGGATCATCCACAGCTTTAATGGTGTATGTTCCAATGTCATCTTCATTCACAAAAATTGCTGAAACAAATAAGGGAAAAGGTTTAGCATGGACCATGAGAGTAATCAAATCAAAGATATGTGTTTTTATGAGTTAATTGCGGGTATATAGCGGATACACATGCTAAATTACAGGAGTTATTAGTCAGTTATTCATCTCAATGTTTTTGTGTTATTTGTAACCCTCACATGTATGTCACATGTCATCAATGTGTCACAGAAGAGATCCTCTAATATTCCATTCTATTGACAGAGAAAGGTGTTGAACAAACAAGCCCTATAGTATAACCACATATAATCAAGAGATAACTCCATTTAAACATTAAGGGAGTGTAAATGATAATGAAAATTTACACAAGCCCTAATGCATGTGTATGACTAAACGAGCGTTGGTGTATTTTGGTTGTGATGTATCTGATGTGGCTCACATCCAAGTTGTCAGTAATAATGTAGCAATATTAATGATCTAGACTATAGTGACCTGGATGTATATCAAGTCAGCGACACAACATCCACGTACTACTGCAAAGTGACACACAATCCTTTCTTAATCTCTCTTTCTCTCTTTGGAGGAATGTATATGTCCTATGTACTATGTACATAGGCTAATTACCTTTGACATTGCCATCACCAAAGATGGTGAGTTTGTCTTTAGGAGGAGGAGCAAATGAATCTGATTGAGCAAGAGTTGGAATTGAATATCCTGCAAAGTAGTTTGAGCATACAAAGGTATAAGGTATTCCCTCAGCCTCAATAGCTCTTCGGATGTGGATTTTGGCCGCCAACATGGATTTTGCTGGCTCCACAGTGTGTGCCCGATCCACGTCGACCCCGAATTCAGAGGGTAAAAACCTCTGCATAAAAACGTACGAGTTCGTGTGTGAGTATAATTTCATAGTGATTAATGAACAAAAAAATGTTAGATCATATTAATATATAGGGTAAATCGGTCTCCATGCATTTAGCTTTGCATCACACTGACATGACACACATTTATTCTCTGACAATTAAAATTATTAACCTATAAATCATATATATCATGGTTGAGAGTTCAGATATGTACCATGTCAGTGACACTAGTTACGAGCGTGAAATTAAGGATATACGTTGTGCCTCGTTTAGTTTTATACGTATAAATAAGTCTAGCTATTCAAATTCTACATATTTCATATTCCTTATATGCGATATTTTTTGCAATAAAGTCGTAATAGCTAATGGTGTTTATATTAGAAAAAAAAATTAAACAACAGGACTAACCTTAACATTTCCAGCTTCTTTAATTGCAGCAACGATCTTTGTCTGATCAGCCAGCTTCTCGCCTCCAACGGTCGATATCACAACATCCACTTGCTTGATAGCTTTCACCAAGCTCTCATGGTCATTCAAGTCCCCCTACAATCACAAATTCACGATTAACACTTTTTTTAGCACAATATCAAGGCCTTAATAAGCTGATTGAGACAAATATGCCTGATATTCACCTTCACAAGTTTGACGCCAGAGCTCGTAAATCCTGCCAGAAGCTTCGCCTTGGCAGGGTCAGACGGGGTGGTATCCCTGACCAAGGCGGAGGTGGGGTGACCGAGCCTTGCGCTCGCACCGACGATGAACTTGCCGATGTATCCGGTCCCACCGATGATCAAAATCTTGCTCGCCATTGATGGATATTGAAGGAGATGATGTCGAGCGCACGAACGAACTAAAGGGAGAGATGCCGGCCCGTTTGTGTTAGTATTTGAGGGGGGAGGCATCAAATTTATAGGGAACCGCTTGGGGTCTGGTCACCGCCCGGTAGGATTTTACTCGGTGTCTTTCAATTCGGAAACGTATTGGTAAGGCGGTTAGCGGTGGCTCCTTCTCTTTTTAGGGGCTGTTTGGTTGGTTTCCTAAAAACCAAGAAAAAGAAATCGGTACAAGGAAATCAATAAAATAATATTTTTATCCATTTCCATCCCTAAAACTCACTCACAACATCCAATAAAATATTATTTTTATCCTCCAACTCATCTCATTTCATCTCCTTTCTTACCTTTAAAAATAAACCAAACACAAGAAATGTGTCACATCATCCAACTCATCACATCTCATTTTATCTCATTTTTAAAAATCACACACATCATCCAATAATATTGTGACAACTCATCTCATATCATTAAACATTCCTTTCCACCCATTTCCTCAAAAAAAAACAAGAAATTAATTTCCTTAAGTACATGTCACATCATCCAATAATATACCTCCAACTCATCTCATCTCATCTATTTTCTTATTTTTAAAAACGAACCAAACACAAACAACCTCAAAACATCATCCAATATTATACCTCCAATTCATTTCCTTATTTTTTTAACCAACCAAACAACCTCAAAACAAGTTTTTAAAAAAATCACTCACATCATCCAATAATAAGGTGACAACTCATCTCATCTCATCTCCTATTCTATAATTTCCTTTTTTTTAAACCAACCAAACAACTTCAAAGTAATTATAATAGGAAATAGGTTTCCTAAAGTTTGATTTCCCAGTTTTTTTTGCCAAACGAACAGGCCCTTAAGTTTTGACCCAATTAATTTGCTATGCTGCTTGAAAATTATCAATTTTAAAGAATATATGAATTATTAGGGGAATAGTGGATATGAAATGACGATTTATATATTTTGCTAAATTAACTACGGAGAGATGGCTATGTGACAAGACCCACCTTGCTATAGGCACAACAAAAGATGTTGATCTCATTGTTTTATCTCGTAATAGCTCATTTAATTAACAAATTAAATTAGCCGCCACCACGTATCCATCGTTACTAATTAATAATTATTAAATTTGATTGATTAATTTGTGACTGAAATATAATTTTGGCACGAGCTAAAAAGAGGAAAAACTGACAGTTGGTAACATGAGTTACTTGGTGAGAGACAGATGGGCTGTTTGTTTTTAGTTTTTTGGGATGAAAAGAAGAGGAAAGCTAGCTTTGGGTGGAAAGCTGCCACAGTTCTGACAACTGTGACAGCTTTCCTTTATTTTCATGGTAAAAAAAAAAGTTCCAAACGGGCCCTGAGAGTTTCAATGATCTTATGTGATTTGGGGGTACTCCTGATGGGAGTTTCAATGATTTGAGGGACTAATCTCATAATATGAAAGAATTGAGGGGCTAATATTGAAATTGCTCATACGAACTGCATCGTCGACGGCTCTCTTAAGAGGGGTGAAGGTCAGCGGCTCGTCCCAACAAACAGCCCTGCGGGCCCGCCCGAAGGCGCGGGCCTGGGCCGTGGTCCGGCCCGGCGCCGGCCTCGGCCGTGGAATAACCCGGGCCAAGTCTGGGCTCCGGGCCAGGCCCGGGCCGGCTCTTTTGTGCCCGGCCCGAGCTCGGCCCTGCCCGGAATAGTAGTTTTTTTTATTTTTTATTTTTTATTTTTTATTTTTATGTATTATATTATATATGTATATATAAATATATATAATATGTATAATATATGTATATATAATATATTTTTATATATGTATAATATATGTATATATAACATATTTCTATATATGTATAATATGTCATATGTGTGTATATATATACTCTCTCTTAGTATATAAGTATATATAAGTATACTCTCTCTTATGTAAGTATATATAAGTATACTTTCTCTTATATAAGTATATATATATATATATATAAGAATACTCTCTTTTATATATGTATAATGTATGTATGTATGTATATATATACTCTCTCTTTTAGTATATATGTATATATAAGTATACTCTCTCTTATATATGTATACTCTCTCTTATATAAGTATATATTAGTATACACTCTCTTATATATGTATAATATATGTGTATATATATATATATATATACTAATATACTCTCTCTCTTAGTATATATGTATATATAAGTATACTCTCTCTTATATATGTATACTCCCTATTATATAAGTATACTCTTTTATATATGTGTGTGTGTATACTCTCTCTCTTAGTATATAAGTATAGTATATTACAACGGTTACTTCCCCATTGGCCCAACGAGCAACGGCTACAGGGTTACTTATGCGATTCTCTCTCTCTCTTAAATTATAACTTATAAATATATACAATATATTTACATATAATATATGTATATATAATATATAGTTACATAATAATTTAGAAGTATATACTAATACATAATTATATAAAATATAATAATATTAAACTAATTTTTAGCATTTTTTATCAAAAATAAAAAGAAAAGAAATTTAAAAAAACCTAGGTGGGATGTACTTATCTATTGTGATACGATGAATTCCAAAATAAATTTATACTTGTAATTTGTAAATGATTTATTAATTATTAATAAAGAATTTATTTTTATAATTTTTTATTTGTAATTTATGTTATTTTAAGTGATTAATAAAATTATTATTTTACTATTATTTTTTTGATTTTTTTATAATTTAAAACTTAAATAAAATTTAAAAATTTGGGAAAAAATTTTAAAAAAAAAAGAAAAAACCCGGGCCGACCGGGAACCCGACCCGGTCGGGCCCGGGCCCGGATTTCCGGGCCGGGCCAGGCCGGGCCGGCCCGGATGGACAGGCCTAGGTGAGGGTAGCTGGCTAGGTGGGGATGGATGAGGACGTGATCATAGGTAAAACCATTTTCTAGCTAGGATAATGCTAAAACAAAGCATTAATGGATTCTAGTAGTATCTAACGAACCGCTATCAACTCGTTGACTTTTTCTTCTCTTTCCGGAATTGGAAATAGTGGACGTTAACATTAACGACACGAGATACTCTAGAAGGCATTGAATTAATTTCAGAAAAGTACGCAGACAAATACTTTGACTGTTGATTTTGCATGGATGAACGTGGCCATGATACGAGTAGAGTACGACTGTAGTATTTTGAAGGATGCTCGTGGATAAACATCAAGTTGGCCAAAATCTTATGTGCGTCACTCATTGAAAATTTCATCTGGTTGTCATGAAAATTTGATTTTTCTCAAGACTGACCACATGTAAACATGCAGGAAGAAAAAGAAAACAAACAAGTAATTATAGCTATTTAAAAGAAACTAGCTTTTGGTTTCTAACTCCTAGCGTTCTACCCCATGCGAGATCCAAGAAATGTTCTCGTTACTTATAATACTTTAAAAAGCTTATTTTCACTCTAGTATCCCAAAGTTCACAATTTTTTTGCCTTGATACTCAAAGTTTCAATCTCAATTCACTTTGATATACTAAAATTTCAGCCTCTACCATTGTCCACATTCAATTGAATTTTCCATTAAATCTGTATGATATGCTTACCACCTGGGTAAAAAGAATCTAAATGTATTCACATACTAAGGACGTGGTACAAATTTAAGAATGAGGGTAAAAGGTTACCCAATATACAAGGTTCCCACCATTGTGGGCTTTGGGGTTAGATATAAGCAGTCTTACCTTGGCTTTGCAGAGAAGTTGTTTCCTATATTCAAACTTGTGACCTCTAGGTCATAAGGCAAAATGAGATGGACGCTTCGGGTATCAAAGTGTTAAAAAAGATTTTAGGGTGTCAAAGTAAAGTAAGAGTGAAACTTCAAGATATGTAAATGCTTGAAAAATACTTTAGGATATCCAAGTATTAAAGTGGGAAAAAAGGTGAACTTTGGGTGCCGAAGTGAAAATTGTGAATGAAAGGGACATGAGGCTTGTGGGCCAGCAACAAGACGTGTGAGGAGCTTTGGTTGGCGTGTGCGAAGCTTGGATGTGGGGACCACGTTATCAAACCGCGTGAAGAAATGCAGCTAAGTTTGAAAGGCCCACCCGATAGTTTTTTGCTGCAACTATATAAATCTCCTTGTAGTCTAGGGTTTAGGGTTGGGCAGAGGGCTTGGTGAAAAGTGCGAAAGCTGGGGGAAAAGCGGCGTGCAAACCGAGGAGCAGAAGGAGGTTTGGGCGGCTGTGCTAGGACGGCGGCTGTGAGTCTCTTTTCGACAGAGAAGAAAAACAACTGAGCAGAGGAAGAAAGAGATTAGATTGAGGGTTTAATTGTGAGAGTTGTAAACCTATTTGTATTCTTTTTCTTTCTAATAGTAGATCTCCCCCTCCTTGCCCCGTGGACGTAGGCAGCTTGCCGAACCACGTAAAATTGATTATTTGAGTTTGTGGCTATTGTAATAGTTTTTAGGATCTCTCGACAGGTCAGTCCTAGAACTGATGAGAGGAAGAGCCGATATCTCACTTTGTTGAGATATCCGCTTCAGATTCTTGTCTCCTTGGTGAGACGGAAATTCTTATCGATCTTTCTCTCTTATTGTGCATCAGAAACTCTGTCGAAATTTTCGCTGTGCACAACAAGTGGTATCAGAGCCCAGATTCCAGATCTAGGGTTTGGTTGGAGGAGTAGATCAATTTGGAGGCTCGTTTAGGGCTTCGTTGGTGATAAAGGTGGGATCTTTTGGTAAAGACTCTATCTTTTTAGTTTTGATCTATCCTTTGTTCGTTGGTACGTAAGATGTCGGGGAAAGAAGGTGCTTCGGGTGTCGAGGGCGGTGCTTCTGGCGCGAAGACCATTCAAAGTCTGAATATCCATTCTATGAAGATAGATGTGGAGAAATTTAATGGCACAAACAACTTTGGATTATGGAGATGCGAGGTTTTGGATGCGCTGAACGCGCAGAATTTGGAGGATACCTTGGAGTTAGATGGCAAGCCAGATGAGATTAAAGAGAAGGTTTGGAAGAAGATGAATCAAGGTCTTGTTTGACTCAAGATCTAAAATATGATGTGATGAATGAGACTTCTGCGAAGAAGATTTGGGAGATTCTCGAAAGCAAGTATTTGACCAAGAGTGTGGAAAATCGCTTGCATTTGAAGAGGAGACTTTATCGTTTCCAGTTGAAGAAGGGAACCTCCATTAGAGATCACATGAACCACTACACAAAGCTTCTTGCGGATTTGGCGAATGTGGATGTCAAGATTGAAGATGAGGACAAGGCGTTGCTGTTGTTGAGTTCCTTGCCCGACGAGGAATATGAGACCTTCGTTCTTACTCTGATTAATGGGAAGGCATCTCTTTCGTATAGTGAGGTCACCGCTGCACTTGTGAATTATCAGCTTCGAAAAAAGGATAAGGAGGCTTCGGTTGAGCCGGTAGCGGAGGCGTTGGTCGCAAGAGGGAAGGGTCCAAACCGAAAGAATTGGATGTCACAGTCTAGAATAGGGCATCCTACAATTGGAAAAGATCAGTGTGCTTGGTGCAAGGAGACTGATCATTGGAAGAAAGACTGTCCAAAGCTCGACAAATGGATGAAGAATAAACTGAAGGGAAAAGGGAAGCAACCATCATTAGAAGCAAACATCGTATCGGATGGTAATAATTCTGACTCTTCTATTTATTCGCTTTCTATCAGTCCTACAGATAGCTATTCGGAGGAATCTGAATGGATGTTGGATAGTGGTGCGACCTATCATGTGTGTCCTAGAAGGGAATGGTTCTCCAGTTTTGAGAAGCTGGTGGATAGTGGTGTGGTGTACATGGCTGATAACCGTGCATGCCAGATCCTTGGGATAGGAAGAATTCGCATAAAGATGTTTGACGGGACTGTTAGAGAGTTAAACAATGTGAGATATGTTCCTTCTTTGAGGAAGAACTTAATCTCGATTGGAGCTTTGGTTGGAGAGGGTCTGAAGGTTCGTGTTGAGGACATGGTTCTCGAGATTGCGAGAGACTCTCGTATTTTGATGAAGGGCGTCAGGAGAAATAACCTGTATTACTTGACTGGAGGAATAGTGGCAGGTGGAGAGCTGACGACTTCTGTTGATTCGACTAGACTGCGGCATTTGGGGCTTGGCCATTCCAGTATTGATTCCTCGCATAGATTGAAAGAGGGTGCAAAGACCTGCAGTTTGAAGTCCAGTGAACATGTTGATGTGAGCAAGAAGACCGATGTGAAGTGTGGCACCTCTATTCACCGTGCTAAGGGTCGTTCTGGAGGAGTTCACGTGGATGTTTGGGGGCCTTCCAAGGGGGCATCATTGGTAGGTAATAGGCGTTTGGTTTTCTTTGTTGGTGGCTGTTCTAGGCGTGTTTGGGTTGTAACCAAATCCCCTTTGGAGAAAGTCCTAGTAGTCTCTAACAGATTGAAGAAGTGTGATATTGGCAGAAAGGTGAAGGTACTCCATTCTGGTCGGAGGTACAAGATGGACCTGTTTCTGCATTGGAGCCGAGCTCACGGCATTGCGAGACACTTCGTTGGAAAGAAAATCTTAGGGCAAATAGATAAGGTGACAAATTTGGAGAACCGTGCCTTTCTGGAGGAGGATCGGTGTTTGGGGTCGAGCAATGGTTTGCAGAAGAGTTTCTGGACAGAGGCTTCGACATATTTGGGTCATCCTATTAAAGAGTTGTCAACTGCTGTGATTGGAGGTAAAACTCCATTGGAAGATAGGTCTGGTAGTATCACTTTGGTTGAGGTTTCGATGAGGAAGCCAATTGACTCTCAGCAGGTGGAGAGTTTTGGACAGACCTTAGAGGTATCACAGCGGGTGGAGAATAACTTGAATTAATTAACTAGTTTCATGTAAACTAGAAATTAGAAGCAAGAACAAGGTCCTCCATGAGTTAGATGTACATGTTAAGATTCAATTAGATGGAACCATAGCTCTGATACCATGAAGGAAATCGTGCTATGTCTACATGCATAATACACAGCGGAAGACATGTATGTACAAAAATACTAAGCATGTAGAGAGCATGAAATATTCATATGGATCGTCTAATTAAATCTAACATGATCCTTATTATTAAGTGAGCATACAAGAGTTAGAAAGTCATACTTTCGTAGCGTGATTCGATGGAAGATCGAATAACCCCTAGCTCTTGCTCCTTGTAGTAGAAAATCTCCTTGTAGTGGATCTCCAAGTCTTCAAGTGAGCTTGATAAAATGGGAGTCTTCTTAAGACACAAGGCAAGATATCCACCCCGGGGTTCTTAAAATCCTACTACTTCCTCTTGCTCAAAGATTGCTAAAGATTAGTAAGAGGAGAGCTCTCTTTTATTCTCTTATGGAAAAACCACTTAGCCAATTTTTCATTAACCTTTCCATAAGAAAGAGAGCTCATATTTATAGAGTGAAATGTGTTCATGATATGAATGACTCATCCTATGAGTCATGCAATGAATCATCAAAAATTAATGATTAATCAAGTGAGTCATGCAATGAATCATCTTATGAATCATTACATTTCAAAACCATGTGCTAATAAACCATGTGCTCAAACCATACCACTAAATGACTCATCTCATGACTCATTATACATGGTATGTGTATTTCATAAATGAGAATACCAAATCAATATTGTATTTCATAAATACGATATTTTGTAATTTTCCAATCATTGATTAATAAGTCATCATATGACCAAAAAGTCAATGAGTTGACCAAAAGTCAACTGTTGACCAAAAAGTCAACTAGTTGACTAAAAGTTAACTTTATAGGAAAAATACTAGAATTTATTTCCTAAGCACATAGCATTCCGATTTTATCGATATACATAACTGTTTATGTGTATCCGATAAAATCATATATGCGTATCAATCATACGCATCACTCTATAAATTGTGTTTCATAGGATTCAAGTACGCGCTTGGTGTGACTCTAGGGCCCAACTTAAGAACTCGGCAGTGGATCATATCCACAAGTACAACAGAGGTGCTAGCTACACATGAAGACTACCCGGGTATAAGTTGTGATAAATGTCTGCAAGATGCTAACACAATTATATCAGGACCACTCAGTGATAATGCCGTACAGTCCGGTCTCTTCGTCAAACCATGTCAAACTATTAAGCCTAGGGTATGGAAAACTGTCAAACCCTAATTGCTCAATTAGTGTTTGTTGATATTAAACTCATAACCTATAAGATCAAACTGACAATCAGTTTATCTTATTTACCTTGGCCAAGGATTTTCAGGTTATAGTTATATCAAACAATCTTATGACATCAACCCCCTATACTGGGAGAGACGAATCCCATCTTGGCATCTCCCTATACTGGGAGAGACGAATCCCTTCTTGGCATCTCAATATCTACTTATGTCTCGGGATGTACCCAACAAGAACCGTTATGCACAATTCAATAAGAACTGTGGTTAGGTAAAAGTCTAAATACATCTTTACTGACATATAAGATATTGCACTCATGCCTCAGGTCATGAGACTACTATGTACTATATCACTTGAGAACTTCTATTTGACAGTTAAGTATAATTACCAACTAGATGTTCTCAGTGAGTCGTTCAGTCAACTCATTCACTAATGAGTCACCTGTATACTATATCTTGATGTCTCACATCAATGATCTAAGAGATGGATCATCATCCTTCCAAAGGAGAAATAAAGTATACACTAGTCTTACCAAAGTGATCATGTCCCATTACATCACTTCATCGACTAGGAACATTTTAGAATATACGTTAGCGACAAATCAGATCTCTTCATTACGATCATATCCGTAATGTCTGATAGTCTAGTATCATTCTAAGGACTTTATCTGAATATAAAACTACCAGATAAATCTGACCAAAATAGCATACTATTATTTTGAACAAGGATATTATATTCATATAGGTCCTGTTACAATATACAATTATTGCCTGCAGGGCACCTATATCTAACAGTCTTTACGATGCAGCCGGGTTGGATTTTGATGGGGGTGAGATCGATTTGGTGAGTAGACATCGACATTTGGGAGAGTGTTTGCATTCTCATTTGGGTTCTCGACTTGTTATGGATTGAGTCTGTTGTCGTGAATTGTTTCACGGTGTACTGGACACAACAAGTGAGACATTTGGTTTGGTTGGTGTCGGCTCAGTTTTGAGAAAACTTCACCGAGGTGGAGAATTGTGAATGAAAGGGACGTGAGGCTTGTGGGCCAGCAACAAGACGCGTGAGAAGCTTTGGTTGGCGTGTGCGAAGCTTGGATGTGGGGACCACGTTATCAAACCGCGTGAAGAAATGCAGCTAAGTTTGAAAGGCCCACCCGATAGTTTTTTTTTGCTGCAACTATATAAATCTCTTTGTAGTCTAGGGTTTAGGGTTGGGCAGAGGGCTTGGTGAAAAGTGCGAAAGCTGGGGGGAAAACGGCGTGCAAACCGAGGAGCAGAAGGAGGTTTGGGCGGCTGTGCTAGGACGGCGGCTGTGAGTCTCTTTTCGACAGAGAAGAAAAACAACTGAGTAGAGGAAGAAAGAGATTAGATTGAGGGTTTAATTGTGAGAGTTGTAAACCTATTTGTATTCTTTTTCTTTCTAATAGTAGATCTCCCCCTCCTTGCCTCGTGGACGTAGGCAGCTTACCGAACCACGTAAAATTGATTGTTTGAGTTTGTGGCTATTGTAATAGTTTTTAGGATCCCTCGACAGTTCAGTCCTAGAACTGATGAGAGGAAGAGCCGATATCTCACTTTGTTGAGATATCCGCTTCAGATTCTTGTCTCCTTGGTGAGACGGGAATTCTTATCGATCTTTCTCTCTTATTGTGCACCAGAAACTCTGCCGAAATTTCCGCTGCGCACAACAAAAATAAGTTCACTTTAAACTCATGGGAGGATAAACTTACAATCATAAAAGAAATAATAAGGGAAAAAAGCCAACAGTCCCACGTAATCTTAGAAAAATATTTATAGAGCTAAGCTTATTGTTAGTAAAATTAAAAAAAGACAAAAATTTTGAGGTGCAAAACACTTTTCTTCAAAAAATATTTGCCCCACTTGATATTCAAATTTGCTTCGAGTTAATGCAAATTTTATTTTTAGGATATAACAAAAAAATTAAAAATTCCAACAAGCAAATCTAGAATTTTCACCAACTCTTTGTGAAACAAGTTTGTAGTATTGCAAATCTTTTTGAGAGAAGTTTTGAGAATGAAGTGAAGTGAAGATATCTGAAATCATAAATTATTTATAGGTTTGAAAAGGTGCTTTCAGCAGTCATAATTTTTCAAAACACCTATTGAAAAGAAACAGACACTTTTCAACAATCACTTGCTATTCATATTTTGATAAATTCGAAAATTCAAAATAACAGTAAAAAATAATGTACTCAAAATATATATATATATACTAAAAAGTCACTTATCACTTGTCAAAATCACGCATTATTCGCGCTACCTGCACACGGGTTTAGAAGCCTATACTTTGATCCATTTATCAAATCTCATTGATCATTAAATGCTTTCAAACCTCTTAAAGATTGCTCAAATATGTAATGTGGGCTATCTTGTTTTTACAAACAAATACTAACACTTATACCTCAAAACTTCCTATTTTCATCCAATAGATTCAAGCAGTGCAAGGAGCAGTTTCAAGCAATGAGCACAGCAATATCACAGAAAAAATATCTTTGAGAGTTAAGTAAGATTCAAATCAATCAAAAAAATTTGTTATGTACATGATAGATTGACAAGAGATGCATATGCTATAGTATATAAACAAAATCATACAAAACATTAATTCCCTGCGTAATTAAATCAACTTAAACTTTAGTTGAAAAATTCACAGAAAAGATCTTGAGGATTACATAAGATTCAAATCAATCACAAAATTTCTTATGTACATGCTACTTACAAGAGATAAGCATGCTGTATCATATGAACAATATCTTTAAAACATCAATTCTCTGTGTAATTATATCAACTCAAACTTTATTCTAAAGATGATAACCAGTCTAATAAAGCTTTGTTGGCGAGCTCAGGAACCTCATCATGAGGACAATGCCCTGCTTGCAAATTCACAACAGAAGTCTTCGGATAGAACTCTTTGATACGTGCAGCTTTGCCCGGGCCAACCCAAGGGTCTAAATCACCCCATAGTAATAATAAAGGGCATGAGAGCTTGCTCAGGAGGCTATCAAGTGTGTATTTGGTTTGGTTTGTCATAAATCTACTCATCAGTCTGCACAAAACAAAGGGGCAAGAAGGTCTACATGGAATCATCCTCTTCTAACTTCCGATTTTTTTAACAGAAATCATAAGCAACTCAGCCAGACTTGCAGAATTTTTGTTTGTGTTTTGATAAGTAAATGTAACTTTATGATGTTTTATTGCATTTCTCAGTAGAAAGCTATGCCCATGTTACCATTTTTTGTAGGGTTAATTGCAGACGGACCCCTTGTAGTTCTATTGTTGCAAATATAGACCCCTGAGTGGATTCTTGACTCTTTTTACCCTCAAATAAAGAGAAAATGGTTTTTTTGACAAATAGGCCTCCTGAGCATAAAATAGTCAAAAAAATTCACAGAGTCCATCCTCAATTTGGCAATAGTAGAGGGGATCTCTTCGCAACGATAGAACTACAGGGGTCTACTCGCAATTAGGCAATAGTACAGGCGGTCTTATCTGCAATTAGCCCTTTTTTTAATAGGCTCTTTCACCCTTATAGTAATTATAGGGGTTAAGGCCCTAATTTCCTGAGCGGAAAAAAGGTTGAATATAGGAACTTACCGGTAATAGACTTCTCCAGCGTTGGGGTCAGTTGCAGGTTTCATAATTGATTCTACAAGATATTCATCTACATTGGAGGGATTTATGTATACCTGGAGCATAGAATATGATACTTGTCAGAAAAGAAAAGGAGGGGGGAAAAGCAGATTCTATGGTAAGTGAAGTGCATTCCTTAATTCTCATATGGAGAAGCTCTGCTTCCCTCTTTGTCATATTTGTATTTGACTCATGAAATGGAGTAAAACTATCAATGCACTAAGCTCTTTTGAAGTCTCAAAACCAAATTCACATTGTAAAGAAGTATTCGGGTAAAGTTTTCTTTTTTTCGGTATTGAATCGAAAGGGAGAAAGATTATGCATGACCTTAGGATAAGCAAGATTAATTTCAGTTAGTAGATATGATAGTTAATTTGAGTCAAAGATATATTTATTCAGGGACTACAGCACCTTTGGTTTATTCAAGCAAGTGATATTAATTTGAGTCAAAGATATATTTATTCAGGGACTACAGCACCTTTGGTTCATTCAAGCAAGTGATATCCAAACTGTGTTTCCATACTTATTATACTTTATAAAGTACTAGAAGAAATCCCGAGCTTTGTAAATTAAAGAAAAGTCTCATGAGCGTTCCAAATTTTAAAATTTCCTAAAGTAATGAAAATTCTTGTAAACAGTGTTAATGGGTAGAGTGAAAAATCTAACCTACCCATTTCACTTTTCACCTGTCCTTGCTCGAAAAGGGTAATATAGAAGTTATATTTAGTAGATAGGGGTAATGACAATTTAAAGTAATTGTTGTGAGTCACCGTACTTAGGCGTGACTAGTTCAGGGTCTTTCTTTAGTTTATAAAGTTCAGGAGGGTTTGTGCAAAATTCCCACAGTTTAGCGCTTCTTATGAAATTTACCCTTGATTTCAATGTGTAAATTAACTTTGTTAAAGAAACTTTCGACTCCAATAAATTTTGCACGTCATTTGGCCTTAAAGGAATACGCTCATTAGGGGCTGTTTGGTAGGCTGCAACTGGAGTGGTTGCAACTCCAGTTGCATGCAACTAGGTCCAATTTGACCAGTTGCATGTGTTTGTTTTGCTGCAACTCACAGTTGCAATTGCAACCACAGTTGTAAAACAACCCTTAGTTGCAACATATAACTTACGTCAAAAATGGCCGCAAGTCATAGTTGCAACTTAGTTGCAACTGACCTAAATTTATTAAAATCAAAATCATTACTTAATATTTCAAAAATAAATTCATTAAAGGTTTAAAATAATCTTTTAAATAATTCTTATTATAATAATTTCTTCAAAAACTTTTTTTAAAAAAAACAACATTAATCTTTTAAAATAATTATTATTATAATAATTTCTTCAAAATAATATGTTAGTTTTTAAAGTAATATATTATCTTTAAAATAATATATTATTTTTTAAAATAATATATTTTAAAAAATAATATATTTTTAAAATAATATATTTTTTGAATAATATATTTTTTCTAAAATAATATATTTTTTGAAAAATAAAATTTTCCAGGAATACTATTATTTTTCTAAAATAATATATTTTTTGAATAATATATTTTTTATTAATATATATAAATTATTTTTTAAAAATAAATTATTTTTTAAAAATAAATTATTTTTTTAAAATATATTATTATTTTTAAATATATTATTTTTTTTAAATATATTATTTTTTTAAAATATATTACTTTTTAAAAAATATTATTTTTTAAAAATATTTTATGAGTTGCATATGTTAAGTTATAAGCATAATCAAACAGCTGCAACTATAAGTTGTAAAATTTAAATTTTAAACCAAACAATTGCAATTGTAGTTGCATGTAAGAAGAGTTGCAACGTCTCAGTTGCATGCAAGTGACACTTGCATTGCAACTCCAGTTGCAAACAACCAAACGCCACCTTAGTGAAAGAGTATCATACACTGTTTAACACTGATTTGATGCGTGCAGGTTGCTTTGCTTGCCAGAAAAGAAATCCAAGAACAATTCTTTGGAACACTTCCTTCAGCGGGTTGATTATGAGCTTCTTTATAACCGATTCTTCATCTTTGGCCTTAATCTGTGCGTTTGGATTTGAAAATTGTCCTGCAGAGTTTAATAGCGCAACTCCAAGAACTTGCTGAGGCAGTGCTGCTGCTGTTAACAAAGCTGTGAAGCCTCCAAGGCTGAAGAGCAAGTGTGAATTGGATTAGCCAAAAATAACGGACTTATAAGGAAAGTTGGGACCGATTCCTAATAGCTGAAGTTTTTGGATTAATTGTTTTTTTTCAACCTTTGTTTGAGGTGCATATAATTTCTCATGAAACCTGATTTCTCCACAATTTAACGACAGTATTAGAGCTGAAGGGCCTATGGTTATTGTGGATGATTAACATTTACTAACAAACACATGGGAAGATTGTTGGACATTCATGTGTCCATATATTAGCATATCAAAAAAAAATAAAAAAGGGTAATAGATTAAGGGGTTAATTGTGCATAGACCCCTGTACTGCTGCCCAATTGCAGAAGACCTCCTGTAGTTCAATTGTTGCAATTTGCCCCTTATACTGTCACCTAGTTGTGGATACACCCATGAGTGAATTTTTTTTATTCTTTTACCCACTGGAGTCTACTTGTCAAAAAAGAATTCCCTATCTCTGAGGGTAAAAAGAGTCAAAAAATCGCTTAGGGGTCTACCTACAACAATAGAACTATAGAGGGTCTGTCCACAATTGAGCGAAAGTACAGGGATCTATATGCAAATAACACTTTCTTAGATGGAAATAATACCTAATAAATTATGTTTTTGGGGTAATTTAATTCTCAACCTATGTGTAAGGCTCGCTTAATGTCTCCAAATATAGTTAAAACAGTATGAACAAAAAATTACTATTAGTCAGACGTATTCACCTGTTTCCAACTAAGATTGCTGGTTCTTTAACAACTTCTTTCATGAAATCAGATACTTGGTCCTTCCACACAGTGGCATCATATTCAACAAGGGCTTTCTCGCTCCAACCAAATCCAAGCAAGTCTATAGCATATACCTTGTACTTTTTTGCCAACTCAGGAATGTTGTACCTGCAAATAATACCATGAAAATATTTTAGAAGGCATCAGTTGAGATAATCAATACCATTGAGCAGTCTATACATAAAAGGGTAAACTGCTGATAAACCACGCTCATCTACATCTTCAGCAACACTTACCATCCTTGGTTTGGCATTTTGAGAAGACTATATCGTAGATAATGTGTCTCCCTATGAATTGATGGGTGATAAGGTTGATAAGTGTTACTGAAGGCATAGATTAGGGAGGTTATCTTCTATGCACCCTACTTGAAATAGAAAATTTATAGGATCAATAAGGGCATGCAAAAAGAAAAAGGTTTACTAAAGCTATGATAAATGATTCGGAAAAGCTCATATGGATGTTAGACAGTGTGCAAGAATAATAGACAATCCAATAATGACCTGGAAAAACATGACACAAAATACCGAAAAACATTGCAAATTACAAAGTAGAAGCCGGAAAATGTGGACTCATGTTCTTAATCATATAATATTCCTCAGTGTTCATAGGATATAGATATTTGTTTGATGGCTATGAAAGAGTGATAACCTGGGGACCTTGCTGGTGTTGATGTTCAAGAAGAATATCAAAAGCATCATCAGTTAAGAAGCATAGCTCTTAAATTCGATGTTACATTTATTCTGCACAATTAATGATTAATACCAACTAAATTACTAAGATCAATTACAAGAAGCCAGGGCATGATAAATCTCGAAATTTCAGTGGGAGTTCAAATTCTAGTTATCGTCCTCACAACCAGTTGTCGAAGTTCAATTACTGAACAAAATATGATAAAAACAGTACTAAAAGAACTCAAGAAGCTAATAGGGTAACATTAATTCCACGATAAAAGTCCACTTCAAATGTTATGCAACCTTTTCGCTGCCTGTTATAGTACTCTATTAGCAATCAACAATGAACATTAACAAGGATTATTGAAACAATACAAAACATATTAGACATGTCAACAGTGTTTTTATCCAAATAATGATGTGAAGTATTTTGAAATTAAATTGGATGGTAGAAGGACACATCATATATGACATAAAACAATATCTCATTCTCTAACCATCAATTAGTATATGGATTATCTAACTTAAATACATGCTTTTGCATCCGTAAATGTAATATCCATAAAATGAAAAAAGTTTGAAAGATATGCTAACCTCCAATGAAATGCTGAAGCACCAAATCCGTGAATAAGAACAACTGGAAGCCCATTTCCTTCTTCAACATAATGTATTTTGTGACCTTTCCAGGTCCAAAATTTATAACCCTCTGGCTTAAATGCTAACCTTTCCATTCCTACAAATGTACCAAATAACTTACAGAGCCAAATTCTCAAAGTTCAAAAATAAAGTTAGCATTGCTAATTTGTATGCTCACGTAATATACTAGTATGTGCATATACACTAGCATATCATGTAATGTACACAGGTTTATTACTTCGTTATGTAGATTGTTTCACAATAATTCAATATTGTATATAGATCACTATTTAAGAGGTTTGTTTTTAGTGAAAATTTTTGTTTATCCAGATATTGGTTCCTTAAATCTTTCATATTTTAAATTACCCATTCAAATCATTGAAATTTTTATTTAGTCCCCAATTCATACAAGTTATTTACAACTAGTCATTGCGATAAAGCTGCCTTTTGGATTGGGAGAATATACCATCAAACTTAGCTTTTAACATGTTCTTCAAGCTATACTAAGTTAACATCCAAATCCATTCCCAATTCTAAAACCAAACCTGTTAAAAATCCACATCCAATTGCTTTCTTATTCTCAAAATGGTTATCTTCGTCCTCTAACCTATTTTGCCAACAACTCTTTTCCTCTTAATCCTATAAATATGGAGGAATGAAATAAGTGAGTGTAAGATCATATGGTGTTTAGGGAGCTTATTTTTTGGCAAAGTAGTTTTTAAGCTAGTTTTTCCATACCTATCTGTTTGGCAAAATCCCACATAAGTTAGCTTATAGTCCATATTTTAAAAAGTTGGTATACTAGCTTTTTAAGAATAGCTTATAAGCTGACCTAAATAAGGTAGGTTTTACCAAAAAAATTACTATTTTACCCATATAATTTTTATCATAAAATCCAAACGTGAAAGAAAGCTAACCTAACTTATAGCTTCTATCAATAAGTCCCTCAAACACCCTCTTAATTGGTCATCCATGTTATATTAGGTGCTAAACTAACTAGAGTTACTTAATTGGTCTGAAAAAATTAATAGAATGGCCAGTTTGGAATTGCTGGAGCTTATGATAAGTTGCTTATATAAGCAGCTTATACAAGCAACTTATGTAAGCTGTTGAAAATAGTTGTTTGATAATCATATGCCATAAATTACTTCCAAAAGCAATAAGGGTTTTGGTAAAAATGTGCATAAAGATCACTACATGTGAAAATGACAAAAATAGACATAATATTAGCTATCAAAATGGACAATATATTTATAAGATAGCTGAGGCAATAATGTCAAAAGCTAAAGGGTATAACTTTTAAAGCTCTCAGATTGCTTCTAAAAGCACCCGCTTAAAAAAGCAACAGTTTCAACAAACATGCAAAATATGTTTTTTTTACCAAACATTGTTATTCACTGCTTTTTTATAAAAATTAAGCAGAAGCACCCTAACAAAAAGCAATACCAAACTGGCCCTAATTTGGAGTAACTCGTGTCAATTGGGAGACAAAATAGTAAAGGCAATGATTTGGTGAGGGATACTAATTTAAAACCATGAAAGATAGGGACGGATATCTAAAACCGAATAGTTTTAACTCCTTTTTTCACTTGTTCAACTTATCACAAATTCCCAAGAATTTGAAAAAAGAGGGAGAAAATTAGATATCATTGTTTACAAAAGCAATTTAAGTGCGCAAATACCATAAAAGGAGATTGAGTACCTCGAACTGGATCTGCAGTCACCAAAGAAGAAAACACCGCGAAAGCTACCCCTTTTGACACCAAACCCCTCCTCAAAATCCCACCTTTGCTTCCTTTCAACAAAAAAAATCGCATTTTTAACTAAACGAATTGAGAAAAAAGAGAAATTGTTAAGTAAACTCACCATGGGAGGAAATCTTGTTGGTGAAGAAGCGCCTACTGTTGGAATCAGAGAGCGTTGGTTTAATTGAAGGCAGAGGGGGAGCAAAGGAACGAGACATTGAAGATGTTTTTTTTTTTTATAAGAAGACGAAACCCTGACCCTAAATGGGATCAGATTTCATGAGAAGAGAAGAAGAGAACTGAGCTCTGTGTGGCTACTGCCATTTTGGCGCTGTGGATCATTTTTAGCCAATTGAGAGAGGAAAAGGGGGGATGTGGATTTTGAGATCCTTGGATGGTCTCAATGAAATACCAAAGTTAGATGCTAGTCCCTGAAAGCTTCATAATTTCATGGCTCACTGCACTTAAATGCCATATAATTTCACCAACCTTGCACTTTAATACCCTTTACCTTAAAATGGTGCATTTCAAGTGTTACAGATAAATGTCTCGAAGCTTCAAAATGTTGCACGTTGGTGCATTCTTGTTTACCCAACGTTGCACGTCGGTGCCCTATTGGTTATCTAATGTTGCGTACACCATTAGGTGTAAATGGCATCACTTAAATACCCTCAGTTATGTGATATTCTTGGATACATAGAGAAAAGCCAGTATCGTTTGAGTTCTTTTTAACTATCCAACATTCATTTACAACACTTAAAATACTTTGGGGCAATTTTTTTTCCTGCTCGGCTTAAAATAAGAATGACTTAAGTGTAAGATTACTAAAACTTTAAGGTATCTAAGCGTAAGTTAGCCAAATTTTATGTTAGTCCCTCAAATCTTCAGTAAATTCCTTTAACATTGCTAAAGTTCATCAAATGATCAAAATATCTCTCAATTTATGTTTTCCTCCAAAACCCAACGTTTAGAAAACCATTACTTGATAGGGATTTCAGTGATTGAGGGACCACATTACAAGACTCTTAAGATTTGAAGGGCTTCGGAGCAATTTTAAAGTAATGAGGAAACATATATAGAATTATTGAACATTTGAGGGACTAATACTAAATAATCCATTATATAAATAATTTTGACAAATGTTCACTTCACATATATTGACAATTGACAAGTATGATATAAATTATATAATCTATTCCTTTATACAAAAGGGAGAACCAGAGAGTTACTGTTCATGATACAGGAAATGTTACTGTAGCAGATAATTAATTAAAAATATTACTGTAGCACACGGGTATACTGCAGCATTTAAAAGGTACTGTAGCAGAGCGGGATACTGTAGCATCCCCAGAAAATTCAAAACAGGAGATGTTAAAAAGGCGGGATTACTGTAGCAAAAAAAAAAAAACCCGCTTTGCACGGACAGCAGACTAGTTATATAAACACTAGCATATTTTCACATTTATGCCAACTTTGTAAACCCTATACCCTATATCTCACTCCTCCAGTTGAGATCGTGGATACAATATCGCGTTTATATCAATTTTTTGCATTAGATTACATGAATCATATTTTTGCATTTATTTTTATTGTGAGCCAATCTTCTCTTGTTTGCTTAAATATTAATGTATCATCCTACCTTTCTTAGTTGCTTTTCAACGACAACTTTTTATACATTTATCTTTAGTATTGTTTGCCTATTTAACTTTAATTTTATTACTTTCCTATTGGTATACATATTGTCATTTATAACTAACTTCTCTCTCATTTTATTCATTTTATTCTTAATATGAGTGACCTTTAAACGTTATATATATGTTTTTAATCACTGAAGTTGTTTGGACACAGCTGACATCATGTGCTAAGCTTTATGGCCTGTTTGGATGGAGGGTAGAGAGGGGAAGGGAAGAGAAATTTTATTTTAATCTTGTTTGGGAGTTTCATTTAGGAGAGTAGAGGAGAGAAATTGAGGGAAAATTTGGCCCAAATTTTTACACCCCAAATTGGGGTGTAATGGAGGGGAAGGGAAGAAATAAGAATTTTTTCCCTTCATTCTCCTTCCTTCCCTTTCCTAAGTAAACTCTCAAACACACCATTAGGGTTAGTTTGACAAACAGAGCAAAACTGAGCCAAAACCAGTCATGACCCAGTTTTGTGCTAAACTAGTTTTGTTTTGTACCTGGTCGCCTAGTCCAAAACATAACTAGTTTAGTGATACTATTTGGGCACAAAAAATGAGGTAAGATTTAGCCCAGAATTTTGACAATCGAGAAACAACATAAAGTTGGGTCAGGTTCAGTACTAACCCAATTTTATAAAGTTTGACAAATACTCCCTTAGACTACAGCTACATTCAGGATTTCATAGTCGAATATTGTCGCAATTCCACGAGGCCATCGCCCAAGCAAATTCAGGCCACAAAAAAAAAAAAAAAAAATTATATTCCACGAGGCCATCGCCCAAGCAAATTCAGGCCACAAAAAAAAAAAAAAAAATTATAATAGAGTTCAGACTAGAGAGTGTTACAATGACACAGAGGTTGGAACCGCACGGTGCCATGAGAGCAGCACATGAAGGAGGAATTTTATCCCACGATCAAATTAATAAAGCTTGATTTTGGTACTAAATAACTACAGAGATCAATTAATAGAGAATATCCTGATTCAAAAATCACGTGCAGCAGTAAATGCACGTACAGTTTATTTAAAAGACATTCATTGCTCCTCCCCTCGATCCTTTTCAATTTTCTATGATCGCATGGAAGCGCCCACCCACGTCCTCCGCGGTTCCACCACCCGCCACCTCCTCCTCCTCCGTCGGAACCCTAGATTTAGATCCCTGAGATTACCATTACACCCTCGCCGTTTCTCCGTCCCCTCCTCAAAACCCATTAAAAGTTCCGCCGTCCCCCTCTCCTCCTCGACCCACCGGATCGGTCGCCAGCATCTCGATCTAGGGTTAGGGTTTGGGGGACGGAAAGCGGCGGCGGCGAGCTGTACGCGTGGTGGCTTTTGGGGTGGCTGGGGCGGAGGAGAACAACCTGAAGAGGTACGCCGAGCTGTACAGCGGCGGCGGGGGCTCGACCGGTGCGGTCGTCGTGCCGCCGGGAGAGACGTTAGGGTTTGAATTTGGGGAGGAACGGATAGGGGAGGATGCGAGAAGTGGCGCGGGAGCTGCGCTTGGATCGAGGAGGGCGAGAGAGGCGAAAAGGAGCGGCATTTGATCTTTCACACCTTCAGTAACACAGGGTGGCTGGTGTAAGAAATCTTTCAATTTTTCTTTTTTTGTTTTGTTCTTGAATGCGATTATTTTCTTGCAAAAAGTTGAAAGTTTGAGAAGATTACAAAATTAATTGATTGGCAAAGGTTGAATCTTGTTAGAAATGTAACGATAATTGGTAGCTCTACCGACAACTCCAAAAGTAAATAAGGCGCCAAGTGTGCACATAGGGTCCATTTAGTCTCGATTGACTAAGCGGGAAGTCAGTAGCTGGTCTAATTTGAGCTTACCCCCTTTAACAGGTAGCCAAGTATCCTTTTTAGGTCTCTGGCAGATGGTATCGAAGTTATCTTTGTAGTTGTAAGCGATCAGCTTGAGGTTGATGAGGCGGGTAGTGCAGTGTTTGTCCGGAAACTTGTCTAGTGCGAAGCCAAAGGGCTGACGGGGTTTGCAGTGTTCAATCAGAACTAGACTAGTGGGAAGGCCGCTGATGTGGACATTGGAATCGTGGAAGCACGGTGTCGGCGTTAGGGTTCACTTAGTCCTACAATGACTAGAAGGGGAGTTTAATTGTGGAATTATGAGTTATTTGGGCTTCCTTCCTCTATTAGGTACCCATTTAGTGATGAGTTCTTCCGGGTCTCTTACAAGCTTTATGTAAGTATTTGTTAAAGTTAGGAGAAAAAAAAGAGATTATTGGAGAGTTATCCCCTCACTCTATATTTTATTTATAAAGATGGATTAGTTATAAATTAGTCTCACAAGCAATGTGGGACTAAACTAATACTCTCTTCTTCTAACACTCCTCCTCAATCTAGAGCATATATATCATGCATGCCCAGCTTGTCACAAATAAAGTCAACCCGTGTTCGACCAAGTGGTTTTGTAAGAATGTCTGCCAACTGATCTACTGTCGATACATGTTTTGCTGTGATGATGTTATCCTCGAGCTTCTTGCAGACTATATGACAGTCGACTTTAATGTGTTTGGTTCTTTCATGAAACACGGGATTCTCAGCAATGTGAATTGATGCTTTATTCTCGCCATATAGATTCATGGGACATTCTGGAGGGAGACCGGTTTCTGTCAATAGGTCTCTGATCCAAACCATCTCTAGTGTCACATTTGCCATAGCACTGTATTCTGATTCTGCATTGGATCGAGATACAACACTTTGCTTCTTATTTTTTCATGACACTAGATTTCCTCCAAGAAAGACACAATATCCAGGAGTTGATCTCCTATCAAAAGGACATCCAGCCTAATCTGCACTTGAGAAGCCTGTAACTCTGGTGTGTCCTTGATCTGAGTAGAGAATTCCTCGTCCTGGAGCCTTCTTCAAGTACCTTAAAATTCTCATTATTGCATCCAAGTGAGTAGTTCTTGGTACGGACAAGAACTGACTCACAACACTGACTGCGAATGTGATGTCAAGTCTGGTCACCGTCAGATAATTCAGTTTCTCCACTAATCTTCTAGTCTAATATCTTCAAGAAGCTCCTCTTGATTTGGTAGTAGTTTTGAGTTCACATCTAGTGGAGAATCACTGTTTCTGCATCCTAACATCCCAGTTTTTGAAAGTATATTCAGGACGTACTTTTTTTGTGACAGAAGAAATGAAGAATACCCTTCGTTGACTTTGCGACTTCAATGCATAGGAAGTATTTTAGAGAACCAAGATCTTTGGTTTGGAAATGTATCTGTAAAAGCTTCTTCAGGTTGTCAATACCAGAAGCATCATCCCTTATAATTACAATGTCATCCACATAGACAACAAGCAGAATTCATTTCCCATTCTGAAATCGGCAGAAGTCAGTGATTTTTTTGTGCACGACAGAGCTCAAATTCCTGAATAATCGATGCAAAACGTCCAAATCAGGCTCTCAGAGATTGCTTCAGACCATAAAATAATTTCTTCAGCCTACACACGTTCGCATTCTTCCCCTAAGCAACAAAATATGGTGGTTGCTCCATGTAAATCTCCTCGTCTAGAATACCATTAAAAATGTATTATTGATGTCCAACTGATGAAGTGACCAGTGATTTATCGCTGTTAATGAGATAAAAATCCGAACAGATATTATTTTTGTCACTGGAGAGAAGATATCTAAGTAATCTAAGTCATACACCTGCGAATAGCCTTTAGCAACCATTCATGCTTTCAGGCGTGCCAAAGTTCCATCATGATAAAATTTGACAGTATACACCCACTTGCAGCCGACAGACCGCTTTCCTGCTGGAAGTGAGACTAAATCCTAAGTCTCATTCTTTCGCAAGATCCTCATTTCGTCTTGCATCGCTTGGTTCCAACCTGGAATTGACAGGACTTCTGACACATTCTTGGGAACCAAATATGAGTCGAGGGAAGTAACAAAAGATCGAAAGGTGGAGGAGAGACGATCATAAGCGACAAAGTTAGAAATAGGATGTTGAGTATAAGTTTGTGTCCCTTTTCGAAGTACAATAAGAATGTCTTCCGTAGAAGAGGGTAAATTTGCACTTACTGATTCTGGTTCTTCTGGCGGAGGACGTGGTGTTGAGGCCGACGCTGGCTTAGGAGCAGGAGCAGAGCGATGATGATAAACTTGAATTGAGTCGTTAAACCGAGCGAAATCTTTGCTAGTAGCGCAAATAGTATTGTCGGTGGATGAACCACCACCGTTAACCAATGACTCTTATAGGATTAAATAGTCATACTCATCCGATGATAATGAAGTTGGAGAACTAGAATAACCAGGTTTGTCTTTAAAGAATGTTACATCAGCAGATAACACTAGACGATTGAGTGATGGACATAAACACTTGTAACTTTTATATTTTCGGGAATAGCCAAGAAAAATATCTTTAATAGACCGAGAGTTAAACTTTTGTTTGTTTGGACTGTGATTATGAACAAAGCACAGAGAACCAAAAATCTTTAGAGGAAGCGAAAAGAGATCATCGTTAGGGTATAGAACTTTAAAAGGAAATTTATCTTGCAGAACAGAAGAGGACATTCGATTAATCAAATAACATGTTAGGATAACTTCCCCCCAAAACTCTTTGGGAATTTTGAAATAGCAAGGTTCGAGCAAAATCAAGGAGATGTCTATTTTTTCGTTCAACAACTCCATTTTGTTGAGCAGCATAAACACAAGAAGACTGATGGAGAACTTCATGTTGTTTAAGGAAACTAGTGAACTTGTCATCCAAATATTTCTTCGCATCATCAGATCGTAATTTTTTTATCGAAGTCTTGAATTGATTGACTATTTCAGAATAAAAGAGTTTAAATGTAGAAAAGACTTCAGACCTAGACTTAAAAAGATAAATTCAAGTAACACGAGAGTGATCATTCACAAAACTGACAAAGTACCAGAATCCCAATTTAGAAGTTATTAGGCATGACCCCCAGATATCAGAACGAACAAGATCAAATGGCTTTGCAGCCCTTTTATTGACTCGATTAGGATAAAATACATGATGATGTTTACTAAGTTGACATGACTCACACTCTAAAAAGGAAAAAGATTTGAGCTGGGGATTTAGAAGCTTGAGAACAGAGAGAGAGGGATGCCCTAGCTGACAATGGTATTATAGAGCTGATGAGTTTTCAATACAAGCTAAATGTTTGGCGCCCAAGTCCAGTTTATAATGACCGTTCTGCTCATGCCTTTTCCTAATTGTTTTTCTCGTGACCAGATCCTGAAAGATAATGTTTGGGGAAGAATGTCACAGTACAGTTTAGTTATTTTGTAATTTTACTAACAGATAAAAGGTTATAGGAAAAACTAAAAAGATAGAATACGGAGGAAAGAAAGAAACTAGGTGTAGGATTGATGTTACCGACACTCTGAACATGTGTACGTGAACCATCAGCTAATATAACTAAATTAGATGTAGGAGAGAAAGATGACAGGATACCTTGATTCATAGTCATATGATCAGTGACACCTGTATCTATAATCCAAGTATGAGACGAAGACGATGTAAGTAAAGATAAAGAGGTACCTGCACTTTTGAGAGTAGTGGATAAAGAAGAGGATGATGGTTGTGAACTTTGGTATTGCTGGAATAATTAAAATTGCTGAAATGGACGATGCAGCTCCGCATCCTGAAAGACTGACTGTAGTTGACTTTCACTATCAGATAAGGTGAAGTTGTACTGAGCGACCATGTAAGCAACATTGGCCTTCTTCTTTTCTAATTCGGGATAATTATATTTGAGATGTCCTGATTGGTGACAATAGTTACAAGTCTTCACTGAGTCATCTTCATTAGTATGTTTGCCTTGAGATGGACCTCCACGGCCACGTCGTTGACCACCTCGACCCTCAAAACGATCAGTGTGATAACCTCCTCTCCCTTTAAAGTTGTCTTTACCTCTTTCAGGACCACTAGTATGACCCCATCGTCCATAAGACTGCCAACTCTGAGTGGCAAACGCAGAGCGATCCACGATGGATGTAAGTGGTTGTGCAGGGACAACGTTCTTTAAAAAGTGATAAGTCTCAATCAGAGAACCAATGGTGGAACTCCCCATGATTTGTGATCGAGCAGATGAGTAAATGGAATTTAGGGTACCCAAGTAGGTGAGTACCATCAGTTTGTTCTATTGATTTTGTATCTGTTTTACATCCCCAGTAATAGGAAAAATCTGACAAAGTTTCTCAGCCAGACGATTAAACTCATCATAATGATCATCCATGGGTTTACCATCTTGTTTCTTACGAAACAGCACTTGAATAACTTCATATGCTCGATTAATGTTACTGCTACCCCTATAGAGATCTTGTAAGAAATACCAAAGTTTCTTCACTGTACAATGAAGGACTAAATCCTGAATATTAGGCTTCATAGTGTTAATAATCTGATGTAAGAAGACACTATATCTAATGTCCAAGATTCCAGTGTCAGAGTAGGAGGGTCCGTCAACAAATGATCAGTTTTGCCTCGGCCTGTCACATAGATTTCAATAACACGTTTCTACTGGAAATAATTAATTCCATCAAGTTTCCGGTCAGTGATTCTACTAAAAAATATCACTGAAACTTTTTGGACTGTTCACTCAGAATTCTTGAGTTCCTCAGATCCGGTCATTATAAAACAAATGAGTAGAGATCAAGACGATACCCTCCACAAGTTGAACAAGTCCAAGAACCCAAAGGTTAACAATGCAAGAACCCGAAGGTTATCATACAAGAACCCGAAGGTTAAAATGCAAGAGTCCGAAGGTTAACATGAAACTCGAATGTTAAAATTTAAGAACCCCGAATAATTTTTTTTTATTTTGAGAGAAAAATTCGCAGATCTAAGTCAGATTAGAAAACAAAGGGTCATGGCAGCAACAACGATCATCGACGGCAGGCGAAGTTGTCAAGGAAGATCGGATCGGTGAAGTGGATCTGGATCTGGATCTGGAGTTTCCTCCATGAACCACTGATTCAACGATCTGAGTCGGATGTGAAGGAGGTTTGACGTTGATGTTTCGATTGTGGAAACAAGAATTGAAGTGAATATCTTAGCAATGTAAGATAAACACTCTTATCAAGATCAAATCTAAGTTTAAACACGAGGAAACACCGAGCAACGTAAGATATCTAAGTTGTCAAGGAAGCAAGTGACAACGAACAAAGCAAGTGGCGGTGGTGGCAGACGAAGCATGCAGCGAAGGATTTGATCTTTAGTGGCTAGGGTTTCGAGAGAGAGGAGAGGAGGCGGAGAGAGGAGAGGAGGCGGCTAGAAGAGAGAGAAGAGGAGGCGACTAGGGTTTCGAGAGAGAGAGAGAGGAGAGGAGGCGGCTAGGGTTTCGAGAGAGGAGAGGCGGCAATTAGGGTTTAGGAATTAGGGTTAGGGTTAGAAATTAGGGTCAGGGTTTAGGAGGTTCTGATACCATGTTAAAGTTTAGAGAGAAAAAAGATTATTGGAGAGTTATCCCTTCACTTTATACTTTATTTATAGAGATGGATTAGTTACAAATTAGTCTCACAAGCAATGTGGGTCTAAACTAATACTCTTATGAAGCCTAAAAAGCTCAGCCTTTAGCTTTTTTCTCTCTTAGCTGTTAAATGTCATGCATCAAGCCCGCAAGCCCTGTAAGCCCTAGAACCCACTGAGTGCTACACGTGGTTTGACTCAATCCATTACTAAAATTAACTAGTCAAATTTACACTTGACTTTCAAGACCCATCGTTTAAACCATTCAATCACTCAATCAATATCCGATATGGGTTAAATCTTAGGGTCTCACAATCACCCCATATTAATTACATGACGTCTTCATCACGACATTGACAATTGGTTCATCCCAACATCACTACTAGGCAATATGGACTCTAGAGGTGGCTCCTACGGGCTTCTAGAGGTGGTTCTCACCACATTTACGTGGTGTAGTACTTAGTCTCGCATAGCACTTAGCTTTACATTTCCGACTAGCTAACTGCTTTGATATCATTTGTCACGCCCCATATCTGCTAGCCTGTTGGCGCAATGTAAGCTCTGTGACCCACTAAGTGCAACACGTGATTTGGCTCAACCCACTACCAAAATTGACTAGTCAATGTTACACTTGGCTCTCAAGACCCATCATTTAAACCATTCAATTACTCAATTAATATCCAATGTGGGACTAAATCTTGGGATATCACAATAAAGCCTAATAATTATACCTTTCACATACTGATAGACGTCAAATGATCTGTTTTAGGACTTGAATAGTGGATGACGGTTGGTTATGTAGTTTATTCTACTAGTTGTTTTGTACAGATAACTAGAATAAGTTCTTTGATGTTCTTAGGAACTTCCCATCCTTCTTTTTAAGCAGGATTTTACCTTCCAACAACTGCATATATTTTCTTGACTCTTGAAAGATATATTTGCATCTTTAACTGTCATTATGATAAGATTTACTTCCTTTGCAGTTACGGCGTCCTACTTCAGAACTTCAAAACAAGGAATGGTATCATTGAGAAGATCAAAGGTTGTGTTATTGATTCCGCACCTTCTGCCAAGATAAGCCCTCAGGTTTGTTTTATTACATCTCCTTGTTTGCAATTTCTGTATTATTGAAAGTGCAGTATACTGGTTATGGTAATTATTAGTCTTTAAAAATGAAAATTTAGTTTGTAGGCTTTATAATTGTTTGCTAATCCAATTTGATATTTTTATAAAGTTGAACTTTCCCATTGATGAAAATAAACCAAACATTATAGGTCTCTGGAAACAAAGACAGCAATTATTATATGAACTTCTACTTTCTTTTCTCGTTCTTTTCACAAAAAGGAGTTTTCAAATTTTAGAAGTTCTTACAGGAAGAGTTATCTATTACCTAGATGCTTGAAGGAGAGGGGGTTAATGAGAAGGAAGATCCATACTTTGCTTTTTAATTACCAAACTGAATTGTCTAATACTCCACTCAATGTATAATCATGTAGATTATAAATGTCAAATGAAGCTACACTGCTACAGAACTTGAAAATGATACAAGTACTTAATGAATAAAAGGGAGTAAAAATGGATAGCAATCCACAGAACGTAGGCCTGTTGAACCTTTGAAATATTAGAATCATGAACCATTTGTATCTGTTTGGATTAAAAAAAGTTTAGAATCTGTTTGGTCTTTACCCTTCTTTCTTTTCCCAATATAGTTTAGTGTGATTAAAGCCGTCTTCAACACCAATCTGTAGTGTTTCAGCCTTCAGTCATTCTAGACTAGAAGTCGCTACTTTTCAAGTTCAATGCGTTTATGCTTTTTATTTAGGAACTTATTCATTAGTATATACTCTTGAACACCTTTGTTCACAGGTCTGGGCTGCAGGTTATTGTGTTGCTTTACTGAAGAAGCGCAGCCCTTCTTTAGCTGAACCTGTCAAGGGTCGCAAGCTTGACGGAAGAAGCAGTAAACTATATTCACAAGATGTAATACCAAGAATTATTGAAACCATCATCTTGAAGGTTTTGGAAATCTTCTTCTCCATGGTGCTTATGCTGCCATATGCAAATCAGTAAGTCTTAGATATTTCTCTCTGCTTAATCATTAAAATAAAATAAAAGGAAAGAAACTTGTCTTCTTTGAAAGACAGCATAATTGTTGGGGCTCGGTCCTTGTCATTTGAGAAGTACTTCAACTTTCTGTGAAATATGATACATGTTGCAACATTCTTTAATAGGAGGTTGAGCAGGATCATCTCCACTCTAAAAGATCAGCCACCCTGCCCACAGCTTTATCTTTATAGTACAGCTGATAAGGTAATTCCAGCCTGTGGAGTGGAATGTTTCATTAAGGAACAAAAGGCTTTGGGAAGAAATGTACATGCTCATAATTTTGGTCCATCACCACATGTAGACCATTTCAGGAGCTTTCCCCATATATATTCTGCAAAAGTAAATGAGTTTCTAAAGCACTGCGGCTCTCCAATTGTTCCAAAACATAACCTTCTTTTGGACTGCATGCCATAATGCCTTGCTAAAGTTGCACATTGTTTGAGGCGCTTGGCACAAAATTATAAGCAGAGTCCGTGTTGGACAGGACAGGTAATTATCAAATCTGTTATAGCTAGAAATTGTTTCTATTGTGTACTACTTTCTTATTATTATTAAACATTCTGTCCTCTCAGTGCATACATTATATTATTATGTATAGGCGATGAATCTGGAGTCAGAAGTTCTTCAGATTCTCGATTGAAAGTTATACAATAACTTAAAGCTTATAAATTGCAATGAAATAAGCTTTCTGAAATTGTGTCATTCAAATCCTGGCGGGTTAGGTATTTTTTTCCCCTCTTTTTATTTTATTATATTTTATTGACTGTTAACTGCAAGAAACTAGACACAATCAGGCCCTTGAACCCCAATATTAGATCTAAACTCAATATTATGCGATCTTAGTTTTAGTTGTTGGGTATTTGTCAAATGCATAAAAATATCACTCATCGATGGAGGCCCTCCTTAGCCTCTCTCTTCTGGTCTAACCAACTTGTTACATGTTGATGGGTAGCACCCTACTCATGATATTCTGGGAGGTATTAACTGTTGCTTTCTACTCATTCTTCTATTTCTCTTTTTTGTCTTGTATATATTTTTTTATTCCCAACCAATCAAAGGCCTTGTCATGATGCTCTATGTATCACACATAACCTTAAACAGACATTTAAGAGTTATAGCCCTTTGATTTTTTTTGTATTTTACTGTTTTAGTCATATGACTCATTCTTATATCCACCTTTAAAGTATTGCCCTGAGTATCCAGTTGAATTATTATTCTAGTTTTTGAGTAGTATTAGTTTTGTTCAGACAACGTTGGTAGTCTTTCCAGAGCTACAAAAATTTTGCACCTTCAACCGTAAGTAATGCACGTAATTTGTATCTGAGTATGCAGTAATCAGAGATCAGAATGGTGGTAGCATTTAATTTTTCAAATAGAATATTAATGGAATGCTTTGATATTTAGTACAAGTGTCTTAGTGTCTAGTTATAGGGCTAATGTAGAAATCTCGTTTGTAGGAGTTGCTATAGATGACCTAAATTTTGTTGCTTGTGAATTTGCTCACCACACGCCTACCTAAACAATTAGTTCACTACTCTTATCACGACTAATGAGTATGAATTTGTGCATGAATTCAAAGCCTATAAACAATGATCATTTTGTTTGACAAGATCAAAGAAATGGATCTGAGTATTTAAGAGGGTATTAAAAAACATAACATCGGTATTAGGGGCATGAGTGGAGAAGGTTTGATTTGTCATACAACCACCATATGTCTTCATGTAACTTAGACCCCCATATATCTTCATGTAACTTAGACTTTGCAAATTGAGATTTACCTTCTCTATTGTATAGTCCAGCTTGTTTTGTTTCAGTCTTGCATGAGATAGGCAACTCATGTTAGATTTGTATCATTTGTTCAAATTTTGATATTGCACATGTCCATTTGCTATCTAAGTCGGCTATAATTAGATGCCAAATTTGGCAGACAATCAGATACTCTGTCAAAATGTAGAAGCTTTAGTTGTGATATTGTCCTAACATTATGTAAGATCTCATTGCCCTGACATTATTTGATTAAGGGTAAATTGCAGATAACTGCTCTCATCTATATCTTCAGTTGCACTTATCACCCCTCAACTATTTTACGGGCACTTAATGCCCCTGGATTCACATTTTTAGGACCCTTCTCTCCTATGAACCTAGGGGTGTTAAGTGCTAAGTGCTACTGACGGTATAGATAAGGGGCTTATCTACAATTTACCCCATGGATTGATTGGATCTCTCTCATTGTTATTTACATGTGGTAAATTCAAGTCATGTTAAATGCGAACGTAGGTTATTTTGGGAGGATATCTTGTGTTGGATTCTGTTAAACTTGACTGAAATATTGTTACCAAAGTGCATTGACTAATATTGTACACCATTTAATTAATTAATTTGTTTTTTTGCAGCTAAACTTTCTCAGTGTGATCATGGGGAATCCCTCAAGAGATATTAAGTTCCGAAAACCTTTACAGTTGATGCTGCTTAGAGCAGTCTAACAGTTGGTGATTATCCTGTTCATCGAGCAGTTCAAATTTTGGATTTGCCTATTGTTTTCTGCTCACCTTGTGTACTTATATAACATGGGGAATTATTTGCTGAACGACTAATTGTAACAATAGTGCTACGTCACACTACTACTTATTGGGAATTGCTTAACAAATGAGTCTGTATTAGTTGGAAATTAATCTGAAACTAAACATGGTTCCCTATGGAATTGTGATCTGGGGATGATCATGAGACAGCTGAAATCTAGGACAAACAATTTTTTGTTTGATTTTAGCTGTTTCTGGAAAATTATGAAGATATGATCATCTGTTTACTAAATTATTGCAGTTTATTATACAAGTTGGTATGTAATTTACATCATTTACTAGCTAGTGATTCTGAGCAACTTTTATTGCAATACGTGAGGAACTATCTAGTAGCCCCTGTCTATTCTTGTATCACTGTAAATTCTTGCACCAATGTAAAATTTGTGTGCTGACCCGATGGGGTACTCTTTTCTAGGTGCATATTACTAGATAGTTTTCTGTAATATTCTCCTCTTAAAACACCAGTTGACAGTATCATGAATCACAGTTAAAAAAAAGGAGAAAATCATGTAAATAACAATTGCTTATATCTTTTGAAGATCATAATCATCACTTTAAACATGAACACAAGATTATTCCAGTGGCTAAACAACATTTAGCTATGCCCATAAAAACATCAGATCCAACTAAATTGCCTTATTTTGGAAATAGAAAATCAAAATGATATCTTATGCTTTGCTTGATGCATGCAATCCTACTTCTCTTTCCACTCGCAACAAATCTTAGGTTCCTCAAACTTCGGCATTTNAGTAGTTATTGGAGGCACCTTTGACAATACCCTGGCCACCATTTGTGCCTCAAGGTTTTTTTTTCTCGTCCATTCATTATAATATCTGAATATTTGACAACTGTTTTCATCTTTTTCGACGTTGAAACGCGTCAGTCATTGGTACAGGCATCAGCAGATTTGGCTAGAAAGCGAATGATCTTCGGACCCTGTAAGCAGGTTCTTCCTCTTTCTCAGTCCAATTTATCATAAATAGAAGATGGGAGTTGCACCAAGAAGAATCTGATACAATTTCACACCAAAAACTGCTGGCAAATACAAATGGCTTAAAATAAGGTATACGTTGCTTATGTTCTAATTCAAACTGAAGCGTGTACCGACGGTACATACGTTAGAACTACATGGTATTGTGAACATATTTGTTGTTCCACCACATACTTCTAATAAAACCAGGCACTTTGGTGTGTTTGGTTTTGCTTCTCACGTCTATTCTTCACCTTGCAGTATGCTCACCTCATACAGCCCATAGAGAAGAGAGCGTAAAGCATACAAGACTACCTTAAGGTGCTCTGCATTGGTAAATTTCTCGAAATTCACGAGTTTGAGTGCTGATAAAACTATGCAATACATACATTCTACACGAATATCTGAAACAACACGACTCCACAATAAAAAGTATCACATATAGTTTATGCATGCTGAAGAAAAAAATTATTCCTCATTATGTAGTCCATAAAGCCAGAAGCTAGTTGCGATCGATCACTGAACCAATTATTGATCCTTACGCCTCTTCAATTGTGGATTAAAATCCATAGGCAATTGTTGTCAGGTCTCAATCTCTTCTCCCTTCCTAAGGAAATTTATGATCCTAGTTACTTGGTTATTGAGCTTTAAAATGTTTTCTTCTCCGTTCAGCAAGGAGACCCTCCCTGGAGGCCTGGCCATCAATAGGACAAGAGCTGAGAGAGGTTTATCCCAACTAAAGGTTAAGCTTAGATGCAAACTTTTTGCTATTTGATTAAGGATTAGTTCTACATACATCTCTTGCGCTACAAGCGGCTAGTCTCCTATTGTTAGTAAGCCTTTGTTACTAGAAATTTGACCCATCTCCCGTTATTTTGTACTCACATTGCTGTCGCTTGACATCGACATCAATGTGTCGCAGAGAGACTTCTATTCTCTTACTGGTGGTGAACATACATCTCTATATTACATCTTATGTATTACGGAAAAATAATTCTCTACAGACATCAGAAGTTCTTACTTCTAATTAAAAATTTAGTGATAACAAGTCACTACCTCCCTACAATTCATGGTAATACAAAGCGTACTGCAGTTAAGCTCTTTGATGAGTTTCTCCAAGGTTTCATATTAATCTCTTTTGTTACCGAAATCATGCAGATTGAAGTCGTGGATTTAGTACCAAACAAGTAAGGGGATACAGTATGTTCTACAACCTATAGAAAAATGAAAGCTGAGGAAAGACTGAAGAATCAGGTACATTCATTCAGTTATATCAAGCTCTGCAAATCTATTTCGGTTCATCTTCTCATGAAATTTTCAGGTTAGAATTTATCGATAAAGGATATTAAATTTGACTACAAACTTTATACGTAATAATCTGGTTTTACTCTTCCCAGTATATTACTATTAAACTAAACAACACTCATCACCTGAAATCTTACCCCATATTGGCTCATACTAGATTTTCATGAATGTAGACGCTCAGATTTTCCTCTATATTGGCATCAAATATCAGCTCGTATTAATTTCTTTTTCCTTTCCTTTTTAGGGAAAACTTATATTTAGCTATTTGAGAATATAAAAATTTAGCTTTATATTGACCTTAAAATTGACTTACAAATACACATGAACTTGTAGTCATTCGTAAATATGGATCTAAAATCTCCATGTTATGCACAATATCAATCATCATATTGCCATGCATACGCTGGTTCTTCCCAAATGTGGACCTAAATCTCCCCCTCAATATCAACTTAGTTATTTACGAATATATAAAAAATACAGATAATAACTTCATACTTATATATTACATCTCTTTCTATATGTTACATCTCTTTCTAAGATTAATATATGTTTGAGGTCCGACACGGAACCCATATATGACATCTCTCACTCTCTGATACACCAAAACAGTAATATTTACACAGGCTACACCAACCTTAGTAGACTCAATACTAAGTATCACATTATCATGATCCTTACCTAGTTTGTACGTCAAGAGCTTAGGTTGCAACATGAAACTGTGCCGCATATTTCTGAGTACCTTCCTTGCTTCTTGTCCACCTGCAGAGTTAATTACTTGTAATTATGATATTTTTCCAATAAGATTTCTGAGTACCTTCGGTAGCCATTACTGGGGGTTCGTTCAGAAATGCCCACTTGCTTCTTGTCCACCTGCAGAGTTAATTACTTGTAATTATGATATTTTTCCAATAAGATATGAGAATTCATATTTTTTAACCTAAAATTACATCCCATAATAATGTCTTACATATGGAAGTTGCGTAGTCTGGTTGCGTTTAGAGCCCATAATTTATTTGTTTATTTTCTATCATCAGCGCAATGTTTTGTCATTTTTAGTTTTTGCAGTTATTTCATTTTCCTATATCAATCAATTCATATCATTTTTAAAATTTCATGTTCAAATATATTTTCAAATCGCAGTCCATATAATCAATAGGAAGAAGAAACAATCGTATAGTTGCTTCTGAAATTTAACACATAACAAACTTGTGTGTTTCCGTTTGCATCATAAACCCTGAAATTTCATGTAAAATTAATCCACTTACTTCAATAGAATCATGAGTTTATTTAATTAAATCAGTTTTTTTTTTTTTTTTTTTTTTGGGGGGGGGGGGGGGGGG
>NC_033794.1:109447534-109451591 GCF_001876935.1 Asparagus officinalis | reverse complement strand
ATCAAAACTTACAATTTTAATGAAAGTAAATATTTTAGCGATCCAGATTCAAACCTTGAAATCAAGTTAAATAGCAGGCACTCAGCTCCCTAGAAATTATGTTGGATTATATAATTTTAAGTTAACAGTTACTATAAAAAGATAAAATATAGGAGTATGATTGATGTAGTTGATTCCAACAGATTCCGGAACAAAAACTTGTTCTTGCTATGGTGATGTTACACTAGAGTATAATATAAAGACTTCAAGCGAAAATTATTCTAATTATTATGGAATGGATAACTGCTGATTCTTTAGAAATAATTATATTAAAAGTTTGCGACCCTTATAAGGTATAATTCTAACACTTCCAGCACTAAAACCTACAATCCACCTATAAAATATAAAATATAAGACAAATCCTCACAAAAAGTGAGTTTGAAGCACAAAAGAAAAAAAAAACAATTTGGAAGATGCATAAATTTTTTCCTAAAGAGTAGAATTATACCAGCAATTAATCCTGCTTAACTTTTCATCACCATCATCCTTTGATCCAGGGATCAGTGAAGCTTTCATTTTATCAGTCAGAGGCAATGAGTGTGATCTCTTCAACTCCTGCGTTGATCCTCCATGCATATTCTCCTTCCACAAATTTAAAAAAAAAATCAATTATGAATCCTCACAAATTAATCTAATATTGCAAAAAATATTTACCTGGTTTTCATTATTTTCTTCAGGTTTATTCATTGATTTCCAGTATGCAGCAATCTCATCTTTTGTCAGTGATTTGTTCCTCTGATATGTAACTGTAAAAAAAAGGGTCAGAATTAAGTATTAAACCCAGAAATGGTGAAGATACGAGAAAATGTGTAATATTACCTTGCTCAGGATCCTGGAAGCTTGAATCCCATCCTGCCATTAGAGACCCCATGAGCTCTTCTCTAAAACAGAAACCAGTGAGTTTTTTTTATTATGAAGACTAGACCTTGGCTTGGTTTTATATTTGCTTGGTTCTTATCCTCTTAAACTGTATAATATATAAATATATTTTTTAATTTAACTTTGTTCGTATGAACAGAGAACTGGGATTTGTCATGAGGTTTATAGAAGTTTCATTAAATACTCTGTCCGATTCAGCCTCGGAAAGATTTCAGTGGGCTATTGGTGGATTTGATTTGGGTTGGATCAGATTCGGATTGGACTCGGATCGGATACTATAAACCAGTATACATGTAAGGGACTGCAGCTTGAGATTATTTACTGTAGAATGGAAGAAACTTTAAGACAGTTAAGAAAGCTTATGATTAACTTTGCTTATCGCGGAGAGCAATTTTAGTATTGCTACATGTTAAGCACAAGGAATATTAGCAATATTCAAGCAGTTAAACTTGGATGGATATGATAATATTGATGATACTTGTTAATCAGAAATTGGGAAAATATTGTGTATTATTGAGTAAGTTGGTACATCAATCATACTCTCTTTAAAAGTACGAGTTAGGGAAAATCTTTATATGGTTAATATTAATAAGCTATAATATATGAAGATTGCAAAAACCCCCAAAAAGTTTCAAAAGTTATACAAAACACCCTTAAAAATATAAAATTACACAAAAATCCAGACGTTTCAAAATTTAAAATAACAAACATGAAACCCGCAATATTTTAAAAATTATAAAAACACCCTCAAAAGTTCAAATAATAACAAAGCACTATGAGATTATAAAATTTCAAAACTTACGAACAACAAAGACGAATTCAAAGAATTACTATCAGACACTAAAAAAACTAAAATTTATAAAAAATAACATCAAAGTTATAAATATTCCGAAAAACTCCTTCGAAAATTAAAAAACACATAAAACCCTAAAATTTAATAACTTATAACCAATACATTTCAAATCTCAAAATTATACGAATTCGTGAAAATCTTTCCATGGTCAATATTACCCTTCACTATTTGAATATTTTATTTAAATTTAATTTATTATAATCATAATTATATCCTATCCTAATCCTATGTGAACTATTTACAGGTCAATAATTTAAAGATGAATAAGCTATAATATATGAAGATTACAAAAAAACCCCTCAAAAGTTTCAAAATTTGCACAAAACACCCTTAAAAGTACAAAATTACAGAAAACATCCAGACGTTTCAAAACTTAAAACAACAAACATGAAACCCTCAATATTTTAAAAACTATAAAAACACCTTCAAAAGTTCAAATAATAACAAAGCACTATAAAATTCTGAAATTTCAAAACTTGCGAACAACAAAGACGAGTTCAAGGAATTACTATCAGACACTAAAAAACTAAAATTTGTAAAAAATAACCTTAAAGTTATAAATATTTTGAAAAACTCCTTCGAAAATTAAAAAACACAGAAAACCCTAAATTTTAATAACTTATAACCACTACATATCAAATCTCAAAATTATACGAGTTCGGGAAAATCTTTCCAGGGTCAATATTACCCTTGACTATTTGAATATTTTATTTAAATTTAATTTATTATAATCATAATTATATCATATCCTAATCCTATGTGAACTACTTACATGTTAATAATTTAAAAATTAATAAGCTATAATATATAAAGATTGCAAAAAAACCCAAAAAGTTTCAAAAATTATACAAAACACCCTTAAAAGTATAAAATTATACAAAACATCCAGACGTTTCACAACTTAAAACAACAAACATGAAACCCTCAGTATTTTAAAAACTATAAAAACACCCTCAAAAGTTCAAATAATAAAAAATTACTATGAAATTCTAAAATTTTAAAACTTGCGAACAACAAAGACAAATTCAATGAATTACTATCAGACACTAAAAAACTAAAATTTATAAAAAAAACCTCAAAGTTATAAAAATTCTGAAAAACTCCTTCAAAAATTAAAAAAACGCACAAAATCCTAAAATTTAATAACTTATAACCAATACATATCAAATCTCAAAATTATCAGCAGACCGCTAAAATTTTAAATTTTGTAACAAACAATCTAAAGTTTTAATAATTATAAAAAATACCCTCAAAATTCAGAGTTGTAAGAAATATTCTGACATTAAAAAACTTGCAACCAACACATGAAACATAAAAATTTTAAGCACTCAACTTAAAATTTAAATTTTTTTAAAAACACTCTCAAAGTTTCAAAATTTGCAAAACACACCCTTAAAAATTCAAAATCTCGAAAAAGCGACTAAAATTTCAAAACATAGCAAAGAAAAAATAGTAGTTGTTTGATATTCTTTCATTAAGATATGTAAATTTAAATTTTATTTTAAGGTTTTACTATCCTTTTTTGGCATCTAAAAGTAGTCTAATTTTATCAAAAAATATAAAGGTGGAGAAGGATTGATAATGTCTCAATAAAAAATAAAACAGAAGGAATGAAAGGTACTATTTTCTGAATATTTTATAGAATAGGTTTTTTTGGAGTAAATTAGGAATTTTTGGAAGGAATTTTCGTAAACTTTTTTAGTACTTTTATATGTTTATGTGGATGTTTTTATTATATAAAAGTATACTAGATTTAGTATTAATATTTATTTTATAATTTTTTTAAAGTCTATCAAGGATTAGGAACAAACTTCATATTATCTTTTGTGTCATTTTAGCCCACTTTTAACCAATCATCTTATCTTATGAGCTTTAATTATTCATTTTCCTTTTAGAACGCTTTTTTTGAAGTGTTTTTTACTTTTACAATGCTATATTTTCTCAGGTCAAGTTGGTTTCATGTTAGTCTCAATGACATCATAATTCAAATTGATTTCGGATTACATGTATTTCCTATCAATTCAATTATCAATATAAAAATTTAAATTGGATGTAGTTTATTTAAACAAATATTAAAAATAAATAAATAATCACAATGCTAAAGTTTGGAGATATAAGTAAGCAAAAACCATCAAAGTGGAACGATGAAGAAGTTTTGGTAAGGAAATAAACCAAATATACTTAATCATGATATTTGATCATGTGCATTGCACGTGCATAAAACCTAGTATATAGATATAAGCAAGAGTAATTATATTAGAAGACAACTCATATACAATAAGGATA
>NC_033794.1:109387057-109447524 GCF_001876935.1 Asparagus officinalis | reverse complement strand
GATGGATCAAACAACAAGAGTTTGGGTAGAAACTGGTGAAACCAAGCAGTAGTATGAGCTTTCGTGAATAAATTAGCTATATGATCCCTAGAGGATATGTAAGGAAGAATAATCTGCTTTGAAATATATTTTGACAAACAAGATGGCAATTGACTATAATGTATTTTGTTTGTTCAAGGAATATATGATTGGTGCCGATAGCAATGGAGCTTTTATTATCACAACGCGATGGAATAAGTGGCATCATAGAGACACCGGTGTCACTCAGAAGGCGGTGTAGCAACTTGAGTTCCGAGGCTGTATTAACCATAGCTTTATATTCTACCTCGGTGCTCGAACATGAGACTACAACCTAACACTTGTTATGCTAAGAAATAAGAGAGAAGCCAGAAAAATGTAGAAGCTTGTTGTTGAACGATAATTATCAGGATCATCTGCCTATTTAGCATCAGAATAAGCCTGTAAAGGAAGAAAGGACTTTAAGCTGAAAATAGTGATATGAGCAATGGTTCTACAAAGATAACAAAGTCTACGAAGTAATACTGCATAATAAACTGAGATAGGAGCACTGACAAACTGACTAAGGATATGAACATCCTGAGAAATATCTGGACGAGTAGCCGATAGATATGAACAGCCTGAGATATGAACAGCCCGATTTTGCTCGGCCCGGGCCCGGTTTTCCAGGCTGGGCCAGGCCGTTTGGACACCCCTATCTATAACTCCTCAACGGGAGATCATGCCGGTCAATTGCCGACACAACTCGGTCTTTTCTCTGAAAACGGTCTTCGTTAAAAAATTTGTTGGATTTTATCTGTGTAAATCTTCTGTAACTTTAGCTCCTCTTTCTCAAAGGCTTCTCTAAGCTAATGATATCTCACATTAATGTATTTTATCCTGGATTGGAATGTAGAATTCTTCTCAACCAAATCAATGTGTTTCGTCCTTCAAATCAAGAGCACTTTGACTATGAATGAAAATTTGATAATTGTCCTGTTGTAAGCCTAACTCTTACAGAAATCTTCTCAACCAAATCATCTTCTTACCGGCTTTTGTAGCTGTAATATATTTTGCCTCTGTTATAGATAAAGTAACACACTTCTATAACCTGGATCGTCAAGATACTGCTCCCACTACAAAAGTGAACAACCAACCTGATGTAGAGTTCCTTTGATCGAGATCATCTGCCATATCCGTATCTGCAAAATCATATAATATTGCCTTCAAACCTCCAAAACTCAAACACAATCTGGAATTGCCTTTTAAATATTTTAAGATCAACTTTACACCTTTCCAATGAAGTTTCCCTGGATTAGAAAGAAACATGCTCACAATGCTAACTGTATGAGCTATATCTGACCGAGTGTAAACAATGGTATACATTAAAGTCCATACAGCTGAAGAGTAAGAAATATACTCCATCTCACCATTTTCCTCATATGTAGTCGGAAAAAACTTTTTGTTAAGCTTCAAATGACTTGCAAGAGGAGTACAGACTGACTTTGCATCTTTTATGTTGAATCTATTAAGTAGTCATTAAACATATTTATCCTATGATAACCACAACTTCCTGGCTTTCCTGTCACGAGCAATATCCATACCAAGAATCCGCTGTACCGAGCCTAAATCCTTCATGTCAAAAGATTTAAATAACTCCTTCTTCAGCCCAATGATTATCTGACTATCCTGACCAACAATCAACATATCGTCCACATAAAATAAAAGGATAATAAAGCTAGAATCTGAAATTCTTCTGAAATATACACAAAAATTTGTAACTGTCCTCTGGTAGCTATGACTCAATATGAAAGAATCAAGTTGCATGTACCATTGCCTGGGTGCCTGCTTCAAACCATAGAGGCTCTTCTTCAATCTGCAAACTATGTGTTCTTTTCCCTTTACTTTAAAACCCTCTGGCTACTCCATGTAGATCTCCTCCACCAAATCACCATGAAGGAATATAGTCTTCACATCAAGTTGCTTAATCTCAAGGTCTAAACTAGCTGCTAACCCCAAGATAACTCTAATGGACGTCATCTTCACAACCGGTGAAAAAATCTCATCAAAATCAATGCTCTTTTTGTAACCAAAGCCTTTCACCACTAATTTGGCTTTGTATTTCTAAATCTCTTTTTAGTCATCATTCTTTAACTTGAACATCCACTTGTTCTTCAAAACTTTTCTGTCCTTCGGCAAATTCACCAACTCGTACGTATCATTCTTTTCAAGAGACTTCATCTCTTCCTTCATAGCATGTAATCATCTGTCCTTGTCTTTATGAGTATGTGCCTCCTAAAAGTTTTCTGGCTCTCTCTCTTCTATCAGCAAAGAATACTCTAAAAGAGGATATCTCGTGGATGGTCGATGCTCTCTAGCTGATCTCCTAAGTTGTGGCTTTGCAAACTCCTGTTACTGGTGATGCTCCCCCTAATGAGGACCCTCCTGCTCGTGATCCTGATCACCATCTTCATGCTCTGGTATCTGACCATCATCATCAACATCATCATCATGCACTTACTATATATATGTAGGATGCAACTGTACTGGAGATGAAACGGGTGCCATATCTGGAATCTCACTAGTAACATTCTCTGACTGCTATGCTCTCCCGAGATCTGCAATAGTCTGATCCTTCTGAAAAATCACATATGCTCGTCTAATAATTCGTCTCTTTTCTGGATCTCATAGTTTGTAGCTGAACTCATCTTCTCCATAACCAAGGAAGATGCAAGGAACCCTCTATCATCAAGCTTCTGTCTCTTCTCCTTTGGAATGTGTGAAAACGCCTTGTAACCAAACACCTTCATATGAGAATAAGAAATATCTTTTTCGGACCAAACTCTCTCTGGAATATCAAAACTCAAAGGAACTGAAGAAGACATGTTGATTATGTAGCATGCAGTGCAATCAACTTCAGCCCAGAAGCTCTTAGGTAACTTTGACATTTTTAACATGGATCTGACTTTCTCTACAATGGTCCTGTTGTACCTCTCTGTAACTCTATTATGCTACGGTGTGCTAGGTTCTATCCTCTGATGCTGAATAATATGCTTGGAGCAATAATCTCGAAATTCAATGAAAGTGTACTCCCCTCTATTATCAGTGAGCAAACACTTCAACTTCTTTCCTATTTGCCTCTCCACCATGGCATAAAACTGCTAGAAGACTGAAAACACCTGGTCCTTTGTCCTCAATAAAAAGACTCACATCCTCCGTGATGCATCATCAATAAATATGACAAAATACTTATTGCCACCCAAGGACTCCACCTCAATAGGACCACAAATATCAGAATAAATCAAATCAAGTATATTATCTTTTCTTTTAGAAGGCTTACTAAAAAAACTCTACGTTGTTTGCCAAACAAACAATAATTATAATGGGTGAGTGACAAACCTTTAACAAAGGGAATGAGAGACTTCTTTACAAATATATGCAATCCCTTCTCGCTCATGTGCCCGAGCCTCCTATGCCACAAACTGAGAGTGTCACCGTCTTGAGTAACACTCAAAGAATCATAAGAAGCCTTTGCTTGAGTCTTATATAAAATACAACATATACTTCATCTAGCCACCACAAGAGAGCCTTTGGTGATTTTATATTTTTCTCTACCAAATTGAATTTCATATCCCATTCAGTCCAAAGTAAGACCCAAAATCAAGTTGAGCCGCAAATTGAGAACATGCCGCACATTGTTTATGATCAATGTGCATCTGGTATCTGTCTGGAAGTATATATCACCAAGTCCCACAATGTTCGAATAACTGGTATTGTTCATCTTCACATTACTAAAGTCACCTACTTTATACGCCATGATAAGGTGTCGATTGGAGGTAGCATGACATGTAGCTCCTGTATCCACTATCCACTCGAAATTCTGACTTGTAACATGTATATAGTCTTCTTTCCTGCAAATGAGAATAACATCGGTCTCAGACAAAGTAACTATAGTGTCACTGTCAACTTTCTTCTTTTCATCTTTTTTTTCATAATTGTTCACAGCTTGCTCTTTCTTCAATGCCTAACAATTCTTCTTGATATGATATGGCTTTCTACAATAAAATAACCTCTTCCTTTAGACTTTGATCTACCATTGGATGTGCTACAACCTCTGGACTAGTCCCTGTACCTCCTCCTACCCCTGTTCTCCGTGACAAGTGCATGTGAGTTATCTGTGCTGGTAGACTTCCTCCAAGTCTCCTCATTGAATAAACTACTAGTAATCATACTCATCGATAACACACCACCTGGAGCTGCGTTGCTGACTGTCACAACCAGTATCTTCTAACTGTCTGGCAAAAAATATAATAGCAATAAAGTTTGTAGCTCATCATCGATAGTCATCTTCATGGTAGCTAACTGATTAATCAAACTCTTGAACTCATTCAAGTGCCCTGCTATGTTGCTTTCTTCTTGGAATTTTAAGTTCACCAACCGCCTCATAATAAACGCCTTGTTTCTTACGGCCTTCTGCTCGTAGAGATCCTCAAGTTTCTTCCAAAGAGACTTCGCATTAGTCTCACCCGATACATGATAAAACACACTAATTTCGATCCACATCCGAATATAACTGATAGCCTTCCTGTATTGTTTCTCTCATTCTTTATCAGTCATTTTTTCTAGCTTGGCTTCATCTCCCACAATAAGGTCATGTAAATCTTTACAATACAGAATATTTTTCATCTTGGACTTCCATACTTGCCAATTAGAACTATCCAATTTTATAATTATGCCAAAACTTTTCATCTTTTCTATCCTAAAGTACGCCTCGAATCAAGCATCGATACCACTTGTTAGGGATTTTATGGAGATTAATCTGCGGAATTAAACACTAAATGAATAACGACACCAATGAAAATACCACAAGCAAGCAAATAACAAGATTTAACGTGGTTTGACAAATTATGCCTACGTCTATGATGCAATCCAGAGAGAAATATTTTACTATGAATCAAGTGTATAATCCCTCCAAGTTACACATGAACTTGAGAAATATTAAATCACAAGAGAAAGATATAATGTTACCTCTAGGGCATCAAAACCCCAAAAAGTGTCTTACCAAAAATCTCCAACACCCGCAAACAAACCAACACCGTACTCTCGACAACGTCGTCGTTCTAAAGATAACAATTTTTGAATCACTGCAATCGGTCAACCGAGATATCCGGAATTTGAACATTTCCCTCTTTTTTTCTCTCTCTCCCTTCTTTTCTTCTCTCGGGTTACTATTCATAGTTTACTATAGCATAAAAAATTTATAAGTTTCTCACGAATAGAATTCCTTTATAAAGGAATTTTATTTTCAGATCCTCCAAACCTATTCCTATTACAACTAGATCCTCCATAATTCTCTTTCTAAATAGAAATTTAATCCATCTGCGACCTCATGGGGCTCTTATCTTGGACCAGACCACAAACAGCTAGATTGATTTAGATGTAGAGGTTCTGATACAAGTTTAATTAGAGATAGCGGAAAATACTATATATTATTGGATAGCGATGTGTACATTTAATGTATAGATACAATCAAGAGTAATTATGTATTAAGACAACTCATATTTACAACTTGGCGATATATTTGCTGAGCGTTTTAGCAGGCCAGGCGACCCACCCAAATCACTCCCTTACCATCGAAAATTGTCTATAGGTTCTTCCACGAACAGCTCGAAGTGTATAAGAAATGACGATGCAACATCACCATTCTGCGTTCATAGAAGCTTGATTGATGTCTGCTTGACGCTTGCAAGTAAACCGACGAAACTACCGCTGAAACAACGATAACTTCGCGAATGATGAAAGGATACGCAACTGATCTTGCGAACCTCGTATCGTTCACAACGGCCGAAATTACCCTTCGTGTCTCATTGTTCAACTGCATGATATAATCATCTGGAGCTTATAGAACTCTTCGTCAGCTTTTCCAACGCACTTGGAATCACTCAAATCCGAAGTTCGGACGATAGAATTTTACGGGCGGGAAACAATCAAAACAGGCCATAACGGAGCGTTCTTCATAGGCTTAACTGCGGGCACCGAGGTGTCCTCGGCTACGGCGCGAGAGACACCCTAGTGCCGTGTTCTCGGCACCAAGTGCATGACACTCCTAGGGCTGTCTTCGGCGCCCATAGTTTTGAGACACCCTGGGGGCATCCGTGCCACCTTCCAATACAAGAAATGGCCTCTTGCAGCGCAGTTTATAACGCCGGACGACGGACGTCCCGTAAAGCCTAATAATAGAAAGCCCCCGTGGTCCTCATTTTTGAGATTCTGGAATTTTGGAGATTAGGCGAAGCCCTGCCGGATTGAAGACTGAAGGTGCACAGATTTTAGAGAGGAGGAGGAGAGATCGGATCGAGTTCTTCAACGCAAGAGAGAGAGATTCTTCAGATCTGCAGTTCCCCGGGTTCGTTCCTTAGGATTATCCCATTGCGGTAATTTTAAGAAGAGTGATTATCTCACTTCGCCGAGATAAGAGCTACGGTTTCTCGATCCCTTCGCGGATAGATGAAGCTCTGCCCAATTTTTCAGCAATCAGATCTGATCGACGGTGGTCCACGGATAAACCCCGGCACAGGCAAAGATCCCACGCAAGCAGAAGACCGAAGAACGATCTCTGCGTTTGTTTGATAAAGTTGTAAACTTTTTATTTTTATTGTGTAAGGAGATCTTGTAAAAAGATCAACTTTTTATTTCATTCGAGTTTATTGTAACGACTAAAGTTGTAATAGATTCGATAATAATAGAAACATCAACTTTCACCGCAAACAAACTGGCGACCACAGTGAGAGCCAACAGCTTCGCTGTCGAAGTTGTCGTGCCGCAGCCAACGATCAAGATCCTCGTGGCTGAAGAGGTCGAATACGAGTTCGACTAGCAGAAGTTCGAGGAGTATGTCTCCTCCTCCTCCTCCAGATCTGCCTCTCCTTGCAGGTGCAGGAAGGCCTCCTCCTCCCAGAAAATCCGTCGGTCTCCAGATCTGAAGACCTAAGAAGTCGATCTCCACGTCGTCGCTGCCGCAGTTGCACCTTGCAACGATCCGCCGGCATCCAATGAGACCAGATCTGCAGATCTGAACTCCTTCACGATTAAGGAGTCGACTGCTGAAGGCGCGCTAACTCTATCAAAGAGAGCACGTCAAAGGAAACGACAACACCTCGCGCGCCAATTCGCCAAGGCTTTGGATCAGATGGATGGACTCCATTACCAAGCAGATCTGGAGCTCAGAAAACGCCAAGGGGCTAATCTGTCACCACGACCAGCATCGGAATCCTCCTCACGATCTCCAATTAATGAATGGGTTCGTGTCCAAAAAACCCGCTCTACTCTCAAGGAGCGAATCCAGAAGCGCCACGCCTTGCTTGCGCATGCCCGGACCCTTGTGCGAAAAGCACAGGAAATGCAAAAGGAAGAGGCAGTTGCCCGGACCCTTGTGCGAAAAGCACAGGAAATGCAAAAGGAAGAGGCAGTTAAGAGATCGCCGAGATCCAAACAAGTTTGGGTGCCAAAAGCCAAATCAGCGCCTAAGGCAAAAGCATGAGACGTTACTCTCTGGCCTTCGTCAACTCCAGATCCTGCTCCCGTACTTCTGGTGAAGCCCTATGACAGCGTGGGTCTTTCCAAATCTAGAATCCTATTGAAGGATCGCATTGGCTCTCTACCCGAGGATCGAGGCAAAGCACCTATTAAGGAACGCTTGAGACCATTGAAAGAATCACGAGCAAACACCCAAACTGGGGGTCATACGCGATCTCCTAACAAAATGATTTCTACAACGGCCCGCTTGGCGGTGCATGCAGAAAATCAGGAGCCCGTTAAGGTTTCACCCTCACAAATGTGTGATTCCAAACGTGTGACTCCTGCAGACGCCAACAATGCAATGTTTACTCAGAGGAAAACGCATCAGACAAACGAACGCGTTATACCTGAGAATTCATGTAAATAGCCGATAGGTTGCTCTGACTACAACGTCGATAAGTTGTACTATCGGGCTGGAGGTACGAATAAATCTCGAAAGAGAAGTACCCGGGAAGCGGACTCTCACTGTTCGTGTATCAAAATTATCAGGGCAGTATTATCAGCATGTAGCTGCCCCAAGACCGCTCCGCAGAGGGTCTCAATATGTGAGAGGATCTCCAACGAAAAGGCTAAGTCCAATCAAAAGCGTCTCCGTAAGAAACGACCGGTCGTTCAAGGTGATGAACCCCCAGAGCTTACCATCAATATGGTTGATAAGGGAAAATCGATTCGACCTTCTAGCTCTGATCCGCTTGTATCGCATCGTCTAATCCGGTTACGATCAAGAACTATTAGACAAAGGGATTATCAGAGAATGCAAAGAGGGTTATCCTCGGATGATGAAGCATCGGATGCTAACTCGGCAATCACTTCTGATAATACAGTATCCAGTCCAGGACAATCCCGTGAAGTGTTTATGATTAATACCGAGGAAGTAACCAAAATGATTGAGGAAGCCTTAGCCAAGCAGAAAGAAGCATTCAAGATTGAGATGGAAATGGCTATGCAGGAGATGAGACAAATGCACGACCAACAAATTCGAGCTTTGTCGAATCAGCTAGGTGAGTCCAGCCGTCGCAGCACTGCTAACCAAGCAGGTAGCGATTCAGATGTGGATGAACACAACACTGGGGGTGGTCCCACTAAGGACAATAATACTGGGGGTGGTCCTACCAAAGATGACAATGCTGGGGGTGGCCCCGTTATTCCTCTCAAGAATTGTCCAAAACAGGATATAGATGAGGACGAAAAGATGAAGGACCTCGAGAGCAAAATTAACGCTTTAATGTCTGCTCAAGAGGTAAAGAAGACCGGGATTCCGTGTCCTTATCCAAGAGAATGGGAATCGATCCCATATCCGGCGAAGTTCAACCTGATCAACTTCACACCGTTCGACGGGAAGGGTTCCCCCACTCAGCACCTGATCTATTTCAAGTCCCATTTGGGAGTGATATCTGGCAACGAGCCTCTGATGGTTCGGCCATTTGTTGGCACCCTTCGCGGGTCCGCCTTCGATTGGTACCGCTATCTCAAGTTCGGAAGCATCAACAGCTGGGATGACCTGGAGAGCATGTTCCTCGGTCATTTCTTCGATGATGACGCTGAAGTGTCAATCAGGACACTCTTCGATGAGAAACAAAAAGACGGAGAGTCAGTGGATACCTTCATCAAACGCTTCCACAATCAGGCAATGAACTGCAAGGATCCCGTCACGGAGGAATTCATCTTGCAAACCTGTCATAACAACTTGTCCATTAACATCTTAGACGTTATGAGAGTAGAGCCGCTCGATACCTGGAAAGAGTTGAAGGTGCGCGGAGAGCAGGCCGAACGCTTCCTTAGAAGGAGGAAGGTCGAAAGATGCCAACCGATGAATAACCCTCTGAATCCGAGTCCCGTTTCCCATAATGAAGGGAAGACACCTACAACAGTTGTTGACGTTAATCAGACGTCACAACTGCAGTCCCGAAGACAGCAGAATAGTTCGGATCCGAGGCTCCAAAAAGAGTACTCATTCAAGGACGAAGACGTTCCAGTCATCTTCGAGACCCTTCTTGAAAACAACAAGATCAAGCTGCCACCCATCACGAATCAGGAGGAAGCTGACAATACTGCAGATCCGAAGTACTGCGCATACCACAAGAGGATCCTTCATCCCACCAAGGCTTGCTTTACTTTAAAGAATAGCATTCAGACCTTGGTTGAAGCAGGCGTCATAACGCTAGGATAAGCCAAATAAGAACGGCAACACTCCGAAGAGTATACGAGTATAAACTGCTTCTCAATCCTCTGACCAGTATAAGAGGTTAAACTGCTCCCTGATACTCCAATAGGTATATGAGTCTAAACTGTTTCCTACCGTTGATGGGAAGTTCCTGGAGAATGTTACGCTAATATTCTTAAGGATAACCCGGTCATGTAACGGAGTACAAAGTCAGACCCAGTTCCAAGAAGGAAGCTGGGGGTGGATGATTCATGTAATGGGAAGTTCCCAGAAGAATGTTATATGTAATTTTTCTAGGGATAACCCGATAATTACGAACAAAGTGATAAACACTAAACCCCCACTGTGATTGGTACTCCCACTCTCACTGTCTACCTGGTCAAACCATCCTGTAGTTAGGGCCACAACCAAAGTCCCCTCTCGATTCCTTCCATGAACGAGAGGTCCACTTTCAAATTGAACGATCAAGCCTATAAAAGGTAAGATCGTCTCAAACCTCCCACTTCCACTGCTTCCTTGGTCAAATCTATAAAAGTTAGGGCCACAACCAGATTCTCCTCTCGATTCCTTCCATGAACGAGAGGTCCACTTTCAGAAAATCTTCTGGTCAAACCTATAAAAGTTAGGGCCAAAGCCAAATTCCTCTCTCGATTCCTTCCATGAACGAGAGGTCCACTTTCAATTCGAGTGATCAAACCTTCCTACAGTTAGGGTCATCTCAAACTCCTGCTTGGTCAAACCTTCCTACAGTTAGGACCAAAACCACAATTCACTCTCGATAAACGAGAAATTTATCTTTAGTTCGGTAATCAAACCTTCCGACAGTTAGGGTTATCCGAATCTTTTTGATTCTCGGAGTGGAGATCCCACTCCTAGTTTCATCTTTCCGGATTCTGGGGGTGGAGATCCCACTTTGAGTTTCCTTTCCAACTGAAGATAGAATATAAAATTCTTCCTCTTCGGTGCTGGGAGATAGAATATAAAATTCTTCCTCTTCCATTTTGGGTTCGTCTTTACCCTGAGAAAAGACACAATTCTTAACTTCAAATCTGTACATTCTATGTACGGGGAACTTTATCTCGACTCCTAAATAGAGATAAGCCTACGTCTAATACACGTTGCCGGTTTAATCTTTCACCGATTGAAAAAGATACCAGAGTACAATTCTGGGGACTTTCATCCCGAATCCTAAGTAGGGATGAGTCAACGCCTAATACGCGTTGTCGGATGCCATATTCCCGTAAGAAATGGCGAAGTCTATGTATTCAAAATCATAGCATTAAGTCTAAGAGAAGCAATTCTCTTAGCACAACGTTACATGTGAAACGGGTTTTAATAATTCACGTCATCTTCATGGTAGCTAACTGATTAATCAAACTCTTGAACTCATTCAAGTGCCCTGCTATGTTGCTTTCTTCTTGGAATTTTAAGTTCACCAACCGCCTCATAATAAACGCCTTGTTTCTTACGGCCTTCTGCTCGTAGAGATCCTCAAGTTTCTTCCAAAGAGACTTCGCATTAGTCTCACCCGATACATGATAAAACACACTAATTTCGATCCACATCCGAATATAACTGATAGCCTTCCTGTATTGTTTCTCTCATTCTTTATCAGTCATTTTTTCTAGCTTGGCTTCATCTCCCACAATAAGGTCATGTAAATCTTTACAATACAGAATATTTTTCATCTTGGACTTCCATACTTGCCAATTAGAACTATCCAATTTTATAATTATGCCAAAACTTTTCATCTTTTCTATCCTAAAGTACGCCTCGAATCAAGCATCGATACCACTTGTTAGGGATTTTATGGAGATTAATCTGCGGAATTAAACACTAAATGAATAACGACACCAATGAAAATACCACAAGCAAGCAAATAACAAGATTTAACGTGGTTTGACAAATTATGCCTACGTCTATGATGCAATCCAGAGAGAAATATTTTACTATGAATCAAGTGTATAATCCCTCCAAGTTACACATGAACTTGAGAAATATTAAATCACAAGAGAAAGATATAATGTTACCTCTAGGGCATCAAAACCCCAAAAAGTGTCTTACCAAAAATCTCCAACACCCGCAAACAAACCAACACCGTACTCTCGACAACGTCGTCGTTCTAAAGATAACAATTTTTGAATCACTGCAATCGGTCAACCGAGATATCCGGAATTTGAACATTTCCCTCTTTTTTTCTCTCTCTCCCTTCTTTTCTTCTCTCGGGTTACTATTCATAGTTTACTATAGCATAAAAAATTTATAAGTTTCTCACGAATAGAATTCCTTTATAAAGGAATTTTATTTTCAGATCCTCCAAACCTATTCCTATTACAACTAGATCCTCCAAATTCTCTTCTAAATAGAAATTTAATCCATCTGGACCTCATGTGGGTCTTATCTTGGACCAGACCCACAACAGCTAGGATTGATTAGATGTAGAGGGTTCTGATACCAAGTTAATTAGAGATAGGGAAAATACTATATATTATTGGATAGGTGTGTACATTAATGTATAGATACAATCAAGAGTAATTATGTATAAGACAACTCATATACAACTGGGATATATATTGTGAGTTTTAGCAGGCCAGGCCCACCCAAATCACTCCCTGTAGGCATCGAAAATTGTCTATAGGTCTCCACGAACAGCTCAGTGTTAAGAAATGACGATGAACATCACCATCTGGTTCATAGAAGCTTGATTGATGTCGGTGAACGCTTGAAGTAAACCGACGAACTACGTGAAACAACGAAACTTCGGAATGATGAAGATACGAACTGATCGGGAACCTCGTATCGTTCACAAACGGCGAAATACCCTTCGTGTCTCATTTGTTCAACTGATGATATAATCATTGGAGCTTATAGAACTCTTCGTCAGCTTTCCAACGCACTTGGAATCACTCAAATCCGAGTTCGGACGAAGAATTTACGGTGGAAACAATCAAACAGGCATAACGGAGCGTCTCAGGCTGAACTGGGGCACCCGAGGTGTCTCGGCACGGGCGAGACACCCTAGGGTGTCTCGGCCCAAGTTGAGACACCCTAGGGTGTCTCGGCCCAGTTTGAGACACCCTGGGGTGTTTCCAATACAGAAATGGCCTCTTGAGCGGTTTTAACCGCCCGGACGTCCGTAAAGCCTATAAATAGAGCCCCCGGGTCCTCATTTTTTGAGATCTGGAATTTTGAAAGATTAGACGAAGCCCTGCCGGATTGAAGATTGAAGGTGCACGGATTTCAGAGAGGAGGAGGAGAGATCGGATCGAGTTCTTCAACGCAAGAGAGAGAGATTCTTCAGCTTAGGATTATCCCGTTGCGGTAATTTTAAGAAGAGTGATTATCTCACTTCGCCGAGATAAGAGCTACGGTTTCTCGATCCCTTCGCGGATAGATGAAGCTCTGCCCAATTTTTCAGCAATCATATCTGATCGACGGTGGTCCACGGATAAACCCCGGCACATGCAAAGATCTCATGCAAGCAGAAGACCGATAAACGATCCCTGCGTTTGTTTGATAAAGTTGTAAACTTTTTATTTTTATTGTGTAAGGAGATCTTGTAAAAAGATCAACTTTTTATTTCATTCGAGTTTATTGTAACGACTAAAGTTGTAATAGATTCGATAATAATAGAAACATCAACTTTCACCGCAAACACTCCCTATAAATACATCAGCGTTTCTCCCTAGGTAAAAGTGCAAAAGAGGGTTCGTGTGCAGCGGGAAAAAATCGCAAGGGGCAGGATTTCCTATAGGCGGTTGCTGGATACAAAGACTACATAATCAATCTCCCAATTCTTTGCGTGCAAGAAGGAAAAGCAAAAGCAGGGGGAAATCGCATAGGAGAGCCGCCGATTTTGAGAAGGTGTTTGTAGATCCCTTTTGAGAGAGGAATTTGAGAGTTAGTTTGAGGGTTTAATTTGTGTGATTGTAAACCCATTTGTATTCTTTTTCTTTCTAATAGTAGATCCCCCAATGCCCCGTGGACGTAGGCAATTTGCCGAACCACGTAAAATCCGTTGTCTTGCTGTGATTTGTAATAGCTTGTAGGTTCCCTCGACAAGCCAGTCCTAGAACTGATGAGAGGAAGAGTGTATATCCCACTTTGTTGAGATATTGTACTTTCGATTCTTGTTTCCTTGGTGAAACGAGAATTTCGTTGTGATCTAATCTCCTGTTGTGCACCTTGCGCACCAGAAGTACTGCCGAAATTTCCGCTGCGCACAACATATATCTTACCTAACAATAATATAAAGAATAAGGAGATTTGTTAGGAAGTCGACTTTGACAACGTTAAGCTGACTCTGGTGAACTAATTGTTTGTGTTCACAGAAGAAGCGCTAGAGACGCGAGGTTGCTCCTAGCAAAGGTCATCTGATGTTCAAGTCAGAGTTTTAGGAAGAAATCTCAATTTAAAGACTTGGCCGTCATGATGAATAGTAAAGCATGCAACATGATATACATACAGTTCTAGAGACGGTTTTATACACTTATAGATGGAAAAAGCATGTTTCTATGCTTGCTACAACCGGACCAACTGTGATGTGGCAGTTGTTGCCCCGTGATTGATTAATAGATTTAATATACTATAATGTTGGCAGACTTTTGGGTGCCCTACTGCCCAATGTTAATCATATGGAAAATGACTTAAGAACCCAAAATATAGGATCAATGGATGAGACTGGTGAGGTGTCCCCTCCCTATTGCATAATTAGTTGGTTATGCCAACTTATTATGCAATAGGGAGGGGACACCTTACCTGTCACCTCCCTTGGTCCCATATTTTGGATCCCCGTAGCAGCACTCTTCATGTGATAAGTCGTCATGATCCCACTCTTTTGTGAGTGGGAGTACCAAATGAGTACAATGAGGAGGAGTACACTTAGCAGTTTTCTTAGAAGTAGAGCGGGCGCTCGTATTTCAAATTTAGCAATTGGGTTTAACAGTAAGATTATATTACTGGTAAATGTATTCTTCTCTGTTAGTAAGGAGATGACAAAGAGATTTTTGTTTGTTGAAAAAAGATTCATAGCCCTGATTTGATTAAGTAGAGTCTTCTCGTCTACAATAGAAGAGATGTCTTTTATGAATTATTTATCCAAGAACGCTGAAGATAAAGTGTACAAGGTTATTTTGGGTTATCGGGTTTTGGATCTACCTATAGCAGACCAACCTATTTGGATTAATTCATACCTAGGTGAAGGTTATTATCATTAAAATGACATGTCAATATCCAAGGTCTTAATCATCTTGTCTGCCAACAAACAAAACAGTGGCTACCACCCTTATCTTTATATTTGTTAATGCCATCTTTTACCTAGGGGATAGGCATCAACCGAGGAAGTGGTTGAATTTGGTGAAATGATGAGTTGTATGCTTCTGAAAATATCTCTAGGAGCCATCTCCAAGGTTCATGATTCTTTTCTTGTAACATGAAGATGGAGACGTGCATGTGGATGATGGTGATATTACTGTACTAAGATTCAATATATATATATTGAAAGAAAACAAAGGATTGAGATCCTCTTCGAAGCGATTAGATTACATAACAATAGTGATTTTTAAGACGGTAACGATTTTATGAATAATTGTGAAATAATCTTGCTTTACGGTATCCCAACTTTTGAAATTGAATTGTACATATGAGATTAATTATGGTAATTGGACCTTTTTCGATGAACACATAAATAAATTGGAGAGAATCCGAATCCGAAAAAACTAACTACGACTCAATAATAATTTATGGGTCCCAATGCAAAGAGGAAATAAAAGGTGAGATGCTTAACTTATTTCGCTAAATGAGTTATCGACAAGTCACCATTGTGGAGAAATACAAACATCCAGATAACTCAAGCGATCCTTTTCTAGTTAGAAAAGAGAGAAGAGCATTAAAATCATAAAAGCTCTTCATATTGTTGATCTCCAGACCCTCATCTCACACAGAACATGCATGATTCATCAATAATGGCATGAAAATCCCTGGATTATTCTTCCAAAAATGTCAAGATGCTCCTCTAACAAATTTGAAGCCTCTGAACTCCATAAGTGCACGTGCTAGTGTTGGGATATTCATTTGTGAGTGTATAGGTGGTACTAAACTGTTGAGCGAAGTGAAGCGGAGATAAGATGCTTTTAACAATTGAGAATTGAACTTTTAACACTAGAAACAAAACAATATCAATCTTGCATAGGAAGCCCATCGGTGAAGGCCCATGGGCCTTAGATAAGACCGTAAGAGCAGAGGAGGTTAATGGCCTAGTAAAGAAGAAATTAAAAGTGACGATATTCTTGTTTTCTACCGACTTCATGAGATCTTAACTAGCACTCATGACTCATCCATCTCATCCTTGTTTTTAGAACGATATGTTCTATAACATTGATGAGAAGATATCCCTATTTCTTTATACTAAAACTTTGTCGGTAGGTTTTTATTTCTCTTCTTAAATAATCTTCAAAGTTGGTAGTCTATAGAAAGACTTATTTCTTGGATAATTTGGAAATTCGGAATATTTTCTAGTGTTACAAAGCAACTTTTAAGCTCAGAGATAATCTTTAGATTAGACATAAGAGCTGAATTTTACTTTATATTGATTTGTAAGTGAAAGGCACTTGAGAAGCTTTTGGCCATCACCTTGAAAGTTGATGGCCAGAAAAGATCATTTTCTGTATAAAGGATTCGTATACAAATAACACCAAGTCACCAACTAGAGGGGATGTTTGGCAAAAACCGGATCATGATTATGTTAGGTCTCATGTCTATGAGCCTGGCCTACTATCAAATCTAACTTTGATGATTAACAAACAATTCTTAACATTGTTTGTCGAATATTTGTGTTTGATTGTTAGATATTCTATACAAAGATCCTGAGTTGGAGGTTGGGGATATAGAATTGAGCGTAAACGACGATATCTTGGATGTTGGTGGAAATTGGAATGAAGTCGTTGCAATTCAAGTCAAGATTCATCATCGCTTCATCCCTCTACCAAGATCGAGCGTCACGAAGAGATCATTTGCCATGGGTATATTAGTTTAGGAGTTTATACTTTGTGTGTTTATACTTACAGCTCAATTCATACACGTACATGTTTTTGAGAAAATATAGAGTTTTTGGATTATTGACTTTACACAACTGTTTTACACCTTTTCCCAAATCTATAAATCCATTCATAAGAACTTCCAAATTTGTTTTTGTCAAAATCAAGTATTTAACAAAACTCGTATTTTGAACTTTTTGCAATACAGTAAGTTTTCACAAACGGGAAATGCGTTTTCAAAAATTTCTTCTTTAACATGTTTAATTTCATGTATACAAACATTTTTCGAATTTTACTATTTTTGGAGTTGATTTGTTATTTTTAATTGAATTTACAAAGTCAGCATTTCTGAAAAGTATGTGTATTTGAAATATCAGCATCAGTCGACCGACCAGACTGTTTTTTCAGCATCTGTATTTTTAGAGCTATCGGTTGACCGATCAAGTCAAACCAGTCGACCGACCAGAGAAGTTTTTCAATGTTTATTTTCTCAGGATCATCAGTCGACTGATACACATGTATCAGTCGACCGATAGACATTTTCGGTCGACCGACACTTAACCATCAGTCGATCGATAATGTATCCGTTGCGAAAAATGACTAGTTTTTTAGATTTTATTTTTTATTGGTTTTGCCTCGTTTTTTGTGCTTTCCTTTGGTTTGGGCTGATATGTTGAGAGACTATATTTAGTCCTAAACACTTAGATTTTGTTATGATTTTTTAAAACACATTTTGCAAGTTTTGTTTAAAAGTTTTAAGAAAAATTGTTTGTTTGTGTGAAGATAGTTTCACAAAGAGGAGAAACGAAATTTCGTTTTGAGGCGCTCTACCTCAAATCATCATCTACAACTCTTTGTTTATATCGGAGAAGTTTTCTAAACTTAATTATCTAGCTTATTTATATTTCAATTGTCATATTTATATTTGCTAGATTAATTAGAGTTTGTTTTTATTTTTACTCATTGATTTCACACACAACCAATTTGAGCTTAAGTATTTTTCACATATTGAGTTTGTTTTTATTTTTACTCATTGATTTCACACACAACCAATTTGAGCTTAAGTATTTTTCACATATTGTATATTTGGGTTGTGGGACTCATTGATTTCACACACAACCAATTTGAGCTTAAGTATTTTTCACATATTGTATATTTGGGTTGTGGGGTTCTATCTTTGAGAGTGAGCTTAGAATTTTGTTCTCATCTTTGTTGGAGAACAAAGCATTTATTTGAGCTTATTATTGTTGAGAGAACACATTGTAATACACAAGGACACTTAGAGAAGTGGTTGGTGAGAGACGGGGTCAATTTCAAGAGAAGTGACGTCAGTTGTAAATCCTAGGTAGATGTTGTAATTCCGAGCACTTGAGGAATGTGACACGGGTTAGGCCAACACTTAGAGGAGTGTATTGTGTGATTGCAATTGTGTGAGTTGTACACGTTTATCGGTGAGCATTAAAAACCGATTGTGTAGCTTTTTGTATTGATAATGTAGATTCTCCTCAAGGGTGAGGAGCGGAGACGTAGGTCGAGGGTGACCGAACTCCATGATCATATTATTTGTTCGTGTTTGGCATTGACGCACTTATCATTGTCTCATTGTTTATATCGTCTTTTGCTCATTGTATATCCTTGCATATTTTATAGTATATCAAAATTGCTAGGATATTGCATTAGAAGTTTTTATTTGACATTAATATCGGATTAGATTAGCAATAACCTTATTCACCCCCCTCTAGGGTGCTTTCAGATTAATCCTGACTTGATTTTAAGCGTGTCGTGTTGTGTCAGAAATGCTCCATTTTTTATTTTAATTTTTGGCTAGTAAATCTGTTCTATTTTGTTCCATGTTCTAACAGGTCCGCAACTAAATTGGTTTCCTAGAAAACCAGTTTAATTTAAGTTGGCCAAACTGACCCCAGGGCCGGCTTTGGGCATGCGCGAGATGAGCGACCGCACAGGGCCCCAATTTTTTAGGGGCCCCCAAAAAATTATTTATATTTATATGTATAACCCTAAACCACCCCACATAAGTTTCTAACCCATGTTTCATTCCAAGTTCCAACTCAGTCCTCTGAGCTCTCTCTTCCGGTCTTTCCCCAATTCAAAAGGGGGGCGAAAAAAAATCAAAAGTTTATCTAAATTCTCAAATCAAAGGCAAGAGATCGCAAGAAATCGCCGATATTTGCCCTAGGATTCGAGGAATTGTTGGATCTGGTATGGATAACGCTCTATTTTACCATTTTTGGGGGGAAATTTGAGGGGAACTAGTTTAGATCTTGGTTTTATTAACTGTCCATTGTTGGATCTTGGTTTATTTTTTATGTTACCTTTTTATGGGCTTTTAATGGAATGAATTTGATCATGGAGCTAATAAGTTTTCAAAAAAAATTGAATTTTTTGATGTTAAGATGATGTTTTTTTTATTTTTATGCGTTATTTGCAAAAATACCAACTTCCCCCCCTTTAAATTCGTGTTGTAGTTGATCTTAAAAATCGTTTTTTTCTTTTTGGATACTGTGGATGGGGGTGGATCTTGGTATTTTTGGTGATTAATGATGTTAATAGAATTTCCATCTCTTTTCATGCTAATCTGCAATAAGAGAAGTCTTGGGTCAAATGCAGTATAACGAATTCGATAAAAGGTATCCATTGAAGAGAAAAATAGCACAGCAGTAATATTATGTCACAACCACAAACACTGTCAATTTTCAGTTTGGACAGTTTTTCGTTCCATTTAGGATTAGAAACTCCTTTCTCACATAACATTGAGAAATTATTACTATTAATATTTCACTTTGGCACTGCACTAAGCACCACAATCATAGGATTGAAACCAAGAGAAAGATAAGCTGATTTCATTTCTCATCGTCACCCTCTTCTAAGAGGAGAGATTTTTCAATGACTTCATGTTTTCGTGGATAATTCTACAATATTATTTGAATCTTACATGTTTGTTCTGAAAATTCAGAAATCAGAATGTGTCTTATCCTTCAACTTGTCGACATTCTTATAGAAATCTGGCTGCTTGGTGCCTTTCAAACTTGGATTTGCTTATAACAAGTTCAAGAAGGAAACATGCATTTTAAAAACTTTGTGCAAACTTCGCACTCTTACTTCCATTTGCCTGTCTGTTATATTAATTGCAGCCTGAAAATTGACAGTTTGTTGCTTTTAGCTTATTTGTGCAAACTTCATGCAAATTTAGAATGTTTGTTCAAGAAAAGAAAACAGAGGGGAAAAGAAAACCAAGTGCATGACTCGTTGAGTTGATTCATTCATGTGAAGTTACCTTGTCAAAATCGCCACCATTATTTAAGGTCATGCAGTTATAGAACTAACATTTCAAGTATCCTAGGAGCTGTATTCATCTTCAGGCAATACTAGAAGTCAAAGAGCTAAATTTATGGATACTCTTGCCATGTTATTGGCCCTATATAATGTCTTGTGCAAATAAAAAACTAATACTTTGTTGATTATGTTAGCTTATAGACATTTGTAATTCTCTTTTCCTTTATAGTTCTGTTCATCTTTTTTTGAGCTTATGGTGTCATGCAATTGTATTTCTGCTGATGAGTGATGAGGCATTTATTATTTCTTTTCTGCTTTGAACAGGTTTATGAACAGGTTATAGACATGTTTATTATGGTGTCAACTATCTTTTGCAGACTACTCGAGTACCTCTTCCACTTGATTTAAGGCTTCAAATTAGGTTGTATTCTTCCTAATCTTTTGACTTCTTTCAATTTGATTGTAATANAAGTTAATTATCTCATATTCTTTTATTTATTTTTTTAAACCAAGTCCTCTAAATCCAACATCGATATTTTTAAAAGGCAGCTTATGATGAATCAATAAGTTATACGCCTTACGATAATTTATAAGTACGTCACCGGTTCAAAACATTACAAACCACATATAATAACAATCAACTTCTATACTTAAAGAGGACTAGTTGGATTGCACGTGCGATGCACGTGGTAAAATTCTTAATATTATTTTATGGTAGATTTTGTATAAATTTATTGGCTGTAATTCTAAATGTTTGAACAATAAAATTATTTGTAGGGATCAATTATGCGATATTAGAGTTGTTGTATCTACAAGGCGATGGATCAATAAATACTATAACAAGAATATACATAAAATTAAATTTTGATGATGTGTATGTAAATCCAAACTTAAATTTTGATGATGTGTATGTAAATCCAAGCTTACGACGTTATAGCATTTCTAAGTCTTTGCACTAATTTCTTTGAAAAGCCTTGGAAATTCCTTTCATCTCGAACCTTCTGATTGCACTTTGTGTTTCATATGTATTTGCTATAGTTCTTTTCCCTTTTGTTTTGCTATCCATTGATCATTAACTGTGCAGTGTATCGTTTTGCTTGACTTGGTTGTCTTCTCTCCATCTTGGTGTTATTTTGTGCCAAGTGGTTCTGTGTTTGGTTCACTAATATCCACAACTCAATTAGAGACGACTGATATCTCATTGGAAGGAGATTGCATAATTTTGTCAAGGACCCTGTCGATAAGCGTAATGAACAAGCAGCAATCATTCCCCAAATACAAGTCAATGTGAATCCTATATATTTTGCTGGATTGATTCAGATTGAGCAAGTAGCAGATGATGTGATGAGGCTCAGGCAAAAAAAATAAACCACATCTTTAGCATCAAAATGTATGTATAGTAATGTTAATTTGTTTAAAAATTATTATATTGAAAATTGGTTCATACCCAAAACGCAAGCACAATAAAGAGTTAGTTGACTAGCATCATTCATGATTCAAGCTCTGCCGACTTGTTATGTTATGCTAAGAAGAAGGCCCTCCAGCATAGAAATTGTGGTTTAGCCGTGAGTTTAGGAACCCAGCAAGCCAGATGACATCCTCAATCCTGTATCAAAAAGAATTTGAGCATCAGAATGCTATTAACCCACCTACAATATAATAAACGAATAGTTATGGGATTATTTACTTTTGTAAAGAATTGATTCATCTTTTTTTAAAGGTAAATGAAACTTTCATTAACCTGTAAACGTTCATATACAATCAAAAACTGGGCATACCCAGTTATAAAACATTCTCTACGAAAGAATCAAGCAAGCCACTCAACTCACAAAACCAAGAAACAGCTACAAGTTGACCATCCAAAACTGAACTTGTGAAGCCTGATTACTATGTAACATTCTAGCTGTAATATCACGTTAATCCTCTTCACAATGACATTAACCCTGCTAATACAAGATCGAAATCTCCTAGCATTTCGTTCTCTCCAAATATGATACAAAGCAGCAGCAAAGGCAGCACACAAGATCTTTGTAATAGCTCTACAGTCTGCATGAGAAATAAACCAAGCAATCTCACCAAGCCATGGCAAAGGATATCTCTCAATGCAAATCCAACATAAAATTATCTTCCAATTTATTACAGAGAAGGGGCGTTGAAAAAAAAAGATGAGCCAAATCCTCATGAACATAATTACAAAATGCACTTGCTCTCATAAATTATATTGAGATGCCTGCTCTGAGTTAGAAGCCTACACCAAAAAGCAATCCACATGATAAAAGTGTGTTTAGGCATAGCTAACCTCTTTAGATAATATTAGACCATGACACAAGGGGATATCTCTATGTAGAAAGCGGTCGACTGTAGAGCCTTAGCCATAGAGAACTTGAGTGCAATCGTCCATCCACCAAATTTAACAATCACAGCCTCCATGGATCCACACTTCACTATCAATCTCTAATTTCTCAGGATCTATTTCTTCTAGTCAACAGACAACAAAGTCTTTAATGATTGCAAGTCATAAGTTTTGTTACTATCTGTCATTTCATCTTACTTTGCAGGTTTTCTCACTTGGAAGCAATTGCATCTATCTCATCAATTAATATGCTTAATGGAGCTGTTCTATATGCCTCTTTGAAACGGCCTCTTATAGTTTCTTCATAAGCACCTACAACAATCATGAACAAACTTCAAATAAATTGATAATTGATATTAAAATAAATCGATTTTAAAATTTAACAATGTCATTTAGTCATGAACTAAATGACAGTAATCACTTAGCATTTCCTATTGCATGTAGAATGTGGAAGAAGCATATTGGGAAATTAAAATGATAAGGGTTTTCTTCAGATGCATTGTTCCTGTTCTTTGCTAGGTTTTGCAGATTTATCTGTGCTTAAGGATCTATAAAATAGTTTATGATTTTTACACATAAACACGAAATAAGGAAAGACAAAACACATAAATATTGTGGCAAAAGGGCAAAAGCAAAAGAAAGTAAGGCTTTATGCTCTCAGTTATAAATTGCAATCTGCATGTCTGATGAGATACCCATGGTCTAACACCAATAATCCCACACCCACCAATAATCCCTCACGCATTGTGTAACTTCAATAGGCTCACACCCACACAATAAACTCGCAAAGAGAGAACGAAAAATGAGCTTTTATATCATAAACAGTTGAAAAAGCAAAGAGATGAAATCACAATGGAAAGTTTTAGTCTTGCCTTGTACCCAAGCTTGAGATGATGATCAATGCTTATTTTGAGGTAACGAAGAGCAAGCCTCTGACCATCTACCTTGATTATGTACTTTGCACAAGTCTTACCTGGTGGAGGATGAGTGTCATATTCTACAAGTTCTTTCAACCTAACAATAAATAAATCAAGTATCAGCTAAATTAAACTGGTACCTGAGATGTGGAAAATGAAAATAGTTGAACATTGTCAGAATAAAATAGATTATACTGTTCAATGTTATACGGAGTCACAGTTCTTGGGTACGTGCAATTTATAAGTCACAGTTTTTCAATGTTAAACTTGATAGGCGAATATACCTAGTCCATCTAATCTGGTAAATAATGTCCCACCCGAAGGATCCTGAAGAAATTTTTTGGTTTAGCCATTATATCAACAGAGAAATAAAGAGCAAACAACTCATAAATATACATGCTTAATTGCTGGCAATGAACTCTGGAAAACCACACCGGATCCTCATTCTCTACAAAGATTTATAAAGTTACTGCTCCCTCTACTTCCTCATGTCATGTTGACGTCTATGTGAGAGTTAGCTGGTCATGATTATTTCATCTGATGAACTACCCAAACCCACCAATCTTCTATAAAACCCAGCAACAGGTTTCATGAGTTTTAAACAAAAATATTCAGAAGATCTTACGGTTTCCAAACCAGGTCCCCTTACTGAATGACCATGGCAGAGGCTGGGTAACTTCAAGGAAATCACTTTCATCATCATGCCTCCATAGTCACCGAGTTTATAACATGCAAGTTTTTTTATTGATTTTGTGGCACTTATGTATACAATACTGTGTCTTACACATGCTACAGGTAGAAAATATTGGTACTCAAATTGAATAATGAAATTGCTTTATGATTACATTCTCTTCATGTTCCTAACCACTGGGGCTATTATGTATGGATAAGTAATACACAAATTCTTTAAGGCTTCTATATTCCTCATATTATCTTAAATCATTTTTAGATCTAGTAAAACAACAAAGCATTCTCGCTTGTGCATTGGCGCCTGCATTTTTTGATCGATATTTCTATCAACATAGACAACATCAAGAGCATATGATACAAACAGATCTAGAAAAGAAAACGGTTTTTAGGTTCCAAACAATTCAAAGCATTTGAATCCAAACAGAAGAACAAATATGAAAACGTTGATACTCGTGGCATATCAAGCTGAGAGAACACCACAAGCCTCACTTGTCCCTGGTTCAGTTATTCTAAAAGAAAACAGATTTAAGATTCTGGCAAAGAAATACAGCCAATTAACATATCAAAACAATGGAGAAGAAAGACAAGTGAGATCCACAGGGTTGAAATTTGTAGAACATGCAAAGAAAAAAGTAAAATTATATTAAGGGTTGGACGAGCCACAGGGTTGGAAGCATTTAAAATGTACCACGAAAACAATATAATTTTATAAATCTTATATTAGAAGACTAAGTTTATAATAACTTGCTTTGTCTCAAAGAAGGAAATGCGGGAAGGACAAACCTTTTGGGTTCTTTCACGGGGAGCTGAAAAGGCTTTATGTAGAGCACCAATATGATTCTTCATTTTTGTATGTCTCCTTGTTAAAAGGCATAAACAATGTTAGATAAGAAATAAAGTACTAAAGATCAACAACAAAATCATGCGTGACAATTATGCTCATAGTATGCAAGCTTCTCATAGTTGTTCAAATCATGGTTTGGTCAGTTCAATCGGGTCATGCCAATTAGTCTTTGCCCTTAAAAACTCTGCTTAACAATGAAATCTCTAGGATATTGATAACCATTGTTAGCAACCCATCGCAAATGATGGCAAGAGTTTTTACAGTGTAGATAAAATATAGTCATTACCATATCATGGAACATGTATATTACAATGGATTGTATGAATACAATCTATTTTCTTTTTTAAAAAGATCTACCTCTGCTTCCAATGTTCCTCGCAGTAAATCTCTCAGCTTGCCACCAATTTAAGCAATTACAAACATGTGATGTGGCCAACATCTAAGGAAAACAAGCAGGTACATAGTTCAATTAAATAGGAGATGAATGAAATTAACCAAATAGTTAAAGTGATTTATGGATCATGCAAAGAAAGCATAAATACATTTGTTTCCAATAGATGGAATATAAAATATTGTATTAACAAGTTTAATCAAATTTTCCATATGGGCAGTAGAGTAGATAACATACTCGAGGCTTCTATTTCGTTCTGGTGGAGGGGAGCTTAGAGTTGAAGTAGCTTCAAAAGCAATCTCCTTGTCCTTTCTTCTAACTTTAACTGGCTGTGAATTGTTTGAAATTTCATTATTGTCAACATCTTTGCATGTGAAGAGTATAAACATGAAAACAATAAAAAAATCAACTTTATATATGGGAAAATGCTAACAAAAAGTCAGGTTTGATTTGAGATTGATGAAAATGTGAGAATGAGGAACGCAAGTAGATTACTGACGAGAGAGAGAGAGAGAGAGAGAGAGAGAGAGAGAGAGAGAGAGAGAGAGAGAGAGAGAGAATCCTATGTATCAAATTATTATCTCATGATTGAAAGGAATTAACAATATTAAACATGCATGTCAAAACTCCGAACAGTAAGCAAAGATTGGTCATTGAATACCATTGCAGATTTGCAGTCCATTGATCCTCAATGATTTAATGGTAAGGATATAATAGTTTTCACCAATTTATCCTTTTAACACTTTTTTAAAAAAAGACACCTTTAATTTCACTATTAGCATATATTACAGCATATGTGTACCCGCAATATGAAATTCAATTGAAATCCTCATGGAAGGAACAAACATGAGGCTATGTAAAGGACAAGTCTCATAAACATAACTGTGAGCTCTCTCTGATTATATAATCAAACTATGGGTAGACTTTATTAGGCATGTAAGTTGAAGGAAATACATTTCCTCAGAGAGAACATAAAAAGAATTTCTTTTTAAAAAGAGTAGGAAAAGAGGAAAATATCAAGATAGTTTAATTAGGAGGTATAAGATCTATTTTTAGTACATTTATAACCAGTCATATTTTGTTGAAAAGAGGAAAATGGTAAAAGGGCAGTTAGCAAAATCCGAACAAAAATGATTTTAACATTTTCCTCTTCTCAACAAACAACAATTGACTATAAATGTATTGGAAATAGTTCTTGCACCTCCCAATTAGACTATCTTGATTTTTTCCCCTACTTTTCTCAAAAAGAAATGCATTTATGTTCTCTCTGGGAGTCTCTTTCGACTAGTTTCAAAAGGATGATTGCAAGAAATTAAAAGGTTGACGCATATTAGAATGTTTATATCATTGTTTGAGATTGCTAGTGCACCACAATTTTGAGCATGCATTACAAGTTGCTGATGGTGGGTGCAACATTCTCTAGAAATACAGCAAACACCACTATGAATTGACCGTGCACCGAGTACACTATTGTGCAAAAAAATGCTCCACATTGTTTGAAACTTGACTATTATGCACCTCAAATGTTTTCCTGACTTTGTGAACCAATTTAATGATATAATAGCAAAAGTAAATGATCCCAAACCTTTCTTTAATAAAATTTATTAGAAGTCAAACCTTTTCTTTCCAAACTCAAATCGAATTTATTCAGTGAATTACATTCCTTTCTAGATTTTATCTTCTCTCCATTTCAAACCTATCGTCATCAGAAAATAAGAATTACGTCAAAAAAGACATAAACGAAGTTCCCAACTTCATCATTTCAGGTCTGATCGTTAACTCGCGCACAGTTTTGGTTAAAAAACAATATTTCATTAACATAGCGCTGTATTGCTGAATATTACTCCCAGGTAAATAAGTTTTGGTTAAAAAACAATATTTCATTAACATAGCGCTGTATTGCTGAATATTACTCCCAGGTAAATAAATCGACTGTGACCATCTACGCAAACAATTCCCTGAATTTTGTGAGAACTGCAAGAAAAGTAGAGGTGCAAATTTCTACGATGACTGAAACATCAACTGATGTATTCTAGTTACTAATATCTATTAGTCAAGTCCAAAGTGAGCTCAGAATACAAGGACATGAAGTGTACACTTAAAGAGTAAGATAAGAAAAACAAACATTAGAGGGAAAACAGAAAAACAAAAAAGATCTGAAAGTGCCCTATTAATCCGTTATTTGCTGTAAAAAGCCACATTGAAAAAATATTTGTAGAAAAAGAAGACATCAAAATATTTGGAATTAAATAAAATTTGACTCAGGAAAAGGAGTAATACCTGCCATCCAGACCAATAATGATTACAGTATTTTGAGCTCCAAATGCAACAGTGTAGCGCGTGGCTTCTGGTAGGTGGAACTGAGCAAATGACCACTCAGAACTAAAATACTTTGGCAGCACACCTGAAATAAAAATGGATGCAAAATGAACATCTTTTTCTCACCAATAACTGCAATGTTCGGCAACAAAAGCAGCAAGCTTCGGTAATAAAAGCAGTACTAACAATAGAGATAGCATCATTAAGCTGAAAGTTTTCCCCTCCCAAAATGAAAGTGTAAAGATGATAATCCAGTGAAATTCATGAATCAGATTTGAGCAGTTGTGCACAGTTGTGCGCTTTGGTAATATAGGAATCAGTTATTTTTACAGTTTCAAAATGATTACGGAGTTGCAGTCTTCCTTAATTTGTCAAGTAATAACAGTGAAACGAACCAAAAATTTCTACACTGTTTAACTTGTTTTGTAGTAATAAATGATGACGATGACCATCACCTTGATCACATTGATCATAAGCGAGAGAATGCATTAACAAAACAGTTTGTTCCAGAGAAGCTCTAACCAAAAGAACAGTGCTATAACTCAACCAAATTCTTCTTTATGGAAACTAAATGCATGTTGATAGCCTGAGATAACTAATACTAAGGACATCCCTTACGTTCAAATGAGAAGTATATCTGAACTTTTAATTCATTATTCTTTGATCAGTTTAATAATATAATTAGTTTTAAAGTGACAAGGTCAGAATAAGTAAAATAAAATAAAATAAAATACAAAACAAAAGATTATCCACCAATGTTTTATGCAGATTTCAGACTTGCAAGCTAGATCCGAGCCAAGTACATCAGGATTCGGAATTTTGTATTAAACTAAGAATATGAAGAAGAAAAAAGCTACATTCTTTGACCATAGACTAAAAGTCAGACACTCAGAAGTTCGGTAATGTTTGACGTGTCATATGCTCATGAATGGCTACTAAAGATTTTTGTAGAGTTTGGTTCTCTCAACAACGCAGGCATATGAGAAAATTGTTCAAACTAACAAGAGTGAGAAGCAGCACTAAGAGAAAGCTACATCCGGTTAGTTAAAAGTTTTCATCTCTTTAGCACTCAACAAGCAGCCAACAGAAAGAAAAAAATAGTAAATCGCAAAGAATATGGAGTCTATATACACATTAAGGTCAATCATCAAACTGACTGACATGCTCAGGAAATACTGTGGATTAGATGAAGAAATAAAAGAAGAAAGAAACTCTTTCACAGGTTCTGAAGGCATTTTTCTTTGATTCTAAAAGAAAAACAATCAGAGGGAACAATATTCTTTACCCTTCATAAAAGATAATGATGAGCTACACAAGGCAAAGGAAAACAACATTTGGTAATTACCATTAATGGCAGTGGCATGAGCACATATCATGTTCACAATGACTATTTCCTTTACCAAATTTTAATTATTTTGATATTTATTTTGGATCACTTCATAATCATCGGAAGTTTGTGTGGGTGGGTGGGTGGTTCTGAAATTTGGCCTAAATTCAACTTTTCCTCAATTTGCAAATTATATCATTAATTTGAATGACTAATTTCAAATAACTTAAGAATTGAGTTACCTAATAATAATTTCAATGCTTTAACTTTGGTTTTCTGCAGTTTTAACTTTGATATCTCCGTTAAAAAAAAGTTTTAAGATAGTTTTGTGCAAAAGCCCCAAAGTTCATGGTGGTTTTGTGAAGTTTTCCCCTAATAAAATTATGTCAGGTCATAATGCATGATATCCTCCTCAACAAATCATACCCAAACATGAAATATCAGGCAAATCAAATGATTGACGCCCTGTTTCATTCTCGAAGAACGAAACATGTGTCCTTAACAAATCATATCCAAACATGAATTATTCAGAGATTAATATCCGTGATATTTGAATATATTTGGAACGTAGTGCACTTGTTTGATCAAGCATAAGCATGTGATTTTCCAAGGCCTAACAAGGTTTAGAGTGAATACGATGAAGAAGGCAAAAGGTTAAAGGGGGTTGCTTCAGCTATTAACAGCCTTACAAAATGCATTATGTACGTTATGTAAGATTGAATATTCACATAAAGTTCAAGGGGATTGATTTTGCTTTTGAGAACATGAAACAGTGTAGTTTATTGAAGCATTATTAACTGAGGACTCTGTTTTCATTTATTGAGAAAGGATGAGTAATAATTAAGCAACCACAAGTAACAAAACATTGTTCTAGATTTAGAAAAGTGTGTCATTGTACGTGCACATTACCAAAGAGAAATAAATAAGCACTAAATTATATTAACTTTATGAAATATTATTTGTAGAAAATAATGGGCAACAATAAGAGGCACCTTAAACTTATGCAACTTGAGGATTTAATATAGAAGGATAAAAGACTTACTTTAAGTATGGAAGAGTCATGTTATTCAGCAATGATGGATTTATATCTACAAATTCCTTCCATTCGTCCAGATCTATCTTTCCATCACCCTTCTTATCTGACTCCATGAAAGTCTGTAAAAGAAAAGCAATAATTGAAATCCTCGAAAAACCAATTGTATATGTCACTATGTTGCGGCAATAAAATGCGAACAGAAAAGACAAATCCTCACCTTATCGACTATTTGATCAACAACATCATCAGAAAGGCATAAATCTGATTCACTGAAAAGAGCCAGCACCATCTCTTTTAACTGTTGAGAGCAATAAAGAATACAAGGTTACTTTCATAGAATGACTTCATACAAAATAGAAGAAGATCACAAAGTAGCCAATTAAGATTCTACCTCGACACGTTCAATATAGCCAGTGCGCCTTAAGTCATTCAGTCTAAATGCAACTGCAACAAAGTTTTCATTTTCTCTTGAAGTTTTAATACGAAGTTTTCGTTTTGTTTTTTTATTTTAATACGAAGGAAACCTTCGCAATGTCTCCACACCGAAGCTGGAGTTCGATCTCCAACCCTTATTATCAAGTAAAACCCAGTCGTAGACGGTTACATCTCTAGGCATTTTTTCAATCCAATTTCAGCTAATACCCTTAGGTATGATTACAAAATCTGAAATTGTAATTGTCATTATCTCACAAGAGCAAGTTCTAAAAACTATCAAAGCTCGGAATTGCACACTAATTCAAATAAAAACTCCAAATTGAAACTCATATAAATCAATCAAATTCAAAACCCAATCGCAAAGTATCAGCTTTAAAACAAAACTAAAAAAATACAAAAAACAAAAACCCAGTAACCATCAACGATCGCATCAGAAACCCTATCTTCGAAACTGAGAACAACATCAAACGGGCCATCAGCAACATTATCCTGCCAGCGCTGAGGCGCTAGATTCACACTCATATTCCTCTTCAACATCGGCAAGATCCCATTACGCTTGTACCTAAAAACTCCACAAAAGTCCCAACTTTACAATGGTAAAAACAGTAAATACGAAAAAATGTAGGGGGGGAAATCGGCTTTCCACTCACAATTCAGGGTTCTTGCGGAGGAGGTCATCGTACATATTGTGATAAGGAGTTCCGAATTCGTAGACGTTGGGCTCTCGGTACGATGGACCGGGGAGCTTAACGTGTGCCCCAGTGCCGTAGGAGGAGACGTCGAAGCCATGGCGCTGGAGGAGGGAGTGGGCTTCCATGCTTCGATTCTAGTTCGACGTGCAGACCATTGCGTTGGGTTTTCTTTTGTTTGATTTCGTTGGGTTTTCTTTTGTTTTCTAGGGTTTTTTGATGAATTTGGGGGAGTGAGGTTTTGAGGAGACGGGAGACTACCATATTTTAGGGGTGATATAATTTGGGATTTGAGTTTTTTGGGATTTGGTGGGAGATTAGAGGAAACCCTGGAGGAGAGAGAAAGACGAGAGGCCGCAGGGGACTCCCGGGTTCGGCTGTCGTCGATCTACAACTTCTCTTGAAGTTTTCACTTTTCTCCGATTTCTTCTGCTTTTTTTCTTTTTCTGCCATTAGGTTTTTTTTGCTGGAGAGGGTGTTGAAGATTTTTGAAGGAGATGAATGAAAAGAGGCGATAGATACGGTAAAGGGCTTTTGATTTCTGATTTTGGAGTAACGTAAGAAAAATAATAAAAAATGATAATTCTGTTAAATTTATGATAGATGAAGGATATTTTGGGGTAGGAAAAGTTTTTCTCATACTCTCTCTTTTAAAGGTAGAATGATATGTTTTCTTATATGTAAGTCAGAAGTTCAAGTACCTTTTCATGCATAAGTGATGAGATTCTGATGACATTCATGCCCAAACTAAACACGATAAACAATAAGTTCACTACAAAAAAAATTGTATGTGTCCACACTTATATTATGACACGTACACATAAAGTATCAATTTATTTGCCAAAGATTAAATAATAGTGCCACATAAAAAATATAGCAAATTACGACACATATTTGTATTATTAGATATACAATTAAATATAATTGAAAGTGACTAATAGGGATTGTGAGAAGGTCTATTAACATGCTTAAATAATAAATCTTAGATTTTCATTATAATGATGATTAAATTTTTATGATAGTATATAAGCTAAAAGACTCCATAGTTTAGTGTACTTTGTGAATGAACGTGGGGTCCACCACGTGATGTCTAGCACCTTTTTACGGATGCTTTTTGCGGATGAGGTTGCGGATGAAATTGGCCCATGAAAGCCAATATATAAATAGGGTTATAGGGCTTGGAAAAATAAAGCGTGCGAAGGAGAGGAGGCAAAGGAACTTGGTTTTTTGTGCGGCTGCGGAACAGGTGCAAGGAGCTTTGGTTTGTTTTGTGGCTGCGGCAGAAAATCACAGCAGGGGGTGAAAACGCAGAAGCCTTTGCGGGAGAAAAACGCAGCCGTCCTTTTGAAGAAATAGATGATTTTGAGCAGCCCTTTTTTAGGGTTTTGAGCATCCTTTTGTAGAGAGATATTGTGAGGGATTTGAGAGTTTGTTTGAGGGTTTAGGTTGTGAGTGATTATAAACCCTAGTTGTAATCTCTCTCTAGTAGTAGATCTCCCCCTCCTACCCCGTGGACGTAGGCAATTTGCCGAACCACGTAAAATTGGTTGTCTCGCTATTTGTGTGATTTGTAATAGTTTTTAGGATCCCTCGATAGGTCAGTCCTAGAACTGATGAGAGGAAGAGCTGATATCTCACTTTGTTGAGATATTCGCTTCAGATTCTTGTTTCCTTAGTGAGACGTGAATTCTTATTGCGATCTGACTCTCTTGTTGTGCTGCCGAAGTGCTGCCGAAATTTTCGCTGCGCGCAACAAGTGGTATCAGAGCCCAGATTTCAGATCTAGGGTGTTTTGGATTAAGTGGGGAAAGATTCAGTTGGAAGCTTGGTTCATTGAGTTCTAGGCTTTACTGGAGATAGGATTTAAAGTTGCCGTTGGAGATCTCGCTTTCCTCGTGTGGTTAGGAGTTCTATTTGGAATCCAATCTAGGGTTCAGTGGGGTAATTTCTTATTCCTTTCAAAGTTTGAATCTTTCTTTACAATTAGGAGTTAGTTTGCAATGGGAGAAGAAGGTGAAATCAGCAAGTCGATGGTGAGTACAATACAAGTTGGTTTTCAGAATACTAAGATTAGTGTGGTGAAGTATGACGGCAAAATCAACTTTGGTTTGTGGATGAGCGACGTACAGGATGCGCTCAATGCTCAGAATTTGGAAGAGATCATCATGGTCCATTGGTTTGTGGATGAGCGACGTACAGGATGCGCTCAATGCTCAGAATTTGGAAGAGATCATCATGGTCCATGAGAAGCCACCTAAATATGATGAGGCGATATGGGAGAAGATGAATAGGAACGCGTGTGGGGTGATTAGGTCCTGTTTGGAACAGGAGCTGAAATATGATGTGATTGAGATGACGTCTGCAATGAAGATGTGGGAAATTCTCAACAATAAGTATCTCACAAAGAGCATTGAGAACAGGTTACACTTGCTACGAAGACTCTTCAGATTTCAAATGTCCAGAGGCACCTAGCTAGCGGCTCATGTGAACAACTACACTAAGTTGTTGTCGGACTTGGCGAATATTGATGAGAAGATATCGGATGAGTACAAGGCGATTATTTTGTTGGGCTCCTTACCGGATGAGGAGTATGATACCTTCGTGCTCACTTTGTTAAACGGGAGATCTTCTATCAGCTATAGTAAAGTGACTAACGCATTGACCAATTACGATTTGAGGAGGAAGGATAATGAGACTTCCCGTGCTAGCACTTCAGGCGAGGCCTTGTCGACGAGAGGTAGAAGCCCATATCCGAAAGGTGGTAATAGAGGGAGGTCAAAGTTAAGAAGCCGCCACCAATTAGCAAAGAACCAATGTGCATTTTGCAAGGAGCAGAGACATTGGAAGAGAGACTGCCCGAAGCTCAAGGAGAAAGAGAATGGCAAGAAAAAGGGCCCAAAGACCAATAAGGTGAATATTACGAAAGATGATGATTCCGATGATTCGTGCTTTTCTCTATTGATTACTCCGGAGGTGAACCATGTGGATACATCAGATTGAATGCTTGATTCCGGCGCTACTTATCATGTGACCCCTAGGCGAGACTGGTTTGCATCTTTTGAGAAAGTCGACGGGGGTGTTGTTGTCATGGGAAATGATTAATCCTGTGGTGTTTGTGGGATAGGTACCGTACGGATTAGGATGTACGATGGAGTAGTCCGTGAGTTGAAGGAGGTGAAATTTGCTCCTCAACTGAAGAAAAATCTTATCTCAGTTGGAGCTTTGGAGGCAAAGGGATTCAAGGTGACTTTCGAAAACGATGTAGCGAATGTTACTAAAGGATCATTGGTGGTGATGAGGGGAGTCCGCAATCGAAATTTGTATTATCTAAAGGGAAGCACCGAGATTGGCCAGGTTGCTTTGGCTATTTCAGAAGCGGACATGAGCAGACTTTGACACTATAGGTTGGGGCACACAGGTAAAAAGTCACTGCAGGTATTGTGCAAGCAGGGGCTATTAAAGGGAGCCAAGAGTAGGAAGATTAAGTTCTGTGAGCACTGTATTCTTGGTAAGAAGACCAATGTAAAGTTCGGGACTGCCATTCATAAGACGAGGGGCATCCTGGACTACGTGCACACAGACGTTTGGGGTCCCATCAAGACTGCATCACTTGGTGGTAGACATTGGTTCATGACTTTTGTAGATGACTATTCTAGGCGTTGTTAGGTGTACACCATGACGAAGAAGAGTGAAGTCCTAAATTTATTTGTGGAGTGGAAGAAGAGATTGGAACTGCAGACTGGGAGAAAGATCAAGGCGTTGCGATCCGACAACGGTGGTGAATATACTTCAGACCCCTTTCTGCAGCTATGTCGAGACGAGGGCATAGAAAGGCACTTCACGGTTAGTCATACACCGCAGCAAAATGGGGTGGCAGAGAGGTTGAATCGGTCTTTACTGGAGAAGATCCGATGCTTATTGTCGCAGAGTGGTTTGGAGAAGATCTTTTGGGCTGAGGCACTTACATATGCGAGCCACATCATTAATAGCCTGTCTTTATCTACGATTGAGGGGAAGACCCCTATGGAGAAGTGGTCGGGGAAGCCAGCACACGACTATGACCAGCTCAAGGTATTCAGGTGCCCTGCATTTTATCATATGAGAACTGATAAGTTGGAACCTCGAGCTAGGAAGGCCATATTTGTAGGATTCAAGCGTGGTGTCAAGGGATACAAGCTTTGAGATCCAGTTGATAAGAAGATTGTGCTGAGTAGGGACGTCATATTTGATGAGGCTTCTATCTTGAAGCTTCCCAGCTCTCATCAGGTGGAGAGCGACCCGACGGAGGAGATATCGCAAGTGGTGGAGATCGATGGAGCTCCACATTATCTAGATGGTACAATATCCATTAGAGTGCTGACTGAGGTGATGCCAGGCGAGCACGACGATAATACGAGGGATACGAGTACTGATGTGCAGGATCAGGGACCGACGGCTCAGGTTCAGGATTCGATTGCGGTTCGGAGACAGAGGAGAAACATACAGATGCTAGCACGGTATGCCGACACAGTTGCGTATGCACTTCCAGTGGAGAGTATCGATGAGTTGGTGTCTACAACATTCAGAGAGGCCGAGCAGAGTTCGGAGGCTGATTCGTGGCAGGTGGCTATGCAGGAGGAGATGGAATCTCTTCATAAGAACGACACATGGGAGCTTGTTGAGCTTCCAAAGAGGCGGAAGGCAATTGGTTGCAAGTGGGTATACACGAAGGAGGGCATTGCGGGCACTCCATTGAGGTTCAAAGCTAGGTTAGTTGCGAAGGGTTATGCATAGGAGGAAGGTATTGACTATAATGAGGTTTTCTCTCCGGTGGTGAAGCACTATTCGATTCGGATTTTGCTAGCTTTGGTGGTACAGTATGGTTTGGAGTTAGATCAGTTGGATGTAAAGACGGTATTTCTTCATGATAATCTTGATGAAGAAATATATATGACTCGGTCATTAGGATTCCGAGCTGCAGAGAAGTAAACATTAGTTTGCAGATTGAAGAAATCGCTATACGGTTTGAAACAGTCTTCTCGACAGTGATATAGGCGATTCGATGGTTTTATGATTTGTCATTCGTACACTCAGAGCCAATTTGACCCTTGCGTATATTTTCGCAAGTTGAAAAAAGGTGCGTACATTTGTTTGTTGCTCTATGTTGATGACATGTTGGTTGCCTCTATTTCCAGGTCGGCTATAGATGAGTTGAAAGTTCAGCTTTCAAATGAGTTTGAGATGAAGGACTTGGGCGAGGCGAAGCGCATTTTAGGGATGGATATCGGCAGAGACAAGAAGAAGGGCAGAATTTGTTTGACACAGGTAGCTTATTTGAAGAAGGTTCTACAACGATTCTATATTAGCATGGATACGAAGCCAGTTGGTGTACCATTGGGAGCCCATTTGAAGCTTTCAGCTGGTCTTTCACCGAAGTCAGTTGAAGATCGTGAGTTGATGTCGAAGACTCCATATGCGAGCGTGGTTGGGAGCTTAATTGATGTACGCAATGGTATGTACGAGGCCAGATTTGTCACAGGCGGTGAGCATGTTTTCGAGATACATGCATGATCCAGGAGTGGGTCATTGGGACGCTGTGAGATGGATTTTGAGGTACATTCGATGTACGCTTAATGTTGGTTTAGTTTATGAGCGGGACACTATAGGTGGACAGCTGTGCATTGGTTATGTTAATTCGGATTATGCCGGAGATTTGGATAAGCGCCGGTCTACTACGGGGTATGTGTTTACTTTGACCCGTGCGCCGGTGTGTTGGAGATGCACCTTACAGTCTACGGTGGCTTTGTCTACGACGGAGACAGAGTATATGACAGTTACAGTGGCTGCGAAGGAGGCTATTTGGCTTCGAAGACTTTTAGAGGAACTTGGTATATCGCAGAGGTCCGTCACTATTCATTATGATAGCATGAGTGCTATCTATTTGGTGAAGAATCAGGTTTTTCATGCACGGACGAAGCATATTGATGTTCGTTATCACTTCGTTTGGGATGTTCTTGAAGATGGTGATGTGGAGATTGTGAAAGTCCACACGAAGGATAATCCGGCGGATATGCTCACTAAGGTGGTTCCGAGCAATAAGTTTGATCATTGTAGAAGCTTGTTGCACATTCGTGATTGTTGAGGCCGTTGGCGGCCATTTGGGTGAACTACGTTCGGCTTGATTCCTTGGGCAAGAGGATACGTAGGCAGTCATGGTTAATTCAGCCGGTTTGGATTAGTTGATGGGGGTGAGATTGTTTGGACTCTCGTTCGGGTTCTCGACTTGTTGTGGATTGCGTTCGTACTGGACACAACAAGTGGGACATTTGATTGCTTTGGTGTCGGCTCAGTTTTGGTAAAACTTTACCGAGGTGGAGAATTGTGAATGAACGTGGGGTCCACCACGTGATGTCTAGCACCTTTTTGTGGATGCTTTTTGCGAATGAGGTTGCGGATGAAATTGGCCCATGAACGCCAATATATAAATAGGGTTATAGGGCTTGGAAAAATAAAGCGTGCGAAGGAGAGGAGGCAAAGGAACTTGGTTTTTTGTGCGGCTGCAGAACAGGTGCAAGGAGCTTTGGTTTGTTTTGTGGCTGCGGCAGAAAATCACAACAGGGGGTGAAAACGCAGAAGCCTTTGCGGGAGAAAAACACAGCCGTCCTTTTGAAGAAATATGTGATTTTGAGCAGCCCTTTTTTAGGGTTTTGAGCATCCTTTTGTAGAGAGATATTGTGAGGGATTTGAGAGTTTGTTTGAGGGTTTAGGTTGTGAGTGATTGTAAACCCTAGTTGTAATCTCTCCCTCTAGTAGTAGATCTCCCCCTCCTTACCCCGTGGACGTAGGTAATTTACCGAACCACGTAAAATTGGTTGTCTCGCTATTTGTGTGATTTGTAATAGTTTTTAGGATCCCTCGACAGGTCAGTCCTAGAACTAATGAGAGGAAGAGCCGATATCTCATTTTGTTGAGATATTCGCTTCACATTCTTGTTTCCTTGGTGAGACGGGAATTCTTATTGCGATCTGACTCTCTTGTTGTGCTGCCGAAGTGCTGCCGAAATTTTCGCTGCGTGCAACATACTTTAGGTGAGAGTAATCCTAGGATAGGTGACCTTCTGGGAAGTTACAGTATTAAATGATGATATTCTTTATAGTTTTAATGAACTGGACACAACTATATGTCACTACCCTTGACATATATATGTGTCACGAGTTTTGTGATGCTTGTATGTGTCACCACGCTCGACATATATATGTGTCATGAGTTTTGTGGCATATTCTTATATGTATAGAAAGACACGCTCAACGTATGCTCTAACCACACTTTTGATATGTATCATGTTCTATTTGTGCGACATAAAAATATGTTACATAGAGACAAAAAATATATTATAATTTATAATCTTTTTTGCAGTGTCATTAGTATTCCACTCTGCATAAAATTTCCGCAGCATTTGAATCACTATTCTGTTCATCCAGCTCCAGCAAATGATCCCAATCATACAATCGTACGAGCAAAAATTTGTTTGGAGTAAGAAAATATATTTCAAAGTAATTTATTCATGAATTGATAATTTTAATTTATATGCTAGTATCTTAATCCCACAAATGATTTGGACAGAAGCATCCAAAGAGTATGATTCTCAAACTCAAATCCCATTAGAATAAACCTTACACAAAGCAAAAAAAAAAAAACATGTACAACATGTTATTATTTTGCAAGGAGTACTTGTAGTGCCCTTTAGATTTTAGGTTAAGTACAAAAAACTCCCATGAACTTTTGGGGAGTTGCAGTAACCACCCCTCAACTTTTTAATTACACTAAATTCTCCTGATCTTTAGAAGTTGTTGCACATGACTATCATAAACTATTTTATTTCACTAAATTATAAAATTTCTCACTGTCTTCAAATTAGTACAAATTATTCTAACATCTCATGTGGCAAATATGTGCAAAAAAAGATGAAAATAATTTACTAGTCTCAAAAAATTACTTATTTTTTTCTTTTTAGTAAGAAGATTGTGTTTAAGACTTAGAAGAAATTTTTTTGACTTTTCTTTTGTGCTATGCTTACTAGGGGCACATTAGAATTGATGATACTAACACGAAGATTAAAAGATAATTTTTAATTAAGATTTAGTAAAATAAAATAGTTTACAGGGTTATATGCAATAACTCCTAATTCAGGAGTGTTTAGTAATAAAAAATGTTGTTAGGAGTTTGTTACAACTCCTAAAAAGTTCATAGAATGTTCTGTAATTGATGAATTTTAAAATACTAGTTAGATTGCACGTGTAATGCACGTGGTCGAATATTATGATTATTTAAATTGATAAAAATAGAATAAAAATAAAAGAGAAAATAAAATTTTTTTGCTGGATTGATTACCAACACAATAATTTCTCTTTCAAATGAAATATTGTCATTGTTTCCTTCAACCGAGACTATCGCCACGTGAGTTATATAAACACATTGATCTAGTACAATATCTTTGTTTATTAGTATCTTGAAGTCTTTAAAAGATGGGTGATCATTCAATTAGCAAAGGAATTTTACATATGAATTTACTTGCAATATGTCCATTAAATTTTTAGTTATGGTTTGACTCATATTCACATTAACTTTTAGTTGTGATTTCACTCATATTTACATTATATAATATTCTCGTTTAATTTTATAGCTCATTCTCAATACCATAGAAGTAAAACTAAAAGTATGAAGAATTATTTTCTTGCGAAATTAGAGCAGGAAAATTATGATATATTTCACCGTGTACTTTAAATATAAAAAAATCTCTTTGATGCAATGTCTCTATCAAATCTTATCCCAAACAATGTGAATGAAAAATGCTATTATAACTCACTTGCTTGGAGCAATTATATTGTATATAGGACATAACAATAGTCTCATGTATTTTTTGGTTTTGACTGCAAAATACGCAAGAGTGGCAGTCATGTGTATTTTATGATTTTAATTACTTTTGTAATTAATGTTCTCTAATTACACGGGACTATTAGTATCGTGTATTTTAAAGATGATTTTTATACAAAATCGACCTCTTTGTTGCCAGTATTTTAAAGTGATCTTTTTAAAAATTCTCTTAAAATAAACTGTTAATTCAAAATATGAAATGGGCAAAAAGACCTAAACATTCTAGTGATTAATTGACCCATAAATAGGAAAAAATAACAATTAGAATAAAAGTATATTTAAATTGAATCTAACAAGGCACTTCATAGAAAAAGCATGAAATGGATCCAAGAAATTATTAAAAAAGAATTAAAGAAACTAATTTAAAAAATATGAGATCGAGGGATAGAGGGAGAGAAGACCTCACCGACATGAATTTTATTTCTCTTCGAGCGTGACAACAAAATTGGTGGAGAATGAGCAATGAGAAAAGTGAACAGTATAGGTGACAAAGTGGGGCGTGCTTATATAAATAGGTTATTAAGATATTCGTCCTGAAATCTTAAATACATACATGTTAGTCCCTAATATTTTTGTAATTGCTCATTTACAATGATATTATTATTCAGTATTAAATCAAGTTTATTATATAAGATTATATACCATTATTAATAAATTATAAAGTATATATATAGAAATCTCGATGCTTATAGTCAGTAGTTGGACTCCACAAAATAGGTTAACTTTACATTGTAGTTTGCTATTGATAATACTGTTGGCAATGTCATTACCTTTGTTCTTTATCTTATTATTCATAATTTTCTGCTATAAGTCCTCTTTTGCTAGACACTCAATTGGCTATATTTTATTTTTATAATATCAAAAATTAGAATATTCTTTTCTGTTTAAAAAGTGTCGACATGATTTAAAAAAATATATATATACGTATAATAGCAATAGTATATACTTCAGTTCAACTCAAACATTGGTTTGAAGCCATTTAGAATGAGGTCTTTTTTACGCTAGAATGGTGACATAGTGATTACATAATCCAAAAGTCAAAGAAAAAATTTCTACAAAGAAAAAGTAATTTAATATGTCAAATTAACAACTAATTTATGAAATATACATGGACAGTGTAGAGAGCTATAGAAAGTAAGGTATATATCTTCATAAAATTTTTATAGTGAGTGACCAACTACAATCATCCTAATTTAAGCATAAATAATTATTATTTTGGTTACTAATTTGATACGTGTAATTATAAAATAAATCTCAAGCAAAAAATAGAAATTGAAATTGTATTATCCTGTAGGTAAATAAATAAATATAATTTAAAAGTAATAATTTAAATTATTAAGTGCTAAATATTAGCTCATGTGAGAAAGTAAAGTAATCTATGGTTTATATACCTATATAGTCAATCGATTAAACGTATTAAAATTATAATGACCACAGTTAAAATTATATGGTGGGTTCACATTAAATATAATTTATAAAAAATAATACATTAAAGTTAAAAATATTTTAACCACTATATAGATTATTTAAAAAAATTTCATGTATAAACTATACTGCCTAGGAATAGTGATGTGCACACTTAACTATAGCCTAATACATCTTAAGAACTACTTACTCTTCAATATCATTATTAATTGATGTATCTATACATTACACTAAAAACACAATAAAAATTTAGAAAACTATAAAAGAAATACCCTCTAAAGTTTTTAAAATTGTAAAAACAAACACCCTAAACTTTTATAATTTACAAATACACAAAACTATTAAAAATTACATTAAAACCAATGAACTACAAAAAATTATTAAAAATTTTTAAACTTTAGAGGGGTAATTTACAATGTAATAAACTTTAAGTTTGTTTTTTAGTAAATTTCAAATCTAAGAGATTTTTAATTAGTTATGTTCTTTTTAAAAAATTATGGGTAATATTGACAATGAAATTTTTTTCCTAAACTTATACTTTTAAAGCGAGTATAATATTTTTTTGTAAATTATTTATTTTTTAGGGGTTGCTAGTAATTTTGTATATTCATTTTAGTGTCTATAGGTTAGAAATTTTCATGGTGTTTTTTTTTTATAAATTATGAATATTATGGGGTTTTTGTAATTTTTAAACTTATAGGTCTTTTCTATAGATTGTAAATTGTTTATAGACTATTTATTACTCCTATATTTTTAATTTACTATTATAAAAAGTTTAGAGTGTTTATTGCAAATTTTATTAATTTTTGGGGGTTGTTTGTGTTATTTGTAGGTTTTTAGTGTGCTTATAGGTTTAAAATTTTTAAGGAGTTTTTTTACAAATTTTGGATTTTAGGAGTGTTTTGCATTTTTAGGCGCTGGCTAGCATATATTTTTTTAATTTTTCTACAAACTAAAATAAATAAAAGATTTAAATTATATCAAACATATCATCTTTATCCAATAACATGTTAAGTCTCATTATGGATAGGATAAATCATTTAATTATAAATTCAAAGAAGATAGAAAAATTAAAATAGATTAGGATAACAATATAATATTTAAAAAAAAGTTAAGGGTAATATTGACAATAGAAAGATTTTCCCAAACTCGTACTTTTAAAGAGAGTATGATATCTCCTATAAATCTTTACAGGTTACTTCAAGTTAGTTTCTTTTTTAGTTTTTCATTCAATTTCTTAACATTGGCTCTGCGACTAACCCAATTATATATTATAGTTTTATCCTCAATTCATTTTTTTTTCTTTTCAAAATCACAACATTTCCGGTCATTTTATGGAAAGTGGGTTAGGAAGAAAACGATGGCTGTGAAGGAAGAAGGTTTTAGCTTGTATTTTAAATGTGTTTGAGATTTAAGAAAAATATGTAACTAGAAATCCAAGTTAAGAGTTGGGTAAATATCACAAAACCCTCCTTAACTTTGGACGATTATTGCAACCTTCCTCTTAACTTTCAAAATATCAAAAAACCACCTTATACGTAGGGATTATTGCAAAAACCCCTTAACTTTTACATTTTATTAGAAAATGCTCTTTAACTTTGAGATTTTATCAAAAAAATCTAACCTAATTTTGGTGTGTTTTTGATAAAATCTCAAAGTTAAAGAGGATTTTTTTATAACCTTTAAACTTAAAAGGATTTTTTTATTTTTTAATAGTTAAGGGGCTAATAATTGTCCAGAGTTAAGGGGTTAATTTGTTTTAATGATATTTAGCCTAAAAGTTATATCTAATGGAATATTCTTTCGTTTCCATACTACAATCTAAGGCATGTTTGGTTGAATAGGAGGTATTAGAATAATAAGCAAATCAAATCTATTGCTTCCGGAATATAAAGTAGGAAGTAACGGGAAATATTACTTTTTTGTTTGTTTCGTAAATTTTTGGCTGCAGAGGAAATAATATTTCTTCCACTTCATTAACTTTTTTTATTTGGTAGCAACTATAAATATTGTTAGGAAGAGAAAAAGAGGTTTTTTCAGGAGTTTATTTAGACTATGAGAATATCCATATAATAATAATGATGTTATTCCTAAATTGACTCAATTTCAACTATTTAAGATGTACTTCCAAGCCTAAGAGGAGGAAAAAGATTCAAGAAGTAGAGATGACATGTAGGTGCCACATTAGCTTTTAAGAAAACATCAGAAATAGCTTTTTCAGATAAACAAACTTAATTTTTTTCTCTAAAGTAGCAGAAATGGGGGCTATTTTCTCTACTTCACCTACTTCATAGCAAACTTCCATGCATAGTGTATTGATTTTGAGTAACTCATAAAATTGATGCCGTGAATAGAACTTTTAGGCCCCGTTTGGCAAAGGGTTAATGAAGAGGGGTTAAAGAGAATGATTAATGTACTTAGCCCATTTGATAATCTAAGGCCCCGTTTGGCAAAGGGTTAATGAAGAGGGGTTAAAGAGAAGGATTAATGTACTTAGCCCATTTGATAATCCGAATGACTAAATTATTAACCCGTTAAATAAGTTTTATTTTAACCCTTATGATCAGTTTTAGTGTTTGAGAATAACAATGATTTTGACTATTTTCTTTATAATTAGAAGGGTTAACTCTTATTCCATCTAAATAGGAGTATTAGTAAACCCCTCATTTAACTCATTTTAACCCCTCTAGAGGGGTTAACTTAACCCTTTTATATTTTTTATGTTTGGCAAATTATGGAGGGTTAACTCACTTTAACCCTTATATAGATTTGTTGTGTTTGGCAGGTTAAAAAGGGGTTAAGTCTCCTTAACCCCTCACTTAACTCTTTGCCAAACGGTACCTAAAGGACTAAATTATTAACCCGTTAAATAAGTTTTATTTTAGCCATTGTGATCAATTTTAGTGTTTGGGAATAACAATGATTTTGACTATTTTCTTAATAATTAGAAGGGTTAACTTTTAATCCTTCTAAATAGTAGTATTAGTAAACCCCTCATTTAGAAGGGTTAACTCATTTTAATCCCTTAGGCCCCGTTTGGCAAAGGGTTAAGGAGGAGGGATTAAAGAGAAGGGTTAACTTAGTTAACCCATCGTGAAGGGTTAAAAAAATTCTAAACCCGTTTGGATATGATAGTTAAGACAATGGGTTAAGTCTTTTGTGTTTGGCAAATGAAGAGGGGTTAAGGAGATTAATCTCATAATTTTTTTAAAAAATACCACTTTCGCCCTTATTGAAAATTTATAAATAATTACCTCATCAAAAATGAAAAAATAGACAATTTGTTGTAAAGAATGACAAAAGAAGTGATAAATGCATAAATTTCATTTACCAAAACTTAAAAATTCTATGTAAATCTTATCCTCTTTGCAAATAGACAGTCTCATATCATACACATGAAAATATTTGCTAGTCATATTATGAGAGATTATCAAGAGAGAAAAAGGAGCAAAAGTTACTTAACATAGCTAGTTTGGAAATAAGATATCATTAAATGAAAAAAAGTTACATGTTTTCACCTCTCATCTTGAGAGTGAGCAGTTTCAGAAGTGAGACATCCCTCACTTTTACAAAACCATTACACCATACATGTATGTGTAAATACAAAAGGTCATGTGAGCTATATACTTTGGAGCTCTTACTAATACAAAATACACTGAAACCAAAAAGAAAATCAGTTCTCATTGCTACCTCCTCATCCGAGATCCGCATTGCAATTGACAAAATACAAAAAGGTGTCTGACACACCCTCTAGTGACCTGGGCACCCACGAAACCAGCCTTGCAACTTTGGAGAACACTCTATATCTAGGTCCAAGTTATGCCCCGGTTGCACATGATTCTCTGCTACAGTGTTTTATTGAAATGCAGGTTCATCATTTTCCATTATAAGATGGTCTGGTTCGCTACAGGGTACATTCCCATATATGCTGCCGAAATGAACACTGACATCCTCTGCAACAATTGATCCAAACCAAAAAAAAGATCCAAAATAGTGTAGAGAGAACAACTGAGAAATGCACATTGTGTTTGGCAAATGAAGAGGGGTTAAGGAGATTAATCTCATAATTTTTTTAAAAAATACCACTTTCGCCCTTATTGAAGATTTATAAATTTCCACCAAACACATCAAGCTCCATGCCCTTATTGAAGATTAATCTCATGGTTCTTAGACTTGCTAATGATATTTTTTTGAGAAAAGATTTGCTAGTCATATTAGGAGAGATTATCAAGAGAGAAAATGGAGCAAAAGTTGCATAACATAGCTAGTTTGTGTGGTTATTGTGATTTTTTTTCTTTTTTTTTTCCTCCTAACTACAAAATAGATATCATTAAATGAAAAAGTTACATGTTTTCAACTCTCATCTTGAGAGTGAGCAGTTTCAGAAGTGAGACATCCCTCACTTTTACAAAACCATTACACCATACATGTATGTGTAAATACAAAAGGTCATGTGAGCTATATATTTTGGAGCTCTTACTAATACAAAATACACTGAAACCAAAAAGAAAACCAGTTCTCATCTTGAGAGTGAGCAGTTTCAGAAGTGAGACATCCCTCACTTTTACAAAACCATTACACCATACATGTATGTGTAAATACAAAAGGTCATGTGAGCTATATACTTTGGAGCTCTTACTAATACAAAATACACTGAAACCAAAAAGAAAACCAGTTCTCATTGCTACCTCCTCATCCGAGATCCGCATTGCAATTGACAAAATACAAAAAGGTGTCTGACACACCCTCTAGTGACCTGGGCACCCACGAAACCAGCCTTGCAACTTTGGAGAACACTCTATATCTAGGTCCAAGTTATGCCCCGGTTGCACATGATTCTCTGCTACAGTGTTTTATTGAAATGCAGGTTCATCATTTTCCATTATAAGATGGTCTAGTTCGTTACAGGGTACATTCCCATATATGCTGCCGAAATGAACACTGACATCCTCTGCAACAATTGATCCAAACCAAAAAAAGATCCAAAATAGTGTAGAGAGAACAACTGATAAATGCACAAACAGTTTCTGGTTCATATGAAAACAGTTCCAACAGAGAGGCCACCCGCTGGGGGAACACAACAAAAACCATCGCAGCAGAAAACTCAAACCCTCTGCTACAGTAATTTTTGAATGTAGAAACACCCGAATCAGTGCCATACAGCTGGTGTCCTCTGCTACAATGATTTCTGAATGCAAAACACCCACTTCCAGCAGATACCAAGGCCAGCAAACAGGCTCCAACACAGGATATCCCAAGACCAGGCAATAGAAAAAAAATCCAAGAGAACCAAACCGAAAGCCATATGCCATAAAACCAAATTGTACATACCAGAATGTTGAAAACACCTGGATCCGTGCCATATAACTGATGTTCTGAACCGATTGCATAAGTTCGCTTGCAAAATCTTCAAATGAATTCATCTTCAACCAAATTAAAAACGAAAAAAATTAGATGTCAAAGGCGGCAATATCACCAGCAAGCATAACTCTTAACAAAGATACTTCTATATCATAATACATGCAAGCTTTCAAAAATTGCCAAAAGATGAAAAATCTTGTATGGCAGCTGCTTTCTGTTCTGCTGACCATCTCATATTTTGTATGACTTTCTCTTGGGAACTAAATTATGGCAATCTGATTCTATTTTGCTTTAATGTTTGTCTTAGCTATAAGTATGATTCTATATAACAAATCATATCATACTAAAATCTAATCACCACTGAATGCTTGATGGAAAACTGGGTTAGGTTTCTAAATGCCCCATTTCTGAGTCTTTGAACAGGTTCAGATGTTGACATTTATTTGACCGAAATGAATGCTGAACTTGAATGTTTACTGAACAGGTTCATATGCTGCACTCTACTTGGTATCCCTATTTTCCATCAAACGGATGTACATTATGAAGAAGTACAAAAATGGGAGGTCAATCAAGGATATATGATCACGAAAAAGATACAAATTCGCAGAGGCTGGCATAAAACTTTTCTAATGAAAAAGTCCAAAATAGAAGTACAATAAGTCCCACGCTATGTGCCTATGTGGCACAAGGCTCACAACTTAACTCCAGACCAACAATCGAGAGCTAAACAAGCTCGAATCATATGTGCAACTGGAAAAACAGCACACAGATCCGCATGAACTCTCACAGACACATCCCATGAATCACAGGTAAGCACATGTGTGCACAAGATACTTTCACAACATACACTAATTATCCAGAAAACTCTTTATGTATTTGCCAACAAATAAAGTAAATCATAAATGTGTTTGCGTAAATCAAATGAAACAAAATAACATGATCAAGCAGTAAAAGGAATATCATATATACACATTCAAACAAGGAGATGCCCCAATGACTGTATTAACTGGTCACAGGAGATGGGACTCATGTGTCAACTTGAAGGAATAACAAAAGTAATGGTTTTGCACTTAGCATGAGTACTTTTGTAATGTTATGTCAGTTTGTAATAGCAACAGAATCTCTTCTGGTTATCAAATATGTACTTTGTATACTTTGCTTATATGAGAATATCTCTTTTGAACATTTGTACCACATGTCTAATTTCTTTATTTTCTGTTCTTTTTTCTAATCAACATGTTTAAAAACAATTTCAGAAATGCATCAACTGTGTCACTGAAAATGATAAAATAGGAAAGGGTTTAAAATAATGTGATGGTTTCATCGAAATAAACTGGCTACAAGAATAATAAGAACATCGTACAAATTCCAGGAAGGAGAAACAATGAATATTGTTGTATCCTTATCCCAGGAAGCAATAGCTCATTTATTGCAAACTTTCAGCATTAAATACATCTGGTTATATCTGAATAAACAACATAATTTGGCAATCTAATAGGGCAAAGGTAATCCACAAAATCTTATATAACATAGACCTTTGCTGCAAAAACCTGCTGCAGTACAGGAGGTTTTCTCTAATTTACTCTAGACACAAAAGTAAAATCATCATGAGGCCAAAGATTAATGGATGAACAAGGAGAACTACATTTCACCTTCAGACCCTTATATTCAATGATCGTAAACATTATCCATCTCCATCATAGATTACCTATGTAGATGCATTTGATATAACACAATTACTAGAGGAGGAGGAGAGGTTTTTTTTTTTTGTGGGGGGGGGTAATAAGTCCAACTGAACAGATGTGCATGACCTCTAGTGCATTTGACATAAATACATCAATATTTTTCTAATGTCTGAATGTTACAGCATTTGGAAATATACATTAATGAAATACATGAACTTGCCCCTAGGGAAGTAACTAATTTAGTAATACATTATGCTGATGATATATGAATAAGTTAATATCTGAAAAAAACAGCACATTTGACTCTCTCCATGACTCTATGAAAATGAATATCAGCTATCATAAGGATACTAAATCTGAAAATACGGGTTCATGAGAATTTACTTGGATAGAGAAGAATAGAAGAAAGACTAAGAGAAAGACAACAATATATATTTGTGATGACAAATTCATCGCTGCGCCGTTTTACAAGCAGATATCACCAAAGGAAGCACACGAAATCAATGGAAAACCTCAAGAGGTTTCAAAAGAAAAATTTTCATTCAGACGCATATAAATAAATGTTGTTTCAAAACTGAGCATTTTCCAGAACACATCCTTAACTTTTATATGTAAAGCAAACAAAGAGAACAACAAAGCAACTTGAAATAAACCAACAACACTAACAATACACCACAAGAAATAGAACACAATAAGTTAATTTAGAAGAGCATGGAAATTCATAGACGTTCAATTTAGCCTTCTTCGCTTACGTGCATGAAGAACTCCATCCAAATCCAATGAACCAGAACAGAAGCACTGCTTCTTCCTCTTCTCCTATATGATGACCTTGAAGATCCTGCACTGTTGGCTTCCATAGAACCTTCTGGAAAACTGACATCCCCCTGTATTACTGCAGTTGTGATTGACCCAGAGACTTGATCAGCAGCAGAAGCCGATGCTAAATTTCCCTAGGTATCAGCTGCTCAGGACTGGAAGGATTCATCGAAGATGTTGACGGTCCATATCTATTATATGCATTGAATCTATTCCAAACTGACGGGCCAATTCCATCACTAAAAATTGAATGTATATCACTATTTCGAGGGTGAGTAGTCGTACTCTCTCCACTCCGATGCCAAAACTCAATTGCATTATGAAGAAGTGGACTTAAATCACTACCATCACGAAATAACGAGCGTGAGCTACTACTTTGAGGGATTGGTGAATCTTCGACAGGCAAGGAGATATCTTCAATTGCACGCCTAATTTCAGCACTTGTTTCTGCTTCTCTTAACAAACTTCTTGCTCTCAGACTATTCAGAACTGCATGATGTGCACCGCTGAGCATTGAAGCACCGCTGAGCATTGAAGGCATATTAGGCTCTTCAAACCTATGCCTATTTCTCATCTGTTGATTCACAAGTCGCCTCCAAGAGTTTGTGATTCCTTCCCCAAATCTTCGAGAAATGGGTCTGAACTGCTGTCTTAAACTCTCAAATCTATTACCACGAGGTCTCGGGGGAATCTTTATGTTTAATTCCTCGCTCTCTGCAAGTTTTTTCCTATCACTAGCTTCTGAGTTCCCCCTCCCATAAATAGGTGTGATGTTCGTTTCAATAACCTCTCCTTTGCACACTGGACACTCTTTGTGCATGCTATGAACATTCAGCCACTGATACAAACATGGCCAGCAAAATAAATGGCCACATGAAGTAACAACAGGTTCTTGGGCCATATCGAAACATACATTACACTCAAAATTTGCTGCGGATTGGCTCTTTCCTTCCTTCTCATCTTCCGACCCCTCTGCTTCGATACCTTCCACAGGCACTTTATGCTTCCCATTAGTTTCTGCAGCTGGTTGCTGTTCAGTGACAGGAGAAGATGAACGGCCAAGATTGGATCTTTTCTTTTGAAACCTCTTGAGGTTTTCCATTGATTTCGTGTGCTTCCTTTGGTGATATCTGCTTGTAAAACGGCGCAGCGATGAATTTGTCATCACAAATATATATTGTTGTCTTTCTCTTAGTCTTTCTTCTATTCTTCTCTATCCAAGTAAATTCTCATGAACCCGTATTTTCAGATTTAGTATCCTTATGATAGCTGATATTCATTTTCATAGAGTCATGGAGAGAGTCAAATGTGCTGTTTTTTTCAGATATTAACTTATTCATATATCATCAGCATAATGTATTACTAAATTAGTTACTTCCCTAGGGGCAAGTTCATGTATTTCATTAATGTATATTTCCAAATGCTGTAACATTCAGACATTAGAAAAATATTGATGTATTTACCCCCCCCCACAAAAAAAAAAAACCTCTCCTCCTCCTCTAGTAATTGTGTTATATCAAATGCATCTACATAGGTAATCTATGATGGAGATGGATAATGTTTACGATCATTGAATATAAGGGTCTGAAGGTGAAATGTAGTTCTCCTTGTTCATCCATTAATCTTTGGCCTCATGATGATTTTACTTTTGTGTCTAGAGTAAATTAGAGAAAACCTCCTGTACTGCAGCAGGTTTTTGCAGCAAAGGTCTATGTTATATAAGATTTTGTGGATTACCTTTGCCCTATTAGATTGCCAAATTATGTTGTTTATTCAGATATAACCAGATGTATTTAATGCTGAAAGTTTGCAATAAATGAGCTATTGCTTCCTGGGATAAGGATACAACAATATTCATTGTTTCTCCTTCCTGGAATTTGTACGATGTTCTTATTATTCTTGTAGCCAGTTTATTTCGATGAAACCATCACATTATTTTAAACCCTTTCCTATTTTATCATTTTCAGTGACACAGTTGATGCATTTCTGAAATTGTTTTTAAACATGTTGATTAGAAAAAAGAACAGAAAATAAAGAAATTAGACATGTGGTACAAATGTTCAAAAGAGATATTCTCATATAAGCAAAGTATACAAAGTACATATTTGATAACCAGAAGAGATTCTGTTGCTATTACAAACTGACATAACATTACAAAAGTACTCATGCTAAGTGCAAAACCATTACTTTTGTTATTCCTTCAAGTTGACACATGAGTCCCATCTCCTGTGACCAGTTAATACAGTCATTGGGGCATCTCCTTGTTTGAATGTGTATATATGATATTCCTTTTACTACTTGATCATGTTATTTTTGTTTCATTTGATTTACGCAAACACATTTATGATTTACTTTATTTGTTGGCAAATACATAAAGAGTTTTCTGGATAATTAGTGTATGTTGTGAAAGTATCTTGTGCACACATGTGCTTACCTGTGATTCATGGGATGTGTCTGTGAGAGTTCATGCGGATCTGTGTGCTGTTTTTCCAGTTGCACATATGATTCGAGCTTGTTTAGCTCTCGATTGTTGGTCTGGAGTTAAGTTGTGAGCCTTGTGCCACATAGGCACATAGCGTGGGACTTATTGTACTTCTATTTTGGACTTTTTCATTAGAAAAGTTTTATGCCAGCCTCTGCGAATTTGTATCTTTTTCGTGATCATATATCCTTGATTGACCTCCCATTTTTGTACTTCTTCATAATGTACATCCGTTTGATGGAAAATAGGGATACCAAGTAGAGTGCAGCATATGAACCTGTTCAGTAAACATTCAAGTTCAGCATTCATTTCGGTCAAATAAATGTCAACATCTGAACCTGTTCAAAGACTCAGAAATGGGGCATTTAGAAACCTGACCCAGTTTTCCATCAAGCATTCAGTGGTGATTAGATTTTAGTATGATATGATTTGTTATATAGAATCATACTTATAGCTAAGACAAACATTAAAGCAAAATAGAATCAGATTGCCATAATTTAGTTCCCAAGAGAAAGTCATACAAAATATGAGATGGTCAGCAGAACAGAAAGCAGCTGCCATACAAGATTTTTCATCTTTTGGCAATTTTTGAAAGCTTGCATGTATTATGATATAGAAGTATCTTTGTTAAGAGTTATGCTTGCTGGTGATATTGCCGCCTTTGACATCTAATTTTTTTCGTTTTTAATTTGGTTGAAGATGAATTCATTTGAAGATTTTGCAAGCGAACTTATGCAATCGGTTCAGAACATCAGTTATATGGCACGGATCCAGGTGTTTTCAACATTCTGGTATGTACAATTTGGTTTTATGGCATATGGCTTTCGGTTTGGTTCTCTTGGATTTTTTTTCTATTGCCTGGTCTTGGGATATCCTGTGTTGGAGCCTGTTTGCTGGCCTTGGTATCTGCTGGAAGTGGGTGTTTTGCATTCAGAAATCATTGTAGCAGAGGACACCAGCTGTATGGCACTGATTCGGGTGTTTCTACATTCAAAAATTACTGTAGCAGAGGGTTTGAGTTTTCTGCTGCGATGGTTTTTGTTGTGTTCCCCCAGCGGGTGGCCTCTCTGTTGGAACTGTTTTCATATGAACCAGAAACTATTTGTGCATTTCTCAGTTGTTCTCTCTACACTATTTTGGATCTTTTTTTTTTGGTTTGGATCAATTGTTGCAGAGGATGTCAGTGTTCATTTCGGCAGCATATATGGGAATGTACCCTGTAGCGAACCAGACCATCTTATAATGGAAAATGATGAACCTGCATTTCAATAAAACACTGTAGCAGAGAATCATGTGCAACCGGGGCATAACTTGGACCTAGATATAGAGTGTTCTCCAAAGTTGCAAGGCTGGTTTCGTGGGTGCCCAGGTCACTAGAGGGTGTGTCAGACACCTTTTTGTATTTTGTCAATTGCAATGCGGATCTCGGATGAGGAGGTAGCAATGAGAACTGGTTTTCTTTTTGGTTTCAGTGTATTTTGTATTAGTAAGAGCTCCAAAGTATATAGCTCACATGACCTTTTGTATTTACACATACATGTATGGTGTAATGGTTTTGTAAAAGTGAGGGATGTCTCACTTCTGAAACTGCTCACTCTCAAGATGAGAACTGGTTTTCTTTTTGGTTTCAGTGTATTTTGTATTAGTAAGAGCTCCAAAGTATATAGCTCACATGACCTTTTGTATTTACACATACATGTATGGTGTAATGGTTTTGTAAAAGTGAGGGATGTCTCACTTCTGAAACTGCTCACTCTCAAGATGAGAGTTGAAAACATGTAACTTTTTCATTTAATGATATCTATTTTGTAGTTAGGAGGAAAAAAAAAAGAAAAAAAATCACAATAACCACACAAACTAGCTATGTTATGCAACTTTTGCTCCATTTTCTCTCTTGATAATCTCTCCTAATATGACTAGCAAATCTTTTCTCAAAAAAATATCATTAGCAAGTCTAAGAACCATGAGATTAATCTTCAATAAGGGCATGGAGCTTGATGTGTTTGGTGGAAATTTATAAATCTTCAATAAGGGCGAAAGTGGTATTTTTTAAAAAAATTATGAGATTAATCTCCTTAACCCCTCTTCATTTGCCAAACACAAAAGACTTAACCCATTGTCTTAACTATCATATCCAAACGGGTTTAGAATTTTTTTAACCCTTCACGATGGGTTAACTAAGTTAACCCTTCTCTTTAATCCCTCCTCCTTAACTCTTTGCCAAACGGGGCCTTAGAAGGGTTAACTTAACCCTTCTATATTTTTTATGTTTGGCAAATTATGGAGGGTTAACTCATTTTAACCCTTGTATAGATTTTTTGTGTTTGGCGGGTTAAGAAGGGATTAAGTCTCCTTAACCTCTCACTTAACCTTTTGTCAAACGGTACCTTAATAATTTGAGGGGCTAATTAAAAAAAATACAACAAACAAGCGTAACAGGTTAATAGGAGACTATATCCCAGACAACGCTTCGTTTTTACCTCTCCTGCCATCGATTGAATGCAACCTTTCGAAACATTGGCAACTTTTACCGAAATAGAAAACATGTCATGGACTAACATGCAAAACTACCCAAAAAGGGCCGGAAATCTAGCGGAGTGAAGAACGAATCTTGCGGCTCCACTTTGACAAAAAGCCCCACGTCGCTCACCCACTTACAAACCAGTGGGACCCACATAGTACATTTAGTAAATAGTGGGTGAAAAACTGAGTTCGTCAAATAAATCCTCATCGTTATCGGCACCGTGATGCGCTGGCATCGCCCGTGAAAAACAAAGAAGGCGATGGCCAAGAAAGTACCTCCATTTTTTCTGCAAAAAATTAAGAAAAAAATTCAAAAAAAATAAAAAATAAAGAAATCATTTAGAGAGAGAGAGAGTTTCAAATTAGTTTGAATGGTAGACGGGGAAAGAAGAGAGAGGAGAGAGGGGGAGGGGGAGCGAGAGAGAGAGATCTGAAGGGAGATGGAGAGAGGGGGATCTAGTTAAGGGAAAGGGTGAACTTTTGGGGTGGATGAAACCAAAGTTTCCCCAATTTATATGAAAAAGTTTGAATTTTTATGCTGGATTCGAGTTCTTTCCGTCGAGTTCCGTCCCGGGTATCCCTCAAGATCTCTTCTTTCGTTTGTTTCCCTTTCGAATTCCTGTTGAAAATGTAAACTTTCAACAAAAAGTAAAGTTTTTCTAACGCCTCTTTAGATCTATGTTATGTTCTGTTTTCTGAGATTACATTTTGACAGATTTTGTGACCGTGTTGCATTTGGTTCTAATTTGAGCCAATGTTTGAGAGAAGTTGTCAAATTTGGATAAATTATCCTAAAGTTGTCTGTTTTTAGAAAAATTTCCAATGTCTTTAAAAAGCATAGTTAGGGAGCTGAAGGAAATGAGAGATGGGTTCAGTAGTAGCTCCGCAAGAAGAGGAGGCATTGGAGGAGCCGTGCGATGCCCGTGGCCAAACTCTCGGCATGGGCATCAAGATGAAGAGCTCTATGAACAAGGAAATTGGGCAAATTTGCCTCCTGAGCTTCTGTTAGATGTTATACAAAGAGTAGAAGCTAGCGAGGGATCTTGGCCTGGAAGAAGAAATGTGGTATCTTGCTCGTCGGTTTGCAGGAGTTGGAGAGAGATTACTAAGGAAGTCGTTCAGACTCCAGAGCAATGTGGGAGGATTACATTCCCTATTTCATTGAAGCAGGTTGTTTTTTATTTACTTTTTGTGTATTTGTGGTTTAGTTTGATCATGGGGATTGAAGTTTGATAGTGGTTTTTGTTTTCGATGTTATAGCCGGGTCCAAGGGATGGACCGATGCAATGCTTTATAAGGAGGGAACGGGCAACTTCGACGTATCAGTTGTTTTTGGGATTGAGCCCTTGTAAGTGTTTCTAAATTTGTTATGAGTTATATTTTGTTGCTAGCCAAATAATAAGGTTATTGTTTTTATTATCAAGAGGCGAGATAGGAGCAAAGTGTGATTTCTTTTAGAACAGGGTTGTATTTGAGATTGAGCCCTTGTAAGTCTTTCTAAATCCATGCTTTATATGCACCAGCATTTGTCGATAGTTTTTAAAGGTTATGGATTATCAGATGGCAAGACATGGGAAATACTTTGGAAATCATGTCTATAGTTATGCCTAGTAATCTATTTGTTTCCTATTTATGTGTGAAGTATCAATTGTAAGTACATCAATTCTAATATTAGTGCTACACTTCTACTTGTAAGTGGATGAAATAAGTGGATGATATGATATACCGTGAGTTTGCATTTTCACCAATGTGCTACTTGTTGATAACATAGGCATATAAAGAATGAAAGACAATTGCTGATAGAGTACTTGCTTTCAAGTTTCACATTAATTTGAGCACCTTACCTAGATATTCTATGTAGTAACTGAAGAAAAAGGTGATGTAAAATGAAAATGTACTAACTTAAAAATATGATGCAGCCATACAGGGTGAGAATGACAAGCTTCTGCTTGCAGCTCGTAAGATACGCAGAGCAACTAGCACAGACTTTGTGATTTCCTTGTCGTGCGATGACTTCTCTCGGAGCAGCAGCACCTATATCGGGAAATTGAAGTAAGTCACACTTTCAATTGTACGCTAAATCTTTTTTTTTTTGGGTAGATTAATGAGAAATAGTAAAATCTGGGGAAGAACAACAAATACTAACAAAATGCATTTATCTTGTTTCCCCTCATTTCTAAATTGGGCAGTATTGATCCTTGACACCAGCATGAAACCTTTGATATGGCACCATCCAGGCTGTTGATCTCAAACTATCTAACATTTACATTGTTTAGAATAATTAATTTTACATTTCGATGTTTATTAAGTTCACTCGTTTCTTCTCGTATGAGGTGTGTCCGTCTCCAGAGTCATATAGATCTCTTGCAAGATTTTCCTTCAAGAAAGAGGATTAAAATCAGAGTAGCACACTCACAATTTGCATGGTCCTTCAGCTAGTTACTGCATAACTAAAATTTAAGTGTCCTGGAAGAAGTTAAAACAACCCCTACAATAAAGCTTCTATTTTGTTCTGGTAAGCTAATTCTTAATTACTTCCAATCAAGTTCTTTGAAGTCTACCGTTAGTTCTCATTGCCACACTGAACCTTATCTTTTTCTAACTTGTGCATTAATGACCTTCATTTACGGTATTCTTCCAATTTCTTGAATCATAACACACTCATTTCTTATCCTGGGAAAAAGTTACATGTACAATATTCTATGACAAATTTATCGGTCTCTTTCTCTGAGAAAGTAGACCAAGAAAATGTTCCTTCATTATTTGATCCTCTTAATATCCCTTAACTTATAGTAAATTTCCTTCATCTAAACTGTAACCAGATCAAATTTTCTCGGGACCAAGTTCACCATCTATGACAGCCAGCCTCCCCATGACACCCCAATCGTTCCAAACAACCGATCAAGCCGAAGATTCCACTCGAAACAAGTCTCCCCGAGAGTCCCCGCTGGAAACTACAACATCTCGACTATAGCTTACGAGCTCAATGTTCTTCGGACACGAGGACCTAGAAGGATGCGCTGCACTCTTCACTCGATTCCAATCTCATCGATCCAGGAAGGCGGGATCGCGCCAACTCCCACTGGATTCATCCACTCTCTCGATCAATTATCAGCTTCCTCCTCTTCAATGAGACAGGAATGCAAAGACCCAATTGTCGAGTTCTCCTCTACAAGCCTCAGCGAGCCCCTTCGGCCAGTCCAAGCCTTGGACGAGCCCTTGGTTCTTAAGAACAAAGCTCCTAGATGGCATGAACAGCTTCAATGCTGGTGTTTGAACTTCAGAGGGAGAGTCACGGTGGCCTCGGTTAAAAATTTTCAGCTCGTGGCGGCGGTTGAGCCTTCGCATAGAGTTTCTCCTGAAGAGCAAGAGAAGGTGATTCTTCAGTTTGGGAAAATTGGTAAGGATATATTCACTATGGATTATCGATACCCACTATCAGCATTCCAAGCGTTTGCTATATGTTTGAGCAGCTTTGACACTAAACCTGTTTGTGAATGAGATTTGATGCGAATTGCTGCTTCAAGGGTTATTGATGCTTGCTTTAGCTTTTGTCCATGGACAAGAGGTGATGATAACTACTATTTGCTTTTGTAACTTTCCCCCTTCTTTTTTTCTTTTTATGTTCCTTTGTTGATGATGGTGATGTAAATCGCGTGGAGAAGGAATTATAGCAGATAACATGTCATCATTGTAAAACTACTTGGTCTACCAAAATTTGGGCATCATGTCTTCAAGTTGTTTCGAACTATTTCAGTGAAGATTTTAGATTCTGTGTCAATGTTTGCAGTTTTATACATGGTACCCGTACTTAAACAACAGAAACATGGGTATGAGCTGTACTTTCTATGACTGCAGATTTACGTTTTGATGGATTAGTTGCTGTAATCGGAATCCAATTGCAACTGTAATTGGAATGCAAATATCACTTGCTGCGCCTTCTGTCAAATGCACTGGCGGTTTCTGTTCTTTGAGTACACCACACTAGTGGATGTCTCGTATCTTCTTAGCTATGAATATTCGGTCAAAGATATTAATTCAAGTCCATACGATTCTTCTGAATGATTCTTGATCTCTCTTTTAATGACGAATTTTTATGGACTTTGGGTCCAGAAAAATATTATTCATTAAGTTTTGGTTGTAGTGTTGACCTATTATGTTATTCATTGAAGCTTTGGTAGTTGTTTATATTGAAAGAAGTTCCAATTGAGCAAGTTGTCTTGTATTCCCTAATATATGGGCAGCTTCATTTAATAAAAGATTATTATATATGTTTTAAGGTCCATTATCCTAGGTTTTATTTTAGTTGTACATGAAGTATTTAGAATACCCAAGTGTGATTTAAATCTTGCGTGGGCATGTTCAACGGTTTATCCCAAATCTTGAACCTTTTCATGCATTGGTTTTATCTAGATTCTGATCAAATATAATTTTTTTTATCAGATTAATAATAGCTTAATGTTAATATTGTTTACTATTATTCTTCGGAAGGGAGTGAAAGTGAAGTTAATGTTTGCTATATGGCCTTGGATCCAGATTTAGAGGGTTTTGCTCCCTTGAGAAATGTGAGTGTTGCAGATTTGATGTTTGTTTTCTTTCTAAAAAAAGTTTCCAATGGTTAATATTTATCACCTTACTGACTTATCAAGGAAATATAAGGTAGTAAGTTTTATATACTAATTTAAGATTATATATATCCTCTTTGATATACCATTGGTATGATATATTAGAATTATTATATACTTTCTCGTTTGATTCAGACGAATGCTAATATCCATATTTGTGTGTGATCAGCTACGTGCGGTCTCCTAGCTACTCCTTTGGTGGGGTAGCGTCGGTCTCCAATTTAAGTTTTTTAATCCAAGACAAAATAACGGATGCGGTTCGTGGGTTTTGGGTCTGAAACGGGCGCAGTAAATGGATCTTGGAGGATTCAACCCAGATCCCACACAGTGATATCAAGTCAAACAAAAAAGTCCAACGCGCAAGACAACTGATTAATCGAAGACGTTGATAGCAATGACACCTGCTTTTTCTCACTTGTGTTTTTAGGAGATGTTTGGATCGGGTATTTTGAGGGGGGGCTGCCAATTTGTCAGTTTTTTGACAGTTTTCCCTCAAAATCGTCTTTTATAGAGGCGATTTTGGGGAAAAGCTGTGATTTTAGAAGAAAGCTGCTAAAAAGCTGACAAATTAACAGTTTTCTCTTTCTTTTCCCCTTCAAAATACCCGATCCAAACGGGCGCCGTCGCTCGGGGTGGGCGTGGGGGGAGGAGGTGCGTTGTCTGCTGCTAGCATCAGCCAACGACTATTTAGGAGTAACCGTCGTAATTAGGCGCTGCCAATCCGGGGCCGGGGCAAAAAACCCAAGCCGCGAGACCCGGCCCGGGCCCAGACGGGCCGGAGCACCGGGGCCGGCTCGGTATTTTTTCTATTTTTTTTTAATTTTTTAATATTTTTTTTAAAATTTTAAAAAAACAATAAAACATAAAAATTATATTTATAGTAATAGTAAGTATATTATACTGCTTATATAAATATAAATTATCATTATATTACATAATAAGTTATTTTATATAATTATAATATACTGTATTAATATATAATATATATTATACTCTTATATGAATTTATAAAACTATTATATAAAATATACTTATATAGTAGCGTATAAGTTTATGTTTATATATGTATATATAAGTATACTTATAACTAAGAGAGAGAGAGAATAAATATATATATAGAGAGAGTAAACGTACACATATATAAGAAGAGCAACTTAACCTATATAATTATATAAGAGATATAAAACATATATAGAAAAATACTACTTAAATTTAATTATACTTATCTACTAAGTAGCCCAAAGTATTCATGTCATCTCATATATGTAGTAATGTATATAATACACACCGACTGACACACATATGACATATGTTTGTTGAGAAATTTGCATAAAAAAACAATGAAAGAAAATTTGGACTTGTATTCCTCTCAAAATCGATTACAATTTGGATCCGTTAACAAAAGAGAGGAGAACGAATTTGATTCTCACGCCCTTTGTTTAATTCTGGGTTCTTCCACGTGGCGCTAGCAATGCCCCCATCAGAATGCCGGTCGTCGAGTTTGCTTCTCGCTTGACTGATCCGAACGTCTTTGATTTCACTGGAAGCGATGTCATTCTCACGATTTAA
>NC_033794.1:109239782-109386057 GCF_001876935.1 Asparagus officinalis | reverse complement strand
GGGCAAATACATGAGTCTATCCGCACCAATAGAACTATAGAGAGTGTATCCATAATTGGGCGATACTAAAGAGAGTCTATTCGCAATTAATCCTATAATTTCATACTTTAACATGTCTTTGCAGGTTGAATCCTTTTATACGGGTCGAGACCTAGATTCACACATTGATCGATCTATTTTTTAAAAATGCTTTGCTCGTTGGATTTGAATATGGATATCACTCTAATACCATGCCAAAAATCTCATTATATTATAACAAAACTCAAAGTTGTGAAGCGTGGGGATTATAATTTTATATTTTAACAGCAAGATTTATTATGAATATATGATTTCTATTATAATGGACTAATTATTATTTGATTTCTAATAACATATAATTACATAAAGCCGGGTTAGTGGATTTAGAGGGGATAAGAAATTGGGTACGGGAGAGAAAGGGATCGAACGAGTGGATTGTAGATTCTTTTGCCAACCTGTGTCTACACAGAGAACGAATTTGCGCACATGAGCTGGAAGTAGTTTTGTAATAGAAGTGTAGTAAATTGGATAACAACCAGCTAAGGTTGAATTTTTTTTTTTTTTTAAATGAGGTTGTAGGCCTCCTTTGCTTCTTTTTGGGTGGTGGAAATGGAATCGAGTTCATCTTGAGATCCTTGTGAAGTGAGCGAAGTAAGTAATTAACTTGGGATCCACCTAAATTGGATTTTGAGGAAAGTCTATCAAATGGGATGAGAAGTGTCTCATCACTGGGTGGAGACGTGGCCCCGTCAGAGAGGACGAGCACATGAATTAGATGGAAATGGACTACTATACTATTATTATTTTTATTATCGAATCATTTTTGGGTGACAATTGACAAGTGTCAATCATCATTGACATTTCATGTGAACACTGAAACTTGGAATGGTTGATGGAAAACGCACCAACAAGTTGACGGTAAGTATACAAACTAATTATTAACAATCTAGCATGCAAGGACGAGACCCTCTCCTTTTGTGCAATAAACGAAACGGATTGATACAAAAAAATTACGGGTTATTCAGTATTAGTCCCTCATATCTTCAGTAACTCCATATTAATTCCTCGAATCTCAATGTTCTTTTAGGGTTATTTGTAATTTAGCACTTTAAAATTTACACCTTATTAAACTTTTATACTCCAAATCTTTTTGTCACTTTGATACCCTAAAGTTAACATTTTTAAAACTATGATATCCAAACTTAATTTTGACACAAAGTGCACACAATTTTTAACTTTCATATTCCAAAGATTAAACATTTTTTAAACTCTGATACCTCAAAGTTTATACATTTTTTTTACCATGAGACCCTAAAGTTTGAGGGTATCAAAGTGTTAAAAACAAAACTTTGGGATATTAGATTGAAAAAGATATAAGCTTTGTCACAGCAAATATGCTAGAAAAACTTTAGGGGATCAAAGTTAAAAATATGTAAACTTGAGGGTATCAAAGTGTCGAAAAACTTTTAGACATTAAAGTTAAAAAGGTGTAAACTTTAGAATAACAAAGTGGAAATAACCTTTTTAAAATGTGTTTTAAGAGAGAAATCATAACTAACAGATGTTTTGGTTATTGAGAGACCAATTTGCAATAACACTAGGATTTGAGATACTAATGAGCAATTATTTAGATTTGAAGGACTAATATGGAATTACTAAAGATTTGAGGGACTAATATCTAAATAACCCAAAAATTATATAGAAAAATGACATTTTGGTATAAAGATGACATACCATATGTCTAGTTGTATTAAAAGATAATAAGCTTCTAAAATTAATTAAGACTGGTTAGCGTAACATTGATATAATATAAACACGGTCACTAATGTCTATTTTCAATTTGTTGTTTTGATCATTTGATTTGTCTCCGTCAGGGGTAGTCAGATTCGACCTAAGCTAATTCGCTTTAAATTAAGGTTAGTGTTAATATTGGGGTGGATACCAACCTCCGATGGCGGAGGAGCTCCGATGAGCTCGAGGAAGTCGTAGGCAAGCTCGAGCCCTGCGAGAGAACGCCCCCCTGACCTCGGCGTTTTTTGGGCGAATGTGACCCTGGCGATTTTGGGATCCGACCTCGGCGTTTTGGCCCGACCTTGGCGTCCAAGCTCGACGCTCGCGTCTTGACGCTCCCACCATCGCGTCCGCGGGCCGCTGGCGACAGGCTGTCGCCAGCTTATCCATCTCGCCTATAAAAAACCCCCCTTGATGCCCTAGGGTTTCCTCTGCTCCTTCTCCCCGACATCTTCTCTAGCGGCGGACATTTAGCGTAGCAGCGTTCCCCCTTTTCTTCGGCCTCCCTTGAAATCACAGCAACGATTTTTATTTTGATCTCCAGCTCTCAAATGTTTTGAGGGGAGATAAAGAAAAAGATTTAAGAAGAGAGAGGAATATAAAAGGGGGGGAGATAAAGAAAAAGATTTAAGAAGAGAGAGGAATATAAAAGGGGGTTTATATTGGGGGGTTATTCATTTATTCTCAAGAGAGAATTGAAAGAAGAGAGAGGAATATAAAAGGGGGTTTATATTGGGGGGTTATTCATTTATTCTCAAGAGAGAATTGAAAAAGATTATTCCCTTTAATTATTAACACTGTAGCTACAGTGTTCATTTAAGAAATCTTAGTTTGGGATTTGCTCTTGATTTGTAATTTCTTGTTTGATTAATAAGAAATTGACTGTGTGGCTCCCGAGGACGTAGGCAGTTGCCGAACCTCGTAAATCTTGGTGTACTTTTTCTATTCTGCGTTTTCTGTTGCATTAGGGATTTAGGCATTAAATTCCCAACAACTGGTATCAGATCGTGAAACGATCTAGAGGAAGTTAGATTCAAGTGGGAGCCATGGCCGCAGATGAAAGAAAAATGAGACTTGAGAAATTTGATGGAACAGATTTCAGATTCTGGAAAATGCAGATAGAGGATTATCTGTATCAGAAAAATCTGTATCAACCACTATCAGGGAAGAAGCCAGATTCTATGAAGGCAGATGAATGGAGCCTTCTAGATAGACAAGCCCTCGGAGTTATCAGATTGACGTTGACTCGCAATGTTGCGTTCAACATAGCAAAGGAGAAGACCACGGCGGGTCTTATGGCAGCTCTCTCAAATATGTATGAGAAGCCATCAGCCGCGAACAAAGTTCATTTGATACGGTGGTTATTCAATCTGAAAATTGTGGAAGGCGCGTCAGTAGCACAACACCTCAATGAACTTAATACGGTTACAACCCAATTGAGTTCAGTTGAGATTGAGTTTGATGAGGAAGTTCGGGCGTTGATACTTTTGTCTTCCCTACCAGAGAGTTGGAATGCTACAGTCACAGCTGTGAGTAGCTCGTCGGGAAAGAAAAAGTTGAAGTTCGGCGACGTTCGTGATTTGGTTCTCAGTGAGGAGATCCGACGGAGAGAGACGGGTGAAGCTACAACCTCTTAAGTATTGCATACAGAGTCAAGAGGTAGAAATTCAACCAGAGGAAACGGACGAGGAAAATCAAACTTCAGAGGTAGATCAAAGGACATGAGGTCCAAATTAAGGAATCCAAGCAACAGCTCGAAGGCTATCGAGTGTTGGAATTATGGAAAGACCGGGCACTACAAGAATCAGTGCAAGAGTGCACAGAAGGAGAAGGAGGAGAAGGCAGAGGTGAATGTCACATCCACCTCAGGAGGAGACGACACATTGATATGCTCTTTGGAGAGCAAGGAGGAATCTTGGGTGTTAGATTCAGGAGCGTTGTTCCATGCTACCTCTCAGAAAGAATTCTTTGAGAAGTATACCCCCAGAAATCTTGGATACCAAAGGCGTGGTGAAAATTAAGTTGAACGGGTCAGTATGGGAGCTGAAGGATGTCAGGCATATTCCCGACCTGAGAAAGAATTTAATATCCGTAGGCCAGTTGGCTGGCGAAGGATATACCACGACCTTCCATGGAGATGATTGGAAGATCTCAAAGGGCGCAATGATGATTGCCCAAGGTAGAAAGACTGGTACCCTATATATGACAGCAGGTGTACGCTGTTCGATCTCAGTTGCAGCAGGCAATGAAACTTCAAAGCTGTGGCACCAGAGACTCGGTCATATGAGTGAGAAGGGGATGAAAATCATGCACACAAAGGGAAAACTCCCAGGACTGCAGTCAGTGGAGATGGATATGTGTGAAGAATGTATACTTGGAAAGCAAAAGAGAGTCAGCTTCCAGACAAGTGGCAGAACCCCCAGGAAAGAGAAGCTAGAGCTCGTTCACTCAGATATTTGGGGACCAACCACCATCGCGTCCATTGGTGGAAAACACTACTTCATGACTTTTATCGATGATCACTCTCGGAAAGTGTGGGTCTACTTTCTGAAGCATAAGTCAGAAGTATTTGAGGCTTTCAGGAGATGGAAAGCTATGGTCGAGAATGAGACCGGTCTAAAAATAAAGAAGCTCAGGACCGATAATGGTGGTGAATATGAAGACACCAGATTCAAAAAGTTCTGCTATGAGCACGGGATCAGAATGGAGAGAACTGTGCCCGGCACGCCTCAGCAAAATGGTGTAGCTGAGCGAATGAACCGAACATTGACAGAGAGAGCCAGAAGCATTCGGGTACAGTCAGGCCTACCGAAGTAGTTCTGAGCAAAAGCGGTCAACACAGCAGCTTACTTGATCAACCGAGGTCCATCGGTTCCATTGGAGCACAGAATACCAGAGGAGGTATGATGCGGAAAGGAGGTAAAACTCTCACATCTTAAAGTTTTCGGTTGTGTAGCTTACGTGCATATTAGTGATCAAGGCAGGAATAAGCTTGATCCCAAGTCAAAGAAATACACTTTCATCGACTATGGTGAAGATGAGTTCGGCTACCGTATTTGGGACAACAATAACAAGAAAGTGATCCGTAGCAGAGATGTGATATTCAACGAGAAGGTGATGTACAAGGACATGCACAAGACAAATGACTCAGAGAGCGAGTCAATATTTGTAGATGCAGATGATGTCCCGAGTAACCTCTCGGAAGAACCAAATGCAAAAGGTCCTCAGCCAGAAGAGCCTGTTGGACAAGATGGTGCGCAGGAGCCCGACGCACCAGCTCCGATATTAAGAAGATCTTCTCGTCCTCCTGTACCCAACAGGAGATACATGAACTATCTGTTGTTGACAGATGGTGGGGAGCCTGAAAGCTTTGATGAAGCTTGTCAGTGTGGAGATGCGAGCAAGTGAGAGCTTGCAATGAAAGATGAGATGAAGTCTCTCATATCAAACCAGACGTGGGAACTAGCTGAGTTGCCCATGGGTAAGAAGGTATTCCACAACAAATGGGTGTACCGGGTGAAAGAGGAGCAAGATGGTTCCAGAAGATATAAAGCCTGGCTAGTTGTCAAGGGATTCCAGCAGAAGGAATGAATTGACTACACCGACATTTTCGCTCCCGTGGTGAAGCTAAATACTATCAGGACCGTGATAAGTATTGTAGCAATTGGAGATCTTCATCTCGAGCAGTTAGACGTGAAGACGGTGTTTCTTCATGGAGATCTAGAAAAGGAGATATACATGCACCAGCCAGAAGGTTTCTCAGAAGAAAAGAAGAAGAACCTGGTGTGCAGACTCAAGAAGAGCTTGTATGGCCTGAAACAAGCCCCAAGACAGTGGTACAAGAAGTTTGACGGCTTTATGCATAAGGAAGGTTTCCAGAAGTGCAACGCCGACCACTGTTGCTACTTCAAAAGATATCAATTCAGTTATATCATCCTACTGCTGTATGTTAATGATATGTTGGTTGCAGGAGCAGATATGGAGGATATCAGGAGTTTGAAGAAGCAGCTGTCAAAGGAGTTTGACATGAAGGACTTGGGTCCAACAAAGAAGATCCTTGGAATGCAAATCACGAGAGACAAGAAGAAAGGGCTCTTGCAGGTGTCTCAGACTGAGTACATCAACCGTGTTTTGCAGAGATTCAACATGGGCGACGCCAAGACTGTGAGCACACCCTTGGCCAGCCATTTTCGTCTATCGAAGGATCAGTCTCCTCAGTCAGAAGAAGAGAAAGAGAGTATGGTTCAGGTACCTTACGCCTCAGCTATCAGAAGCTTGATGTACGCTATGATCTGTACGAGACCAGACATTGGCCATGCAGTGGGAGTGGTCAGCCGGTTTATGTCGAATCCAGGAAAAGCTCATTGGGAAGCGGTCAAGTGGATTCTGAGATATCTACGAGGCACCACACAGAAGTGTTTGCACTTTGGTAAGGGAGAGGTGGAAGTGCAAGGGTACGTAGATGCAGACTTCGGCGGTGAAGTTGATCACCGAAGAAGCACCACCGGCTATGTATTCACCGTCGGAACTACAGCTGTTAGTTGGATATCACATGTACAGAAGATCGTTACCCTATCCACTACAGAAGCTGAGTATGTTGCAGTGACTGAAGCCAGTAAAGAGATGATATGGCTTCAGGGCTTATTGACAGAGCTGAGATTCAAACATGAGAAGAATGTTTTGCACAGTGATAACCAGAGTGCGATACACTTGGCGAAGAATTCCGCATTTCATTCTAGAACGAAGCATATTACGCTTCGATACCACTTCATCAGATCCCTGTTGGAAGATGACGTGTTGAAACTGGAGAAGATTCCAGGAAGTAAGAATCCAGCAGACATGTTAACAAAGACGGTGACAGTTCAGAAACTGGAGTTGTGCGCAATTTTAGTTGGCCTTCATGCATAGATGATGAGGGCGGAGCCACACATGAAAGGAGCTTGATGGGATAGCCTGTTGACGTCGGTTTGGTCTCCAAGTGGGAGATTGTTAATATTGGGGTGGATACTAACCTCCGACGGCGGAGGAGCTCCGATGAGCTCGAGGAAGTCATAAGCAAGCTCGAGCCCTGCGAGAGAACGCCCCCCTGACCTCGGTGTTTTTTGGGCGAATGTGACCCTGGCGTTTTTGGGATCCGACCTCGGCGTTTTGGCCTGACCTTGGCGTCCAAGCTCGACGCTCGCGTCTTGACGCTCCCACCATCGCGTCCGCGGGCCGCTGGCGACAGGCTGTCGCCAGCTCATCCATCTTGCCTATAAAAAAACCCCCTTGATGCCCTAGGGTTTCCTCTGCTCCTTCTCCCCGACATCTTCTCTGGCGTCAGACATTTAACGCAGCAGCGTTCCCCCCTTTCTTCGGCCTCCCTTGAAATCGCAACAACGATTTTTATTTTGACCTCCAGCTCTCAAATGTTTTGAGGGGAGATAAAGAAAAAGATTTAAGAAGAGAGAGGAATATAAAAGGGGGTTTATATTGGGGGGTTATTCATTTATTCTCAAGAGAGAATTGAAAGGGATTATTCCCTTTAATTATTAACACTGTAGCTACAGTGTTCATTTAAGAAATCTCAGTTTGGGATTTGCTCTTGATTTGTAATTTCTTGTTTGATTAATAAGAAATTGACTGTGTGGCTCCCGAGGACGTAGGTAGTTGCCGAACCTCGTAAATCTTGGTGTACTTTTTCTATTCTGTGTTTTCTGTTGCATTAGGGATTTAGACGTTAAATTCCCAACAGTTAGGAATTAATTTTAATCTAAAAGTTATAGCTTTTAGGTTTTACTCCCCACAAATGGTATCAAAGCTAAAGTTATGGCCAAGTAAAAATAAAGTCTAATGTGAAGCCTTGAAGGTGTCGGGAGAATAACTATGAATGTCCATGTTAGAACAATTCAATATAACGCAAGGATGCACATAGGAGTGATAGAATCTTGTTAAACCACAAGCAAAGCGGTTGAAGATCAAACAGATGTTTAATAGTCATATACCTAATGTGTGGTTAATTTAGACCAACATAGTGTCTCATAGAATATTGAACTATACAGATTCACAAATACAGGAAAGATTGTTGGATATTAATGTGTGAGTATAGTCCCACATCAAATAGGATTAGAGATAGTGATGAGTTTAGAATAGAAATTGAGGCTAATACCTAGAAGCTATAACTTTTAGGTTAAAATTGGTTCCTAAACTCCGTTTAAAACTCATTAACTCTAGATAAACTCTACACAACAATCTTTAATATGTTTTTACTGGTTTTAGTAATATGATTATTTAGATTATATATGGCAACTCTTTTATGGATTTCATCTCCCTTCACGTCTCTTTTGCCAACGATTTGGTTACTAATTAGTTGGGCAAAATGGAGCTGTTGATTTATTTCATAGACAGCAAAGCGATAGCTTCATCAAAAAACAAAGAGTTTTAGAATTTTCACTGTGATAATGTTTATGCACTCTCACATAAATTTATCAGCCATTGAAATGGAGAGGAAAAAGAATTAGTAAAGGACCTTGAAATTACTGGCAAGATGCAAAGTGCTACAAGAATATCTCATGTTTTCCCTTTTTTTTAAGCAAAAAATAAGGTGAGATACCATGTTCATATATCATTAACGTCAAAACACTAACTTAACGTAGAATTGAATAATCTGAGAGAAGAAAAATCAAATAATTCATACCCAAGAATAGGGAGAGGACCATAGCCGTCACCTATTACTAAGGTCATAGATGTTTGATCTAACCTTAACTCAAACTAAACCGTTCTAGAAAAAGCTAAGCAAAGTTAGGAGCTATTACAAAGCTCATACTTACACCAAAACCAAAATAAAAGTTAATGTCGCATGAAACCCCAAGATAATTACAAAAAAAAACTATTTAAACTAGCAGACTTCTCAGAAGTTATCATCAACTCAAGCCATGTCATGCGAGGATGATCATCTTGCAATGAGCTATCCCCCTTTTCTCCACTAGCTCTTGAATAGTGTCAGCCTCTTTGATGTGACATTATTTGTCCATAATAGTATAAAATGAGTAATATTAGATGCCAAACAATGAGAAGAGACACCAGTCTTGTTGAATGTAAGATTTTTCCTTGCGCTCCATAAACACCATCAAAATGATGGGAAAATAATAGACTATAGGATTCTAGTATCTTTTTCCAAAAAAAAAAAGAACCATATGATTACACAATATCACTGAAATCTTACGGTAAGAAAGATATGTCATGTTCATTTTATTGTTATGCCTCTGTTCATTTCTGAGATACAGAATCTCATCTCGTGCTTACCATTTAGTTCTTTTCTAGTAGTCATATCTCAATCATCACGTCAACAATGAAAATTCTAGTAGATTTGAATTATTATCTTCTATTGGATATTATTGTCCCTTTTTAGATTTCATGCATCCCTACATATGACCGCTTTCATCGTGCAAGTATTCCCTCAATTTGGTATGGGACGATGAGTCATATCACATGGTGCCTTTTTTCTTCTACTTGTTCATGAAAGCACCACAATTGTGGAGCAGAATTTCATGGTTTTTAAAGTCTATTGATAATAATGGAAGGTCCCATTCCCCTGTTTAAGATAATATTTGTTCGCTAGAGCTATAGCTAGGGTGATATGTTGTGCGCAGCGGAACTAGAATCACACGAAAGTGCACGAACAAGAACGAGATAAATTACAACCACATCAGCAAAACATAATCATCACAACAAGACAAACAAATTTTACGTGGTTCGGCAAGTTACCTACGTCCACGGGGCAAGGAGGAGGGAGTTCTTACTATTAGAAATCAAGAGAATAAAGATAGGGTTACAAATCTCACCAATAAACCCTAGAACAAAGCTCTCTAGATCTCCCACAAATCCTCCCACAATGGATGCACAATCCTCTCTCAAAAGTCTGCTCAAATCGTCCTTCCTTAAACCTAATTAATTAGCTTTAGAGTTATATATCAATAGTAAACGAAACGGGTTAAAACCCAACACTCAACTGCAAATCCGACTGGCGGTCGACCGCCAAAATCCGCCAAAATCACCGCGGTCGACCGCCCAGCAATCGACAGAACCCAAAAAGTTACAGGGTTTTCTCTGGTCAACCGCCACGGTCGACCGGAATCGATTCCAGAGAAGAAATCGATTACAGGGTTGTCACGGTCGACCACGACGGTCGATCGTCTCATCTCCAAAACTCAGCTCAGACTTTGTGAACGTTTCCGGTCGACCGCAGATGACTTGCGGTCGACCGGAAAGCTGTCTGACAGTTTCCTGTTTGTTTCCTGAGCCGTTCTTCGCTGTGTCCGTCACTTCTACAAATCTCCATCTCAGTGAAATTTCTCTCAAAGCTGAGCTGACACCAAAGCATCTAAATGTACCACTTGTTACGTCCAGTACGAAGTGGAATTAATCCACGACAACAGACTCAATCCACAACAAGTCGGGAATCCAAACGAGAGCTCAAACAATCTTCCCCCATCGAGATCAATAAATCCAACCTGACTGCATCGAAAAGACTGCCTACGTATCCTCTTACCCAAGGAATCAAGCCAAACGTAGTTCACCCAAATGGCCTCCAAAGGCCCTTAACATTGAAGAATGTTCAATAGCTTCAAATAATGACCAAATTTCACACCTAAAACAACATTGGTCAATATATTCGCAGAGTTGTCCTTCGTGTGAATCTTCTCCAATATGACGTCCCTGTCATCTAAAACATCACCAGGGTTATCCTTCGTGTGGATCTTCTCCAATATGACGTCTCCATCATCAAAAACATCACGAACAGAGTAGAATTTGACATCAATATGCTTCGTGCATGCATGATAAACCTGGTTCTTTATCAAATAGATAGCCGACATGCTATCATAATATACCTGAAGGGTCTCCTGTGTAATCCCTAAGTCTTCCAACAATCCATGCAACCACAAAGCCTCCTTAACTGCTTCAGTCACCGTCATATACTCCACTTCTATAGTAGAGAGAGTCACTATAGACTGAAGAGTACATCTCTAACATACCGGTGCTCCTGCTAATGTAAACACATATTCTGAAGTAGACCGACACTTGTCAAGATCCCCCGCATAATCTGAATCCACATACCCAATACAATCCTACCCATGTTAGGTCTCATATTATGAGCCTACATCTTCTAATCTTATTTTGATGATTACAAACAATTCCTAATATTGTTTGTCTAGTGTTTATGTTTCTTATTAGGTATTCTAGACAAACAATGAGTTGGAGGTTGGATGGATTGAGCCTTCACGATCACATCAAATGGAGGTTGGCGGAATATCGGTATGAAGCCATTGCACATCAAGTCATATTCAAGATCAAGCTTCATCCGCAACCAAGTCAAGCTTATTGAAGATCAAGATCATCGCTTAGGTAATTTAGTTTTAGGTTTTATATTATGTGTGTTAGTACTTTAAGCTCATATTTTTATATATTGTATAAGTCTATAAATCCTTTCTAAAGTGTTTCAAAGTTTTGTTTAAGTCATTTTGACAAAATTAAGTTTTTAACATGTTCATACTTATGTGATTTTGCAAAATGATGAGATTTTACAAATGGGGAATGCAAATTAAAAAATTCTTTTTGTAACATGTTCATTATCATAGTTATAATCATTTCCCAAGATTTTACAGTTTTGGAAATTGTTTACTATTTTTAAAGAGCCTTCAAAAGTCAGATTTTGGACATGCACAGTGTCTGTGCATGTTCATAAGTCGACTTATCAGGTCTGATAAGTCGACTTATGAACTGCTCCAGAATATGCAAAAATTCTCTGTTAAGTCGACTTGTAGGAACTGTTAAGTCGACTTATAAACTCCTCTGGAATGTCCAAAAATCTCTCTGCCAAGTCGACTTACGCGACCTGTCAAGTCGACTTATACTAAGTCGACTTACGTATTTTATAAGTCGACTTATAGGCTGAAAAAATGACCGTAACGGCTAGTTACAAGTCGACTTATCACTGTAGCAAGTCGACTTATAACTATACAACGGCTAGTTTTCCAGACTCCTTGTTTTTCGGATTTCTTGTCTTTTTGCTGGGTTTTTCTTGTGTTTTGGGGTCTCCTATATATACCCCCTTATACCCAGCTCTATAAGAATCTAAGAAGAGTTTTAAAGAGAGTTTTAAACAAGTTTTAAAGAAGATTACAAGTTTGTTTAGTTTGGGGTTTGTGTTTACAAAGGAGGAAGCTCACGTTGTCAATTGAGGGATTCATCCTCAATCTTCTTTATCCTCTCTTTGTGTTTATAGAGAAGTTTTCCTAACTCAATTCTCTAGCAATTCGTTTTTATTTTCATATTATCATTTATTGCTAGTTTGTTAATTAAGTTAGATTTTATTTATACTCATTTTATCACACACACCCTATTTGAGCTTGTAGTATTTCATACATCATATATTGGGTTGTGGGATTGTGATTTGTAAGATTGAGCTTACATTGTGTTCTCACCTATTATAGAGAACAATTTATTTGTATTGTGCTTATTGTGAGTTACACATTGTAATACACTTGTACACCGAGAGGAGTTTGTGGTGAGAGACGGGGTTGTCCCAAGAGGAGTGGCGTCGGTAATAAAAGCCTAGAGAGAGGTAGTAAATCCGAGCACTTGAGGGAAACACGGGCTAGAGACCAACACTCAGAGGGTGTAGAGTGTGAGTGCAATTGTGTGTGTTGTAAAGTTTTCGATGAACTAGAAAACCGAATTGTGAGGTGTAAACGTTGTTCGGGTGAGCGTAGAAAACCCGGTTGTGATAGTGGAGTTCTCCCCGTGAGTGGGGAGCAGAGACGTAGGACGGAAGGTCCGAATTCCGTGATCATATCATTGTGTTTGGATTGATCATTGTGTCCTCTATTTGTTTTCATTGTTTCTTGTTTATTTTCCCTTTGCATATATATCCTTGCATATATCACATTGAATATCAATATTGTTAGGATATATTTATTAATTAATTTTAATCGGTATTAATATCTAATAAGATTAGCGATAACCCTATTCACCCCCCTCTAGGGTACTTTCAATTGGTATCAGAGCTTGGTGCTCTTGATTAGAGGCTTAATCGCCTAGAGTCAAAGTTCCTTGTTCTCATTATTGTTGCTAATCTTGCTTTGATATTATTTATTTTGCTTGCCCATACATTATAAATATGTATGATAATTTTAGTTTTGGCTACGATACAAATGTTGCTCCTAGATATAGTAACTTCCCCTATGAACAATGGTGTGGTAGATTCAAAATCTTTATTGAGTCTAAAAATATAGATTTATGGGAAGTTATTGACAATGCATATATTGTGCCCACTTTGGAGAAATACAAGTGGAGCAAACATGACAAGAAAATGTTTACTATGAACAAGTTAGTGTTAGAATTTATGCATAAAGCTTTTGGTCCTATTATTTCTAACGAACTTGCTCATTTTGATAGTGCTTACATAATTTGAAAATTATTTGAAGCACATCAAGGGAACTTGGAGGCGATCCGACGATCTTCGGCGGCTCCCTCTACAAGTTCACAAGGAGCCTCATCATGCACGCGTGCACTAGGCGATAACCCTAGTGAGGTATGCGAGTCCGATAACGATGATGATCTTACTATTGATGAACTCGCACATGGCTATGAGTTTAAAATCCGATCATGAGTTGTTAGCATCTAGGTTTGAGACTATTTCTAATGAGAATGTGATCCTAAAAGAAAACAAAGAAAAATTAAAGTTGGATCATGATTCCTTAATCTCAAATGTTGCTAAGTTAACTCATAAGAAAAACAATGCCATATTAGAAGTTGAGAACTTTAGAAAAGAGCTTAATTCTTTCAAAATTGATCATGCATGTTCTACTTCTAATAACAATGCTTATGTGAAAAATGATGAGTTAAATCAAGTTAGAAATATAATATCCACTTTAGATTCAACATTAAAAACTTGCATTGTTAAAAACAACAAGCTTATGGACTTGTGTGCAAAGTCCCACAAAAATGTTTCCAAGAAACCTATTTACTATGCACACAAGTATAACAAAATTTACAAATGTTCTATTTGCGGTCGTAAAGGCCATGTTGCTAAATTTTGTTATAATGCACAAAAGCCTAACAAGCCTAATCATGTTTGTGCATCCCATCAAGCTTCTTCATCTCATACACATGTACATGCACATATTGCACAACACAAACATGCTCATGTGTATAAATGTGATCTATGTGGTCGTTTCGGCCATTTGGCAAATTTTTGCTTTGACTTAAAAAGGATTTCACATTTGCCAAATGTTTCTAATAGACCACAAAAGTTTATGTGTAGTGTTTGTGGTAGGTTTGGACACTTAGCGAAATTTTGCTTTGATTTACAAAATATTTCAAAATCGCAAGTTGTTCCAAAAGAACTACCTTCGTTTAAAAATGTTTCACATTTGCAAAACAATTTTAAAAGACCATCTTTATTTGCAAATGTTCCACGTGCACATCCACATGGTCAACATAAACAAATGTATCCTCTTCATTGCACTTATTGCAATCGAATGAGTCATTTGCATAATTATTGCTATGACTGGATCCGTGCACAAAATGTGCCCAAAAGGGATCATAACCCTAGGGCTTTAAGCTTAAATGATAGGGGTCATGTCCCTAGACTCTTTGGTACCAAGAGTAATTGGGTACCAAAACATGTTTAATCTTTAAGAATGATTCCTTAGCTTTTTAGTTTTTCATGTTCTTAAAGATGTTTTTATTTAAAGTTTTATAAACAAATTTGAAAACAATTTTATACTTGGTATTTGATTTGAAAACTTATCATTCATATTTTTTTTTCTTTTTCATGATTCTCTTTCATAGACTTTCATGTTTTCATCCTTTATGAATTGATACAAATTTTATCAAGATTATTTTTCTAAAACATCATTCTAGTTAGTACATCTTGTTTTCAATTTTTGCGTTTGAACAATGTGTTTATAGGATCATTTTAAATCTCTCGTATGATGACATTATGTGTTTGAGCTTCCGGATCATCTACTTGTGATTTATAATGTATTCCTTATGTGGTTTGATCAAGTTTTACAAAAAGGATTTCTTCTATTGATCAAAAACTTTTTTAGATATATACTTTGTTTTATATTTGCATATGAGAAGTTATATGTTTGAGCAACCCTCCGGGAGGTTTACCGGATGCTAAAAGCTTTATTTGGGTTGAAACTTGTTTCAAGAGCTTGTTATGCTCACCTCTCTTGCTTTTGTCAAAAATGATACAAGATATACACTTTGAATTTCTTTTAGTATCATTTGAGGCTTTTTATTTGAACCTTCATGAGGTTCATGATTTTAAATTTTTTCATGATCTACTTTTGTTTATATCCAAATAATGGTTTATGGTAGAAAATTTATAATTTTTTTAATCATTTGATGTTTGATTTTCTTTTAATTTTTTTTTGGTTTTAGACTCTTGTGACACTTTGTGTTAATGATACACATATGAGTGTTCACTTGGTCTTGTATGTGAGTGGTGTTTAGCACACTTTCATTTATGTTTGCTCACATGTTTGCCATGATCCTTATTGCATAAATTCTTTATGGCTTTTTGATAGCGGGAGCCTTCCCCATAATCTTGTTTATACTCACATATGCTTTATGATAGGGGGAGCTTTCGCTCTCTTATTCTTTTGTTTCCCCATTTTGTTGTTGCCAAAGGGGGAGAAACAAGTGGATTGTGAGTATATTTTAAGAGTATTATGTTTTATTGTATATCTTATATACTCTTTGTGTAGATTGTTTATCATCATCAAAAGGGGGAGATTGTTAGGTCTCATATTATGAGCCTACATCTTCTAATCTTGTTTTGATGATTACAAACAATTCCTAATATTGTTTGTATAGTGTTTATGTTTCTTATTAGGTATTCTAGACAAACAATGAGTTGGAGGATGGATGAAATTGCGCATTCACGATCATATCCAATGGAGGTTGGCGGAGTAGTGGTTGAAGCCTTGCAATTCATGTTAAAGATCCAAGTCAAGCTTCATCCGCAAGTGTACCAAGATAGAGCTTCGTTGAAGATCACAAGCTTGGGTATATTTAGTTTAGGTTTTTATACTTGTGTGTTGATACTTTAAGCTCATATTATTCACACACACGTATTTGTTGATTTTATCAAAATATAGGTGTTTTTGTGAAAACATTATTTTATTAGTTTATAGACTTTAATATCAGTTTATACATAGTTTATAAAGTTTATAAAATCATTTTGTAGAGTTTCAAAAGTTTGTTTAAATCAAATGTCAAAACATGTATGTTTCGTTTTCATGTTTTTGGACATATTTGAAAAATGATGGGTTTTCACTATTGGGGAATGCAATTCCAAAAATTCTTTTTGTAACATGTTTATTATCATGTTTATAAACATTTTCCAAAGTTTCATAATTTTTGGAATTTATTTGTTATTTTTAAAGGCACTTTAAAAATCAGTTTTCCAGCATGAACAGTGCCTGTGCATGTTTATAAGTCGACTTATAAACCCTGACAAGTCGACTTATGAACTCCTCTAGAAAGTGCATTTTCTCCTCTGCTAAGTCGACTTATAAAGCAAGGCAAGTCGACTTATAGTAAGTCGACTTATACAAGTCGACTTATGAAGTGTTGCACAGTTATGTATTTTCGACCAGTTTACAAAATAAATTATTTCTCTCAAATGGAAAGTGATATTTAATAAATTCTTTCTCTAACATGTTCATATACATGTTTAGAAACTTCCCACAAAATTTTATAATTTTTAGAGTTGATTTACTATTTTTAATTGATTTTACAAAACTAGATACGCAAAATTTCAGACTCTGCCGAAAACCTGTACTGTCTGTTAAGTCGACTTGAAGTCGACTTATAAGCTGAAAATTTGGCTATAACGGCTAGTTATAAGTCAACTTATCACTGTAGCAAGTCGACTTATTACTACATAACGACTAGTTTTCCAGACTCCTTGTTTTTCGGGGTTTTTGTCCTTTTGCTGGGTTTTTCTTGTGTTTTGGGGTCTCCTATATATACCCCCTTATACCCAGCTCTATAAGAATCTAAGAAGAGTTTTAAATAAGTTTTAAAGGAGATTACAAGTTTGTTTAGTTTGAGGTTTGTGTTTACAAAGGAGGAAGCTCACGTTGTCAATTGAGGGATTCATCCTCAATCTTCTTCATCCTCTCTTTGTGTTTATAGAGAAGTTTTCCTAACTCTATTCTCTAGCAATTCATTTTTATTTTCATATTATCATTTATTGCTAGTTTGTTAATTGAGTTAGATTTTATTTATACTCATTTTATCACACACACCCTATTTGAGCTTGTAGTATTTCATACATCATATATTGGGTTGTGGGATTGTGATTTGTGAGATTGAGCTTACATTGTGTTCTCACCTATTATAGAGAACAATTTATTTGTATTGTGCTTATTGTGAGTTACACATTGTAATACACTTGTACACCGAGAGGAGTGTGTGGTGAGAGACGGGGTTGTCCCAAGAGGGGTGACGTCGGTAATAAAAGCCTAGAGAGAGGTAGTAAATCCGAGCACTTGAGGGAAACACGGGCTAGAGACCAACACTTAGAGGGTGTAGAGTGTGAGTGCAATTGTGTGTGTTGTAAAGTTTTCGGTGAACTAGAAAACCGAATTGTGAGGTGTAAACGTTGTTCGGGTGAGCGTAGAAAACCTGGTTGTGATAGTGGAGTTCTCCCCGTGAGTGGGGAGCGGAGACGTAGGACGGAAGGTCCGAACTCCATGATCATATCATTGTGTTTGGATTGATCATTGTGTCCTCTATTTGTTTTCATCGTTTCTTGTTTATTTTCCCTTTGCATATATATCCTTGCATATATCACATTGAATATCAATATTGTTAGGCCTTGCATATATCACATTGAATATCAATATTGTTAGGATATATTTGTTAATTAATTTTAATCGGTATTAATATCTAATAAGATTAGCAATAACCCTATTCACCCCCCTCTAGGGTACTTTCAACCCATTCTTCTTATTCTTCTAAAAAATCAAACCAACATCCACGGTGCCTTTAACATACCGTAGAATCTACTTCACAGCCTCACAATGACCCTTCCCGGGGTCGTGCATGTATCTCGATACCATGCTCACGGCCTATGATAATCTAGCCTCATACACACTATCGCATACATCAAACTACCCACCGCACTAGCATATGGAACCTTTGACATATAATCTCTATCCTCAACTGAAACATGTGACATTAAAGCTGAACGCTTGAAGTGGAGAGCCAATGGAGTGCTAACTGCTTTTGCATTGCCATCAAAGCTAAATTTCTTCAAAATCTTCTACAAGTAACTCCTTTGTGTAAGCTTCAATCTCCCCTTCACCCTGTCTCTCTCAATCTTCATACCTAATATCTTCTTAGCTTCTCCAAGATCCTTCATCTTAAACTCAGATGGCAATTCCTTTTTTAACTTTCGAATAGCCGAATAATTTCTGGAAGCAATGAGCATATCATCAATATATAATAACAAATATATGTACTCACCATCCTATAGCTTGTGCATGTAAATACATGGGTCATATGGGTTCCTCGTGTATCCATGACCAATCATGAAGCTGTCAAATCTCTTGTATCACTGTCGCATTGATTGCTTCAAACCATAAAGAGACTTCTTCGGCTTGCACACAAATCTTCCTTTCTTACAGCTTTGAATCCCAAGAGTTGTGTCATGTAGATCTTCTCATCTAAATCTCCGTGTGGAAATACTGTCTTAACATCCATCTGAACCAAATCCAAATCTAGCTATGTCACCAATGCCAATAAAATCCGAATCGACGAATGCATCACAACGGGTAAAAATACCTCATTGTAATCAATGCCCTTAAGTTGTGCATATCCCTTAGCAACTAATCTGGCTTTGTACCTAATATCCCCAATAGAAAATCCCTCTTTCTTCGTATATACCCACTTATAACCAATAGCTTTCTTTACCTTAGGTAGCTTTGCAAGTTTCCAAGTATAGTTCTTCTGAAGAGACCACATCTCCTCCTCTATAACTTCCCTCCACCTAATCGAATCGGAGCTGGACTCTGCCTCCATGAATGTAGAAGGAATCATATCATCAACGACCTCCACTGATAAAGCATATGCAACCATAATATCATTATATCTAGCTGGCCGACGAATCACCCTTCTAGGTCTATTTGCTGCAATGGACTCCTGAACATGACCCTGCTCCTGAGTCTCACCATTATCTGTATCCTCCAAATGCCTGTCTGTCATCCCATCTCCTTCCAGTATTACCTTTGTAGGAGCCTCAATGGATACAATGCTATCTGGAGTTGGTGGAGTTACATCATCCTCTACCTCCTGTGATATCCTACTAGTCTGGTCTTCCTTCACCTACTGAGAAACTTGAGGCCTCATCATGTACGCCTCATTAAATATGATATCTCTGCTAATGACTATCTTCTTGTTTAGTAGATCCCATAATTTGAAGCCTCTAACACCTTCTCTAAATCCTACAAAGACTACTTTCCTCGCCCTCAGATTCAATTTTTTATCATTGACATGATAATAAACAGGACACCCGAATATCCGAAGCGACTCATAGTCACTAGCCATCGATCCAGACCAACGCTCCATAGGAGTCTTCCCCTGTATCGCAGTGCACGACAACCTATTAACGAGATGGCTCACATAAACTAATGCCTCAGCCCAAAAGGATTTAGGCAATTTACTCTGTGTCATCATACATTATACCTTCTCCAGTAAGGTACGGTTCAATCTCTTAGTCACCCTGTTCTGTTGTGGTGTCTCTCGAACTGTGAAGTGTCGCCTAATGCCATAATCTCGGTAAAACTACAGAAATGGATAACTCTTGTACTCTCCACCATTATCTGAATGAAAAGCCTTCAACTTTCTACCTGTCTGCAGCTTCACTTTCTTCTTCCACTCCACAAAAATATTTAGGAGCTCATGTTTATGCTTCATTGTATATAACCAATTTCTCTTGGAATAGTCATCAATGAAAGTGACAAAATAGTTGGCCTCACCAAGTTATGTATGCTTCGAAGGGCCCCAAATATCTGTTTGAATGTAATCCAATATACCGTGGGTTTTGTGAATTACGGTGCCAAACTTCACTCTAGTCTTCTTCCTAAGTACACAATGCTCACACAGCTCTATCTTGCAGGTTTTTACACCTTTTTAATAGCCCCTGTTTTGCCAATGTCTGCAGGACTTATTGTAGGCATCAAAAATGCTCATAGATATCCAAATACTGCTTAAGACAAAGAGAAAATGTCATCATCTTAGTCAGAAGGGGATCATCCAAGGAAAGCGAAACAACATAGAAGAACAATGTGCACACCAATGATAAAATACACTGATAGGCGATGGTATAGGCACGACAGCCTATAGTGACGTGTATAAGGCGCGACAGCAAAGTATGACGCGCCAAAGGCGCGACAGCAAAGTATGATGCGCAAATGGCAGAGTAGCCTCTTATGTAAATTATTGACAGTTTTTAACATCTCTTGAAGGTCCACGTGGAGGCATATCAGAAAGAGAACGTGTACTGACGTGGACAAGTAATTAAACCACGAAAAAAGTGGTTAAAAGTTGTGGGAGGACGGTTTCAAACATGATGGAATATGACTGGAACTGTCTCTTTGGCCGCGCCAGTCCACACTGACGCGCTAATAGCCGCGGTAGTGTAGACTGACGCGCCCAAAAGAGGTGTAGTTGGTCAGTTATTTTGCCCCCATTTCAACTATGGTGCATCCCTATCCCTATAAATACATTTCTAGACACGAAGCAAAGGACAGAAAGCAGATTTGAGCATAGAGACTTGAGCTTTTTGTGATTTTGAGCAAGGGAGAGAGAGTCTTCATCTTTCATAAATAGCTCGACTTGAGCTTTTTGTGATTTTGAGCAAGGGAGAGAGAGTCTTCATCTTTCATAAATAGCTCGACTTGAGCTTTTTGTGATTTTGAGCAAGGGAGAGAGAGAGTCTTCATCTTTCATAAACAACTCTTAGTGATTCCTAAAGATCTAAGCTCTGACTTAATCTTTGGAAGAGTGAACATCTTACATTGATAAGATATTCACTTCAAATTCCTACTTCGATAAACGAAGAAGGAACCTCTAAACCCCATCACAATCTGTGATTTGGTAGTCCACGAGCCAAAGCACTCCCGGCACAGGCAAAGTCCCACAAAACAGAAATCGATAAACAATTTCTATGTTATTTTCTAGAGAGTTATAATTTTCTTTTTTGTAGTGTAAGAGAAGTCTTATAAAAAGGCTATTTCTTTTGAATTTGTTGTAATCGATCAAAGATATAATGAATTCCACAATAGCATCAACTTTCGATGAAAACAAACTGGCGACCACAGTGGGAGCCAACGGTCTCACTACCGAGGTCGTAGTGTTGCAACCAATCAAGATTGTGATCAATGAAGAGATCGAATATGAGTTCGATCAAGCAAAATTTGAGGAGTATTTGTCATCCTCATCCTCGAAATCTTCTTCGCCTCGCAAATGTAGGAAGATTTCATCTTCTAAGAAGGTTTTCCAGTCTTCGACCCCGATGAAGACTACAGTTGAAAACTCTCATTGTAAAGTTTATGCTCTTAATGACCCTGCACCGCTTGAGGAGTCATTGAATCATGGCCCACCAGCGCTGACAAAGAGGGCTCGTCAGAGACAATGCTAGTGCTGTGCTCGTCAATTAGCTAAAGCCTTACAACAAACCGACGGGGTCTATTACTATACAGACCTAAAGTCGAGAAAGCGTGCAACGAACCAGTTGCCCCAAAAGCAAGATGCTCATATTTCTACACAACTTACGATAGAGGAATGGGTTCTCGTCAAAAGGGCTCATTCAACCCTTAAAGAACGTATACAAAAGCGTCAGGTGAAAGCCGCTCGTGCCCGTGCCCTTCGTCAACAGATGCAAGAAGGAAAAAAGGAAATAGTGTCTGAAAAATCACCAAAGAACTGCAAGGTTTGGATTCCCAAAACCAACCGCGGTAGCCCATACTGTCACGACAAGACATTTAATCGCGGCAATCCTAACTATCATGGCAATTCATCCAACTGCGTCATTACACCCTGCCGCGGCCAAGAAGAGGTTTGTAAGATCATCTCTTCGACTCCATCGACGTCCGCTCCTACTCCGCCTACTACAACTGTGCCTACTGTATCACCAGTAAAATCCTGGGTTAGCCCAGACTTATCGAAATTCAAGATTACAATGGCAGATCGCTTCGGTCCTCTGTCTTATGATCGAGGCAAAGCTCCAATTAAAGAACACTCAATCCAGCAAATAAACCATTAGTGGTTTCTTACACAGGGGGTCGTAAATATCCTCCTGTCAAAACTAAACAAGTCCAAAATGAAAAAATACCAATTCATTCTCGTTTAGGGCCAGTGAAGACTTCATACCCGCAAGGAGGTGGATTTAAGAAATCAACTTTGGATCGCCCAGAAGCAACGACTAATCGTTCTGTGCATGACAACAAAGTTCAAAAGCAAAAGATAGGTTGCTCAACTCATAATAATGATGAGCTGTACTATCAAACTAACAAATCACGAAAAATGGTCGCTCGAGGAACGGAATCTCATTGTGCATGCGAGAGGCTCATTAAGGCTGTACTAACAGAATGCGGTTGTTCCAAGGCTGAACCAACGAGAGTTTCAATATTTTAAAGACTTTCCACTGAGACGCCAAAACCCAAAATGAGGCGTTTCAACAAGAAGAAACCTACAATTCAGCAAAATAAGTTCCCAGAGGTCACTATTAACATGACCGGTAGAGGAAAACAACATGTAATCAATCCGGATCCTGATTTCTCTTCAGGAGGGAGAGTTGAGCGGGGTCTTTCCCAAAGGATGTCACGGCTTCAACGAAGGGCCAACCGACATCAGGACTATAAGAAAATGCATGAAGGGCTATCTTCGGATGAGGAAATTTCAGATACCTGTTCTGCGGTTGCCTCGGATGATACCACATCCAGTGTGGGGCAAGTCAGATGTAGACGGTAAAAAAAATACCTCTGATGAGCCTACAGGAAATTCGCCCACAAGAAGTTGCCTGCCTAAACCGCATGACCGTCAAATGTGCTCGGTTCTAGATTCGCCTGAATAATCAACTCGCTTGCACGAGTTGAGATCAGTTGGAATAGTGAAAGTTCGCCTTTCACGCAACTCGCCCGCCCGAGTCCAAAGACGAATCCGCCTGCAAACCTCAAGGCCACTAGCACAGCTGAGTATCCGCTACCCCACGTGCTGGGCCGGGCCATCCCATCTCTCTCGACCCGAAGGGAGAGGACACGATACCCCCAGACTGTCAAACAGTCGCTCACAGTACGAAGGCCTAGACAGGTGTCGAGTCAACCTGAGCATTCATAAATGCGACTCACCTCAGCTGTCTGGGTCAAGAGCTGGATCCACCGGCACTCGGCAGGTTGGCTAGACCCACTCGAGTACTGTGCACCTACTTCGCCGCCTCTCCTGACTGGAAAGGAGAAAGCACCGTGCTCAAAGCACGCCGGGCGGTCACGCACAGTACGAGTGATCGGACAGACACCTTATCAACCTGCGAACTCATAAATGCGGTTCATTAACTGTTGTCAAAGTCCCACCTCGATAGCAGCGGCCGTTTGCCTCAATATACAAGGATGGGCCTTGCCATTTTAGCGTGAGCAGGACATAAGCACAATCCTCGAATGACCATTCTGGTGACGAAAGGAAGGCAGCTAGACGTCTCTGAGGCAGATATGGTCACATCTGCCATAATTGTCAAGATGAGTCAATGCTGTGCCTCTTCCATTTAAAAAGCCCCCTTCAGGCGCAGCTGAGGAGAGGCTCGGCAAACTTGAGAAAAAGAGTGCAGACCAACGGCTCTCTGAATAATCTTTGGGCATTGGCAGCATCAGCTCGTTAGTTCTGAGGGCTCCGACCGCCGGCGAACTAAGGTGCAGACCCGACCTGCTCCCGAGTTGAGCTTCTACTGTGTACTGAAGCTCTCTAGCAACTTCGATCGAACGGTCCAAGGGAAGCAGCCTCGACACGAGCATCGAGCGAAGCGTCCTATAGCCACCTAAAGTCCCCACACAAAACAAAGAGGGCATTCCCTCTACTTCTGTTGTAACCATTTGATTATTAGTTTGTAATAAGCTTTCTTATTAATACAAACGAGCACTCCCTGTTTTCGGGAAATCAAATTTACACCATACAGAAGATGGCGACCACAGTGGGAGAAGCTGTTTCGTCGAGTGAAATGGTGGTGGTTCAGTTCGATGAGGTTGCTGTTGGGACAACCGTGGAGTCCCTAGAAATCGAGTTCGACCAAGCCAAGTACGAAGAGTACTTGACTTCCTCCTCCTCTGGTGGCGATGCGTCCCGCAAGCGCCACAGAGTCGTGCGCCGAGGCCGACCTCAAACGGTCAAAGCCTCTACGCCTGAGGGTTCCACCTGAGTCTTATCGGGGGAACCCACATCCTCGCAATCGATCAAGGCCAACCCAGAGATCAAACGCAAGGGACAAGGGTCTGCCAAATGGGTCGCCAAGCGATCCCCGTAGACACTTACCCCGAAGGGAACGTCGGTTCACTCCGGCACAAACAACACTGCCACTACCTGTGGTGATGCTCCCCTCGATAGGAGAGTTACTCCGGCACAAACAACACTGCCACTACCTGTGGTGATGCTCCCCTCGATAGGAGAGTTAACCAACAGCATCGGAGAACGCTCGTCAGACAGGGGGTCCAAACCTCCATTTCTCATAATAGCCTGAACCATCATACAGGCCCGAGAAACGCTAGACGAGAAGGCAAACTGCCCGACGTCGGAAGGCCCTCCAAGTCAGGAGCGCCGACCGGGGAAGGCAGAGCCGCCCGCCCAAGAGGACTTCGCTTCTCAGGTCATATCCCTGATGCGAATAAACCACACCGAGCGTACGAGCCTACCCGAGTAGGCGAATCCTCGAAGGCTGGCGAACCTCACCATCTGGCGGATAAACGTAAAGGTAGAGAGGTAGGCGAATCGCCCGACTCCAGCACCAAAGCATTCCGCCCAACGCGCACCAGAGAGAGCGCCCAAAAATCTCTCGTCGGCTCACCAGAGCGACTCTTCTGAGGCCGGGGGTTATCACCAACCACCCGTAGAAGACCTCAGAGAATTCTTGACTCGCAAACGCACTATCCATGAGGCGAGTCCTCAGTGCCACTGTGAGAGACTCATCCACACGGTCCTTGCCGACTGCCAGTGCGTCGGAACGGCAAAACCTTCGGTGTTCGAGAGACTTTCTCAACAGTCCTCTCGACCAAGGCCCTCCCGTCGAAGGCGCCGTCACCAGAAAAAACACGCTGCTGACGACCTGGAACTCTCATCCGGCCAGACTCGGACTCCGTCCTGAGACCTAACACTCGGTTCGCTCGACGCCGGCAGGAAGGCATATTCCAGCGAACCCGTAGTCGCAGAGGGGCAAGTATTGGGTTCGACTATTCCACCTTAGTACCTCCCTCCTGTGGCGAAGACGAGGTTCATTCGGCGGCGGCCACATCTCAGACATCGCGCTCAAGTCAAGACGCGCAGGTGAGAGTGCACATGACCGGACTCGATCCCGAGCAGACAATGGCTCAAAAGCTGGAGGAACAGCAGGCGACCATCGACTCTCTAAGAGAAATGATGGAGCAACTGCTGAATAAGAAGAAGAAGAAGAGGACCCAACGTCCCTTACCCCGGCAAACCAGGGACAAGGAGTGGGTACTTCCTCACCGTCCAGCGGCTGAGACGGAGGATGATCGACAGTCCGATTACTCCTCCAAAACATCGATAGGAACGTCACACACCGCGGATAGCACCCGTAACAAAAGATTCGACGAGTTTCAGGACCAGCTGAACGCGCTGAAACTTCAGCAAAACATGAAAAAGCTGGGGGTGGTACGTCCCTATCCCATAGAATGGGACACGGTCCCATACCCAGCAAAGTTCAAGCCAATCAGATTGGTACAGTTTGATGACAAGGGATCACCTTCTCAGCACATCTACTATTTTATGGCGCAGACCAGATTCCTTACGGGGAATGACGCCATCCTCACTCGACTATTCATAGGTACCCTCAAGGGGGTGGTCTTTGAATGGTTCCGCAAACTGGAGCCCAGCTCTATCAAGGCATGGGCCGACGTCGAGAAGCTCTTCCTCGCCCGCTTCTTCGACGACGACACGGAAGTGTCAATGGCCACTCTCCTCGTTGAGAAGCAGCGGAAGTCGGAGTCGGTCAACGACTTCGTGAAGAGATTTCGGAATCGATCGGTCCACTGTCGGGACCAAGTTTCCGAGTCGACGCTGATTGAGATGTGCCGCAACAACCTGTCGATCCACATCTTGTCCAAGATAGAGGCAGTAGAGACCCGGACTTGGAAGGAACTTGTTCGCCAAGGCGAGCAAGTCGAAAATATGATTAAGAGGCTGGAGGCCGAAGAGCCGCAATCCAAGAAGGGAGCAGCGGAGCCAGCTGCACCAAAGAATCCGCCTCGGTCGAGGGGAAAAGAGATAATGGCGGTCGACTCCGCCCCGACACCAAAGGCTGCTCAAAAGCCTAAACCCAGGCAGTTTGAACCACGCCCCCAGCGGCAATATGATTTCAAAGAAGACCAGGTGGTGGCAACCTTCGACACTCTACTCAAGAGTGGGCGGATTAAGTTGCCAGAAGCCGTCAAGCCTGAGGAGGCGGACAAAACCGGTGACCTAAGTTATTGTGCATATCACAGATTCCTTGGCCATCACACAACCAAGTGCTACGTCCTCAAGGACAAACTCCAGGCTCTCTACGACGCGGCGGTCCTGAAGAAAGAGAAAGTCCAAAAGCAAGTGACAACGAACATGGTCACTTTGAGCTTTGGGACGGGTCTCCCGGAGGTTCAAGCTCTGGCGGGGATAATTCTTATCCCCAAGGCGGTTTTGAAGATCACTAATGACGATCCTCACAACCAGCGGGGAAAGGGTTTGGTTCCACAAACTCTGCCATCAGGGCAGGTGATGTGGGTCCATCCGGACCTCCTCAATGATGAGCAGTGGACTGCACAGCCTTCCAAGGAGGCTATGAGGAAACATTGCAACGTTGTCTCCGCCATCCCGGATAGAGATGACAAGGCGATGACTGCCCTAACCGACTCTGAAGAAGACACCAACGTCTTTGCCACAAGGACAGGGAAAGAATTCGCGAAAGAGTATCCCGTGAGGGCGGAGAACCTGGCAGGACCTCCCGCGAGGCCGGTCACAGCAATCCCTCCCAATCAGGACGGACCAAGCACAAGCCGCCAGCCTTTCCGGTTCAACGTGCTCGCGCAACTGAAAAGCATTCCCGCGCGAATTACTATGTATGACCTCCTCCGGTTGTCCGGGTCCACCCGAGAGGCCTTCCAAGAGGCGCTGGCCGACTCAGAGGCGTTTTATACCCATTTCTCGAAAGAAACGGAGGCAGAACAGTGATGTACAACTTGCTGCCAAGTCTCTGAAAGACGGGTCCCGTGCATTACTTTCACCCCTGAAGATATGCACATCAAGAGCACATCTCACGACCGTCCGCTGTACTTCACGGGATACGTCGGCTCGTCGAAAGTGGATCGGATTTAGGTCGATCCAGGGTCCACGCTGAGCATCGTGCCCCTGAAGTTGATCAAGCACTTGGGGATACCGCCAAAGAGCCTCTCCTCAACTGCGACTACCATCTTCGGCTTTAACGCCACAGGGACTCGGCCGCTCGGCAAAATCCGCCTGAAATATCGGATAGGCGATATGAAGACAGAGGTGACGTGCTACGTCATCGACGCTGAACCCTCGTACAACATACTTCTGGGGCGCCCATGGATCCATGGCAACAGAATAGTCCCGTCCACATTACACCAGTGCTTGAAGTATGTGGACAACTATGAACGAGTCAGGACAGTAGTGGCCGACAAGCAGCCCTTCAAAGGCGTCAAAAACTACTTCACGGACTCCCTATTGTACCAGGACCCCAACGCGCCGCCAGCGGAGGAGCCAGAGAGCGGCAACGAGGCAGATAGTGAGCCTGAATACGGTGACAGCTTGATTCTGAATGACTTTGAGTCAATTGTAATTGGTTACGAGAGTCACCAGAGAAGCTTATCATGAATGAGAAATCCGACCTTGCTTATTTGTCGTCTTGCTCCTCGTCCGAGGATGACGCATCTAATAACTTATGGTCGACACTCTACAGTGAGTCTTCCCTACACTTGCCGGTATGTTCGTCATACGTCGCCAAAACACAGCCGATCAAGTCATCGCAAGCTGTGTTCGTCGTGCCAGCATGGAATAGGTATCGAAAAGACATCATCTTCGGTCGAATCGATCATCCCCTACGCACGCTATGGCACGAATTTGAGGACGAAGACCCGGCACCCCAGTTTTCGCGATACAGTCGAGTGGCGAAACGCATGATGAGCGACATGGGGTATGACCTCACTCACTTGGAGGGTCTAAATTACGGCCGAGGTCGTAAGACGGTTATCAAACCCGCCTACGTCTCCAAAGGAAAGCCGTCAAATTACTTCAACAGGACTCAGAGAGGACTCCGATTATGCATGTTCGGGAGACCAATCGTCGACGACCTCGGCTTGGGACTCAGACGTTAGCGTGAGGGATCTTTTTGATGGCCTTACAGTCAACATGGCTACAGTAGACCCTGTCGAGATGGCGGAGGACGAACAACTTCCACTTTATGATGAGATATGGGATCGCCATGTTAACGCCCAGTGGAACAGTCGCTTCGAACAGCGCGAACCACCAACCGAAGACGAAGTCCTCCAGGTGAACATGGGTACCGAGGCGAATCCCAAACCCATATTCATCAGCGGCAGCCTACCTCCACAGGAAAAAGAGGATCTCATCGCCCTCGTACGGGAATACATTGACGTTTTCGCTTGGAATTACGAGGATATGCCTGGCCTGGATCCGCGGGTCGCCACGCATCGCCTCAACATCAGCCCTGACGCCAAGCCAGTCAAACAACAGCAGAGGCGGTTTCGCCCCCAAATCATGGAGGCGATCGGATCTGAAGTAAAGAAGCTGATCGAATCCGGCTTCATCAGAGAGGAGCAACACCCCGACTGGGTGGCGAATATTGTTCCAGTCTTGAAGAAGAACGGCAAGATCCGCATCTGCATCGACTTTAGGAACCTCAACGCCGCGTGCCCTAAGGACGAATTCTCTCTACCCATCACGGATGTCATCATTGACAATACGTGCGGATTCGAGAGGATGTCATTCATGGATGGCTTCTCAGGGTATAATCAGATCAAAATGCACCCTGAGGACGAAAAGCACACTGCATTCAGAACTCCCATGGGGGTGTACTGTTATACCGTCATGCCTTTCAGACTCAAGAATGCCGGCGCAACCTACCAGCGCGCCATGAGCATGATCTTTCGAGATCATTTGCGAAAGACGGTCGAATGCTATATGGACGACTTGGTCGTGAAGAGTCGCCATAAGGAAGATCACCTCCAAGATTTGAAGGCTATGTTCGAACTCATGAGGACTCATCAGCTCAAGATGAATCCTACCAAGTCATTCTTGGGGATGTCTAGCGGTAAATTCCTCGGTTTCGTCGTCACGACGAAAGGAATGCGGATTGATCCAGACAAGGTGCAAGCCATTCAAGAGCTCCAGCCACCCCGAAATCTTAAAGAGCTAAGAGGCCTTCAGGGACGACTGGCTTATATCCGAAGATTCATCTCGAATCTTTCGGGCAAGTTCCAACCCTTCTCTAAACTGATGAAGAAAGGTACCTCCTTCGTCTGGGATGAGCCATGCAAAAGGCTTTTGAAGAGATCAAAGCTTATCTCTCAAATCCGCCTGTCCTTGCGGCGCCAATCTTAGGGAGGCCATTCCTCATATATGTTAGCCCTCATGTTTTGATGATGTTCTTACAACCACCATTATCGGTACTAATGGCTTATTGAGTGGAGTGTAATGTAGAAAATATGTTGTCAAGCTGTTAGTGCCATTAACGAGGATGGAAGAAGACATCTAAAGGAGGAGGAGGCCAAAAAGATGAAGCAACGTTATTTCAAGAACAACAAAGGCATATAAAAGCTTCATCCGATTCAAGCTATATCAAAGCTCAAGTATTGCTTTCAATATGAGGATATTAGCCTTCTTTTGTTCTTCTCTCTAGTGCTAGAATGTAGGCAAAGAGTTACTGAGTTTACTTGAAGCTATTGGGAATCACACACACGTTTTTAGACTTGTGTCTTTTAAGCGTTTTTTCACAAAACACTATTTTTCACAAGTATGAGTACCTATCTGCAAAATTCTTTTTCCAAACAGTTTGTTTTTAGTATTAAAAACATTTTACAAAGTTTCAGAATTTTCAGAGGTCAAATGAATATCTTGCAAATATTTCAAGTTGGTCAAAAACCTGTTTTCTGGAAAATATCAGAAATCGGTCGACCGGCCCGGTCGAAGCACGTTTGGTTGCCCAAGGATACAATCAAGAGGAGGGCATAGACTATGATGAAACCTTTGCACCGGTTGCAAGGTTGGAATCTATTAGGATGTTTTTGGCATTTGCTAGTTTTAAAAATTTCAAACTATTTCAAATGGATGTCAAAAGTGCTTTCTTAAATGGTTTTATAGAAGAGGAAGTGTATGTTGAGCAACCCCCCGGTTTTATAGATCATGCTTTTCCTAATCATGTTTACCGGGTACAAAAAGCTTTATATGGGTTGAAACAAGCTCCTAGGGCTTGGTATGCTCGCCTCTCTAGTTTTCTTATTGAAAATGGTTTTTCAAAAGGAACAATTGATAACACACTTTTTGTGAGAAAAAGGAAAAATGATTTCATTTTGGTTCAAATATATGTGGATGACATTATTTTTGGTGCTACTAATGAATCCTTGTGCAAGGAATTTTCTAAAGTTATGCAGGATCACTTTGAGATGAGTATGATGGGAGAGCTTACATTCTTTCTCGGGCTCCAAGTCAAGCAAACTAAGGATGGGATCTTCATTTCACAAAGCAAGTATGCGAAGGAATTGGTGAAGAAATTCAAGTTGGAGAATTCTAAGCATGCGCCTACTCCCATGAGTACTAGTGTTAAGCTTGATGCGGATGAGAGTGGTGAAGATGTGGACCAAAAACTATACCGAGGTATGATAGGTAGTCTTCTTTATCTCACCGCTAGTAGACCCGACATCATGTTTAGTGTATGTGCTTGTGCACGTTTTCAAGCCTCTCCTAAAGCATCTCATTTAATTGCGGTTAAAAGGATCATTAAGTATGTTAATGGAACTTTTAACCTTGGTTTGTTTTATCCAAAAAGCACCACTTTTGATTTATATGGTTTTTGTGATGCCGACTTTGCCGGATGTAAGGTAGATCGCAAGAGTACTAGTGGAACATGCCAATTCTTAGGAAATTCCCTTGTTTCTTGGGCTTCCAAGAAACAAAATTGTGTTGCATTGTCCACTACGGAAGCGGAATACATTGCCGCCGGCTTATGTTGTGCTCAAGTTTTATGGATGAAACAAAGTTTAGTTGACTATGATTTGAATTTTCAAAATATTAAAATCTTTTGTGATAACACAAGTGCCATAAATATTTCCAAAAATTCGGTTTTGCATTCTAGAACTAAGCATATTGACGTGCGCCATCATTTCTTACGCGATCATGTAGAGAGACAAGATGTATCCCTAGTATTTGTTGACACCAAATCTCAACTAGCGGATATATTTACTAAGCCTCTTGGAGAGGATGATTTTTGTCGCATAAGAAATGGTTTGGGCTTATGCACTATGTGAAAGTTCTACATTGCTTGCTTGACTAGTTGTATTTTGCATTTAGTATTTCTCTTTACCCCATTTTTGATGGTGACAAAGGGGGAGAGAAATCTCCTCATTTGTTGCATATATTTAGGGGGAGCTCATAGATAGGGGGAGCACCTATCTATAAGCTATTTTATTTTTGCTCTTATATAATGGTTGGTTGTCATCATCAAAAAGGGGGAGATTGTTAGCCCTTATGTTTTGATGATGTTCTTACAACCACCATTATCGGTACTAATGGCTTATTGAGTGTAAATGTAGTAAAATCATTTGTCAAGCTCGTTAGTGCCATTAACGGAGGATGGATGGAATATACGCTAAAACGAAGACATCTAAAGGAGGAGGAGGCCAAAAAGATGAAGCAACGTTATTTCAAGAACAACAAAGGCATATAAAAGCTTCATCCGATTCAAGCTATATCAAAGCTCAAGTATTGCTTTCAATATGAGGATATTAGCCTTCTTTTGTTTTTCTCTCTAGTGCTAGAATGTAGGCAAAGAGTTACTGAGTTTACTTGAAGCTATTGGGAATCACACACACGTTTTTAGACTTGTGTCTTTAAGCGTTTTTTCACAAAACACTATTTTTCACAAGTATGAGTACCTATCTGCAAAATTCTTTTTCCAAACAGTTTGTTTTTAGTATTAAAAACATTTTACAAAGTTTCAGAATTTTCAGAGGTCAAATGAATATCTTGCAAATATTTCAAGTTGGTCAAAAACCTGTTTTCTGGAAAATATCAGAAATCGGTCGACCGGCCCGGTCGACCGATCCTATGGCCATTCCAGATTGTCGTCGGTCGACCGATACGGTCGACCGAATTTTCAATCTTCAAATCGGTCGACCGTTCCGGTCGACCGAAGAGGCTCTGCTTGGTTTTCCAAATTTCTTTAGCTGTCAGCGGTCGACCGAATTTTTCGGTCGGTCGACCGACGGTATTTTCGGTCGACCGATTATTTCTTCGGTCAACCGATTTGGTCAGCCGCGATTTTTTAAAACGGTCGTTTTTCGCCTCGACTCCTGTGCTTTCACTTATTAGTGATTGGCACAGTCTGAGGTCACAACCTGCAAAGTAGATTATCTTCCTAAATAGGAAGATTGGGTTTTTGTTTTTATTGATTTAAACTCTTTTATAAAAACCCCCAAGCCTGCTTCTTCTTCTCTAAGCCTAACGTTTGAAAGAGAATCAGAGAGCTCTGTTTCTTCCTGAGAAAATTTTCAAATCAAACTTGTTCTTCTGAGTTCTTGTGTGTGTTTCACTTCCCAGCTTCAGTACTCTTCTCTTTGCTATAGGGGCTTGAGTAAAGAGAGTGTCTTGCATTTATCTTCTGCTGCTGTGAGTGAGATCTTGTGTACATCGACTGTGAAGGAGTGTTATCTGTGAGATCAACTGTGTAGTGAGAGAGAGATCTTGTGGGATCATTGTGTAGACGAAGTTCCGGCTTCCAAACCGGATGTGTTAGTGGATTTCTCCTCGAGAGTGGGGAGCGGGGACGTAGGTCAGCGGGCCGAACCTCGTTAACACATCGCGCGTCAAGGATAACGATTCCTAACTTTATCTCTTTCTTTATTATTGCACTTCTGTTACTGTGGTTTGTTTGTACTGTTTTTTAATTGCATATTAGAGCCTCTTGACCCTAATCACCCCCCTCTAGGGTCCTTCAATATATGTACGGGCCATGGAACACTCTCTAGGTGCCCTCTTGGCTCAAAACGACGATGCAGGCCATGGGCAAGGCATCTACTACCTGAGCAGAACCTTGTAGGGCGCCGAGCAACGGTACCCAATGGTCGAGAAGGAATGCCTAGCCTTGGTGTTTGCTATCCAAAAGATGCGGCACTACTTGGTTGGCCAAACCATCCATGTCATCTCTCGGATGAATCCCATTCGGGTCTTCATAACACAACCTGCAGCGTTAAACTGGCGCCTGGCCAGGTGGGCGCTTCTGCTCTCTCAATACGACATCCACTTCATGCCGCAGAAATCAGTCAAGGGACAAGCCATCTGCGATCTCATGGCTAGTCACCCGCTGGGGGTGAAGACCGATCTATTTGAAGATCTGCCAGATGAACCTCCCGAAGCCAATGTGACTTCCTCACCAGAGGTGTGGCAGATGTACTTCGACGGCGCATCTCGCACAGGTGCGAGCGGTTCTATCTCTGCAGGAGTGGGGGTGGTCCTCACCACTCCGAACGGCCATGTGTTACCCCGGGCCTTTTCCTTAACGGAACCATGCACCAACAACGTAGCCGAATACAACGCGTTGCTTATAGGGCTCGAGCTGGCCAAAGAGTTAGGGATCAAGCATCTGGAGGCTTATGGTGACTCGCAACTCATCGTTAAACAAATGACTGGCGAATATGAAGTCATGAATGAAGATCTCATCCCAATCCACAAAACGACCGTCAGACTAGTAGAGTTATTCGAGAGTTTCCGCATTGAGCACGTGCTCCGTTCAAAGAACACCCATGCGGATGCTCTCGCGTCCTTGGCGGCTAACTTAGCCCAGCCTTTGGGAACGACCCAACGAGTCACTGTCGCCAGCCGAAAACTATTTCGACTAAAAGACGTCCCGGAGGCGAACGCCACTCATCAGACGCCAGATCATCCTGATCGAGAAGACTGGCGTCTCCCGATCATCGACTATGTCCTATACGGCATATTGCCTGAAGACGCGAAGGAACGAGAGTCTGTCCGACGACGCGCCTCGTGGTTCTACTACGATTCAACCACTAAAACGTTGTATCGGAGGTCATACGATGGCTTATTGCTTCGCTGTCTTTCCAAGGAGGAGGCGCAAGAGGCCATACGCGAAGCTCATGACGGCGTGTGCGGAGCCCATCAGCCTGGACCCAAACTTGGGGATCGCCTACGGAGGATAGGCTACTTCTGGCCTGGGATGGTTACTGACGCAGTCGCTTATGCGAAAAGATGCTACGAATGTCAAATCCACGCCAACTATATGCACCAGCCTCCGGAGGACCTGCATCCGACGAGGGCGTCTTGGCCCTTCGAAGCATGGGGGATGGACATAGTCGGGCCAATATCTCCACCATCGGCGAAAGGTCATCGCTTCATCCTTGCGATCACCGATTACTTCTCTAAGTGGGCCGAAGCTATCCCCTTAAGAGAGGTCAAGACCAATGACGTGATCAAATTCATCAAACATCATGTCATATACCGATACGGCGTACCCCGGCGTATCATTCACGACAATGGCACGCAATTCGTTCTGTGACAAATTCCGAATACAGAACCTCTCGTCCACGGCCTACAACCCTTCAGCGAATGGTTTGGCCGAAGCTTTCAACAAAACAATCATCAAGATCTTGACCAAGCTGACTTCCACTAGCAAGCACGACTGGAATGAAAAGCTAGGCGAGAGCCTGTGGGCATATCGTACGACGGTTCGCACACCGACCGGCACCACGCCCTACTCATTGGTATACGGCTGTGAAGTTGTATTGCCATTAGAGATTCAGATGCCATCCCTCCACGTCGCCCTAGCAACAGGGATGACGACCGAGGAAAATCACCAGCTACGGCTCGCAGAGCTCGAAGCCTTGTTCGTGATAGAGACAGTCTACTCGAACGGCGCCTATCGCCTCATCAAACCGAACGACGATAAGATCATGATGCCCATCAACGGCAAGTATCTGAAGAAGTACTACCCCTAGTTCTCCTTCACCAACTCCCACGAGTGCACGAGTCTAAACTGGCCCTCACACCCTCCAACTGGTACACGAGGCTAAACTATTCCTACTTTACCCGCTCTGGCGAAAGCCTCTGGTGGAACTCAATTCGCCTATCTTCTCCAATGAGACGGCGGATCCACTAAAGTCGTTCATATCACGACAAACACATTCAATTCGCCTATCTTCTCCAATGAGACGGCGGATCCACTAAAGTTGTTCATATCACGACAAACACATTCAATTCGCCTATCTTCTCCAATGAGACGGCGGATCCACTAAAGTCGTTCATATCACGACAAACACATTACGGCGGATCCGCTAAAGTCGTTCATATCACGACAAACACATTAAATTCGCCTATCTTCTCCAATGAGATGGCGGATTCACTAAAGTCGTTCTAATCACGACGTTCCCTGTCACGTTAACATTAAACCTCTGAAAAAATCACTCTCCAATCCTCTTCCAAAGGATGGTGGGCCCTCAAAGTCGTTCTAATCACGACGTTCCCTGTCATGTTAACATTAAACCTCTGACAAAATCCACTCGCCAATCCTCTTCTAAAGGATGGTGAGTCCTCAAAGTCGTTCCAATCACGACGTTCTCTGTCATGTTAACATTAAACCTCTGACACAATCCACTTACCAATCCTCTTCCGAAGAATGGTAGGTCCCCATAGTCGCTCCAATCGCGACAAGACCTCATCAAGTTAATAATCACCTCTGATGATTGGCGCCGTTATTCCTACGAATAGCACAGCCTGAGTAATGGCCTACCACGCGACGTGCTATTACTTCTGTCAATGTCATACTCCTACGTCCCTGAACTATTTGACCTCTCCCAGATATTCTAACATTCCCTTGGAATAACTGAAGCGTAGTAGTCTACCATGCGATGTCTCCTACCACAATCAATTGTCACATTCCCAAATGACGACAATTGTCGAAGGCGGTTCGACAGACGACCTGTCTGCCAGTTCCCCAAGCAACAACTCGCCGAGAGGCAAGTTGAAATTGAGTTCTTCAATTGGCCGCAGAAGTGGACGATCGTTCTTTGCTGCAAGCTAAGTGTTACTCTCTCGATCCCATTGAAGCTACAACGCGAAGATCGGAGTTAACCCGATCCCACGCTGTGAGCAACCGAGAGCAGAACAAGAGCCGAAAACAACTAAGTCCAAAGCAAGATAGCCGAGGGCTCGCCAAATTCAACTCAGATGCCAGACAGCACAGACAAAGAAAAAAGGAGACTATGCATGCAAAGCAAGGATAAGAAAAATAAGCAAAAGAGCCACGACGGGCTAAGATTTACATAAGTTTTCAGTTTAACTGTGATGCCCGAGGCACCAATTAAGTTAACAAAACAAACAAAAGAAAAGAGGACCTAGACAGCGCGAGCGTTACAGAAATTTTAGCAGGCTAAAAGAGCCAATCTTGGCCTTGATCGCCGCACGCTCCGCTGCACGTCGGATCCTCGCCTCCTCCTTCTCCTTCTGTTGCCGCTTGACCAAGTCCGCCTTACTGGCCTCTTCCTCCTGGTGAAGAAGCTGAAGCGCCTTCTCCACCTCCCTGGCAGTCTCGCCGAGTCTCCTAGTCTCGTGCCCGCGCTCCCGCAGCTTCGCCTCGCCGCAAAGAGAACCAGCGTCCTCAAAGAAGGCTCTGTCCAGATAAGCGGCCATCCGGTCCAAGACAGCCCGATGCCGCTTCTGCAGACGTTGCAGCTCGGCCTCCTTCGCCTGGATCCGCTTTGCTCGCTCTTCGCACTCGAGCAGAAAGCGCAGAGAGGGGGGCGGGGGCATGTCGGAGGAGTCCTCGTAGGCAGTTCCTCCGAGGCGGTACATCCACCGCTTCACGTGCTCAAGCTCCCGCTCACATCGCCGTGTGAGCGAGGCATCACCAGCGCGGCGAACCGCCTCCAAGCCCGCTTTCACATGAGGAAGCGCATCGTAGTATCGCTCATCGCCCACGCTAACCGAGAGGGCGACCCCATGCACCAGGCCCACCAAACTCTGGAGGGGCACGAACGCGGGGTGAGCCAAAGGGTCTGGAACATAGGACCCCTGGATCGAGCTCACAGGAGGAGCAGCCGGACCGCCAAGGTCGACAACGGTGGCGGAGGAACCGACGCCCTCAGTATCGCTGTGGTCAGAAGCAGAGGCCATGGGGGCAGAGGGAGCTAATACGGTGATCTTCTTCTGACAGGTTTTTTCTTTCTCGGAAGCAGTAAAGACTCTGCTGAAGAGAGGCGAGTACTAATACATGTTCGAAAAGAACTCAACGGCTGAGATTCATTACCCCAAGCGATCAAGCGGTCCGAACGCCCTACGACGCTTCGAACTCAACGCCATTAAAGGCTACTCTCGAGACACCAAACCGACCGATCGGGTTGGACACGAGAGGCAAAGTGTTCGGTCGCTTCGCCATTAATAAGCATTAGTGCGCCTACAGAGTGTTAGCTGGCAAGCACTTGGGCCCGACGGACGCGTGGCACGAGCTTCGCCAACGGTGGATTTCTGACTGTTGGCCAAACTCGCCACCCTCCAAGTTTCGCCTGCAGTGTAAACTCGCCAGCAGTTGAGTTCAGCCATCTACTTGAACTCGCCAGTAGTTAAGTTTAGCTTCCAAGCAAAACTCACCGCGATCGAGTTTCGCCTGCAGACGAACTCGTTAATCAGAGTTTAGCTTCCAAGCAAAACTCACCGCGATCGAGTTTCGCCTGCAGACGAACTCGTTAATCAGTTGAGGTTCGCCAGCAATGTGAGCTCAACAGGAGCCGAGCTTCACCATCTTAGCGAACTCGCCGTCGCCCTAGTTTCGCCGCCAGCGTAAACTCATCAGGATAGAGTTTGGCCTCGAAAATAGGCTCGTCGTCATGAAAGAAGCTTCGCCTGCAGTACGAGATTGTCGGCGACTACAGAGCGAAACACTGGAAAGCGACATACCCAAAGAATATGCACACAATGAGCGGGCACAAACCTCATCGATGCTTTAAAACAGTACATTTGAACAAAGTTATGGTTTTTTTTTTGCGATTGCGAAAGTCATAATATTACGTTCAAAGAAGCAAAGCATGCACCCAGTGTTTAAGACAATACATTTGAACAAAGTTATGACTTCATAAACAAACAAGTCATAAATAAAATGTCTTAACACAACCACAAAGCAGAGGTCTTAGTCGAACACGCTAAAAGTGGAGATCTCTTCTTTGGCCGCCTCCACCTGGCTCGCGTGGTCTTCCCGAGCCTTGTTTTCAGCAGCCTTCCGAATCCGGTCCTCGCGGTTCGACTTGGCAGCAGCATCTGCCTGGCGCAAGGCTAGCAGGCGTCGAGTTTCCGCCTCAGCGTTCTCACTGACCTTAACGACGTCGGACTGGAGCCCCTTCCACTTCGCCTCCGCCTGTCTCAATTCGGCCCTCAGGTGAGCCATAGTGCGGTTGAGGTCAATGATTTGCTCCTCTAGCAAATGTTGTTGACCCACCCAGAAGTTGGCAACAGACTCCAAATCCGCTATTCCTTTGGAACGGGTCTCCTGCTCCAGGGCTTTCTGATGCCTAACATGAGCCAGGCAAGACTCCATGTTGGCTTCCGGACCTTGCCGTAGCAAGGCCTCTAACCCTATCATGCGTGGCTCCAAGAGACGAAGTTCACGCATGCAACGGGTAGCGAGCTGATTTTCACCCGATCGCCGCAAGTCAGCCACGCGATCATAGAGGGACTGCCTAAAGCTGGCGAAACTGCCCATGCGGAGTTCGACAAGGGAGATCACCTGCCTCACGGCGCTCTCGAACTCTTCGATGCGAGCATGCCAGGACAAGGACTCGGAGGGCACAGGCTCTTGGACTGGAGCGAGCGCCATGATGGGCGGGATCTCGAGGCAGGGTTCAGGTCCCGGCTGGGGGGCAGAATCTGGGGCGGCGGAGTTCTCAGAACCTTCGGATTCGTCGTCCGAAATCAAGATAGGCTCGGCCGCATGTTCCTCAGCAACCGGCGCTTCCCCTCGATCTGTAAAACACGACAATAATGCAGAAAGGAGTCAAGGGAAGGATGCCTGTTCAACCCACGCAAGAGCCGGGACGAAAGAATACCTTCAGTCACAGGAGCCTCAGCAGCGCCCGAGGAAGAAGGTTCTTTCCTTTTCTTGGAAGCGACCCTCTTCACCTTCGGCGCCATCAAGAGTTTGAAGAAGGGAAAATTTGGGTTTACTATGAGGGGGGACGACGAAAGCCTGTGAATCCTCTTAATAGAGAACAAGGGGGTTAAGTACCCTAAGGGTCTTAGACGGTTACCCAAGACTCGATTAGACCGTTCAAGGCTAAAACAGTTTAAGGGTAAGGCCAAACAGATCGGATCTTACTTGGACGGACGAGATCTGACGGTTCGTGACCACGATCTGCAATAACGGTCCGAATTGGGCGCGAGAGATGAAGAGGCCCACTACGCATTTAATGCGAAACGGCTAGCACACGTCTCCTTAACTGGCGCACACGTGGATTGACACGTGGCCCACTGAAAGCGGAACCCAGTCAGGACCAGATTCGCCGTCAAGACATCTGTAAATCCGCCCGCGGGCAAAATTCGCCTACAGACGAGATAATCCTACGGCAGAAACTCGCTGGCTGGAGTTCCCCTACAGACGAGGTTCTCCTACGGCCAAATTCTGACTAATGCAGGATTACAAGATGGAGCACACACACAAGTGACAATAGACAAAAAAAGGATAATTTCATTCATAAAAAGAGATCCTAATACAACTGGTAATCGGACAAGACGAAAAGAGGCAAATTACAAGGCTTTCAGTCGAAGTTCCGCTTCGCGGATTTCTTCAGCATGGCGAAGCTCAAGCCTCCTTAGGACGTCTCGACGAACATCTTACTCTGTGCACGAGATCAAGTCTTGAATGGCCTCCCTGACATCCTTGAGGGCTCGATCCTTCTCCTCAACAGAGTCAATGGTCAATCGCCGGTGAGACCTAACGCCCTCCAACTCTTTTGCCACCCGATCACGAGCCTTCTCTTGAACGACCAAGGAAGCTTGTGCTTCAGCCACAACCTATTTCAGCCTCTCTATTTCGAAGGAGAGTCTGGAGAACTGGCTATCGACCGTTTCTTCCTCGCGGGCCACTTGTGCATCCTCGGCTTTGACCTGCTCCGACTCTGCTGGCAGTTTTAACTCTAGCGTCATGTTCTCGTTCAGGCGGTGATCACGATCTGCCATAGCTACTCGAACTTCGCGGGAGGCGAGATCAACAAGAGCAGAGCTTTCCGCACGAAGAGTGAGCAGCTGCCGAACAGCCCCCTCGACTTCGTTCAAACGCTGAAAGTAGGGCCTCGCCGCGGTAGCGCCAAGCCTCTTACGCAAGAAGGACGCATCGTATTCTAGAACTTCCTCAAATTCTTCGAAGGGCCAATTCTCCTCCAAGACCAGCCGGGTGCAGTGGGCCAAAGTATCTTCGAAATTGGCCGAGCTCGCTCCACCTGCGTTTTTCGCCAGCGTTCCAAGGGCGAGAGGGCGGCCTCCTCCGCCGTGGATGAAATCACAGTCGAGGTACCTATAGCCATAACCGTAGGGGTGGTAATTGGCACCACCGAAGTCGGTGTGACCAATGACGCCCTCGGAACAGCAGCCACGGGGAAGTGGTCACTTGCAGAGTAGAAGCCTCCCTTTGAAGCGGAGACTCTCGCGCCGATGAACGATCCCCAGCCGACGCTTCCGCAGGAGCAGGAGATCCCCCTATTTGGCCAGGCGCGTCCTCATGAGCCAAATCCTCTTCCTCGCTAGACAATGCCTCATGAACCGAGACATTATCATCCTCCTCAGATTCGCCCGACTCCCCAGATGAGCGATTCGCCCAAGAGTGAGGATCCTCTTTACCTGCGACTTCGCGGGTAGGATCAGCTACAAATACACGAAAAAGGGTTAACAGAGACCCCTCGAAAAGGACCCTACTAACGGTCGGGTACGGAAGGAGGAGTAATGCTAAAACACACGCTTACCTGAGCCGGTGGGCCCCTCCTCATCTCCAACCTCCTCTTCCTCGTCTGAAGGGATCGAGATCACTTTCTCAACCGCACCTGCGTAAGCCCGATGCCAATGTCAAAAGGTATAAGATCAACGTTGCCATCAAAGACACTATTGCAAAAATTACCTCCTGATACGGACGCAGAAGCCGCTGGAACTCCCGTTGGTGGCCTCACAGAGCCGCCCCCAATGCAGCAGAAGAGGCAGGCAGTGCAGCTCCAGATCCAGACGTCGCTGCTCCAGGAATGCTTACCTGGGGAGCATTATCCCGACCTTCCGCCGCTCGGATGGTCTCTGCTGTCTCATCACCACGGGCCTTCTTGGCCGCCCCCGCTCGGGAACTCTCGGCCGCTGCCTCCCGCTGACGCTTTGAGAGAAGCGAGCTACTCGGAGACAGAAGAGGCACCCCCATTTGTCCAATTGTCGGACTCTGGATCGGTCTTGGGCGACCAGATTCTTTTGGTCCACCAGGGGCATCCAGCGAAGGACCGGGGGAAGGAACTCGAATCTCGGGAACCTCGGAATCGTCTAAGCCAGCGTCAAAACCCTCGGTGTCCTCAACTGGATCCTCCGAGAACAACTCCCTAGCAGTTTGGTGGCCCCTTCGCCTCGAAGAACGGAGAGAACCCCTGACAGGACGATCGCGTTCCGCCAGACATGAGTTCTGGAACCAGAAATTAGCAGGATTAGCACTAGCACCCCGATACCAGCGGCAATATAGGAGCGTGTGATGTAAATCACGATCCCTCGCGGGTAACTCAAAACGAGCCTGGGTGCCACCAGCATGAGTCCAGAACCATCCCCGAACTCCATCCACCAGTCCTCCTTCAAAGCGCAGGTAGGGATTGGCGTTGCCCACATACAATTGATCATACCCAAACTGTCGGGCGAACCTGCAGGGGATGTACGGCTCAAGATAGCATGTAGAGCCCGTTCTTAGAATGTGATACCCCGGCCGAATGTTCACCAACCAGCGAAAAGCACCACGAGGGAGGACTGTGTAGTGATCCGCCGTCGGCGCATCCCTGAGATATTCTCCATATCCGCCCCCGCTAAAATAAGGGAAAAAGCGGCGAAAAATATAATGCCCGAAGTGGGAGAGCGTCTTCCTTGCATCAGGGATGTCCTTGCATTTCCAGGAGCACCGCTCCAAGCGCTGGACGAAGGGGACGAACTTATCGCCCTGAGGCATCGCCGGGGCGCTCATCAAACATTCGCAGTGGTATACGAACCACGCCATCAAGTAGGTGTACGGAAGCCCCACCCTAGGATTGGGAGTTCTGATAACTGCTCCTTCCCCCTCATCGAGGACTGACACGCGGCAGAATTGGGCCGCCAGAGTACGGAGCCCTCGATGAATGCACGCTATCGTCGCCGACACCAGGGAATAAGACTTCCCGTGAGCTAAGCAAACCGCCGGATACACGACCTCCACAAGAAGAGCCTTGAAGGAGTGAGTGGGGATTACGCACCTCTTCAACCATAACATGAGGTACCCCGCGAGCAACGCCTTCCCCGAGATGAGAAACTTCGCCTGATGATGGAATGAGTGAAGGATCGTACCAGACTTAAATCCGCCCTCGTCACGGTCAAGAGTCATGGTGCTCCCTTCTTTAGCTGTCCTCGCCTCCACTTCGGGCTGGTCACACGCGCCTAATGGGAGAGCGGGCTTCCCCTTGACATCGTTCCCTGGGAACAGATAATCAGCCCAATTCTTGTGGCTGATCCCCATGGTCTTCTTCTTCTTCCCTTTGAGATCTGATGCCCCTAAGGTACTCAGGCAGATGTGGTAGTGGCAGAGTAACTCCCACAGAGTTTCAACCGCCAAAGGGGAATGGTTCGACAGCTGATCGATCTCATCTTGATCGGGGACGTACTCCTCGTAAGGAAAGTCTCCCAGAGGCAGCCCCGACACATCGTACATCTCGTTAGGGGTGATACCGAGCTCACCATTGGGGGTGAAAAATGTGCCGCTTTTCACGCAATACAGTTCCAGGATGCTATGGAACTGAGAAGCGTTGATCCGCAGGCCGTGTCGAGTGGCTTCGATGGCCACATACAGCTCTGTTTCCTTGAGGTCAGCATTTTCAGCCAGAACATAGTCGGTGATCTTGGACCACCACGTGTCGCTGCCAGGTGCAGAATAGACCCACCCGGGGCTCTAAAGTCCTTCGGGGGAAAGCTCCCACCAGCTCGAAAGAAGCGGTGACGGAAGGTCTCCGCCACCGCTGTCGACTCCCCCACGGGCGGTTTAGCGGACATTAAGCCAGGGCGCAGACCCGTCACACGCTTGCACGAACTCTCCACTCCATACCCAGCCGTAGAGCCCGTAAAGACGCCACAAGTGACCCCGTCCTGAGAAGGGGTCAAATCCCAGTTCATCGTCCGAGGAATGGCGAAGGACCGCAGCTCGACGATCGAAAACCCTCTCGACATGCTGGGGAGGTAATAATGAGCCCCCTCTACCGTGCGGAACCACCGGCTCTCTTTGAGCAACAGGGCGGAAGGGTCGGCCATAGCGTCGCCGAACAAAAATTGAGGCTTCGGCAGCTCTGCCCTGTCCTCATCTGTCAGCACCGCGTTGGTCGTCAACTCGCGTAATGTCAAGTGATGACCATCCGTGACTCTCTGTACCAGACCATGCGGCTTATCAGCGGTGAATACGGGCATTGGAGCCAGAGAAGGAAATCGCGGGCGAAATCGCCTGTCGAAAGGGGGAACCCACTTCGAACGAGGTCTATCCGTACAGAGGACACCCCCCCCTCTAACAAGAAAGGGCCAAACTCGCCTATCGGAAAGAGAGTTCGCCTCTTTCCCGCTGAAGGATTCGCCCGCGGAGACAGTAATCATCCCCTAAGAGCAAATAGAGCAAACCTTGCCCCAAATCGGGGAAGCTACCAAGCATAGTGAACAACACTCATCTCCCTAAATCCGACACCTAAGAACCACAAGAGGTCATCCAGCGAACCCATCGACGTACCTGTGTGCGACTCCAGAGCACTGGCAGGCATGCCGGCGGAGAGACGGTCGGAGTAACGTACGGGGCCTGCACCCCTCACTTTGCACCTCTTAGATTTCGGAGCCATTGTAGGAGGAAGCGGGAATTCTTTCCGTGGAAGTTCCTTTCGAGATTTGAGAGCACGGTAACTCCCAGAAGAGGAAAATGGCTGGTTTAGAAGGGCGGAGTTGCCCACGTGGCCACGAATGCCCTCGAAAGGCGAAAACCCTAACGGACAGAAGACGTGGCCACGATCAAATTCGACGGCCTAGATCACCCTCGGTATATCGAAGGAACCGAGATTGGGGGTTGCATCTGACGGTTGAGTTCGAAAACCACGGCTACGATGCGTCGTGGGGCGAAACACACGAAAATCGTATTGACAGGTCACGATCGCCACGACCCGACGAGACCGCGCCACCTTAGCTGGGAAGCAAGAAGCTCTATCGGCAGACACGTGGCTCATCTCCCGTCAGAATCGGTTCCGCCTCAAAAGGGAGGGATTCCGCCTACAAATACTTGGCCTGACCCCACGAGTCGCGCGAAATTTGGCGCCCGAAGACTAATTTCGCCTTGACGATTCATTCGCCTTCAAAGGTAAAATTACGAATGAAGCCCATAGATTGACCTCGCTTAAACGGTTATACCCACGCCTCAGACGGCTAAGGGTTAGAGCAGAAATCTTAGCATTAAGCCTAAGAGAAACTGTTCAGCAACTCATCATACTGAGGGGAATAGTATGGCTAGCCCGATTCAAACGGTAATCGGTAAAGGCACATCAAACCCGTTGATAGCTGAGGGTTTGCTAAAAATCCTAAAAGAAATCAAATGCGCTTGCTTCGCCAAGAATTTCTTCATTCAAAGTATTCCAGACCACACGCAAGCCAGTTTAGGTCTGAAAACTTTGAAGGGGGTCTTGTAGACGGTAAAAAAATACCTCTGAGGAGCCTACAGGAAATTTGCCCACAAGAAGTCGCCTGCCTAAACCGCATGACCGTCAAATGTGCTCGGTTCCAGATTCGCCTGAATAATCGACTCGCTTGCACGAGTTGAGATCAGTTGGAATAGCGAAAGTTCGCCTTTCACGCAACTCGCCCGCCCGAGTCCAAAGACGAATCCGCCTGCAAACCTCAAGGCCACTAGCACAGCTGAGTATCCGCTACCCCACGTGCTGGGCCGGGCCATCCCATCTCTCTCGACCCGAAGGGAGAGAACACGGTACCCCCAGACCGTCAAGCGGTCGCTCACAGTACGAAGGCCTAGACAGGTGTCGAGTCAACCTGACCATTCATAAATGCGACTCACCTCAGCTGTCTGGGTCAAGAGCTGGATCCGCCGGCACTCGGCAGGTTGGCTAGACCCACTCGAGTACTGTGCACCTACTTCGCCGCCTCTCCTGACCGGAAAGGAGAAAGCACCGTGCTCAAAGCACGCCGGGCGGTCACGCACAGTACGAGTGATCGGACAGACACCTCATCGATCTGCGGACTCATAAATGCGGTTCATTAATGCTGGTCAAATCCACTCGTATAGCAGTCGTTCGTTGCCTCACACACAAGAATGGGCCTTCCCATCGTAGGTGACAGGACATAAAGCACAATCCCTGGAATGACCGTTCATGGTTTCGAGGAACAGCTAGACGTCTCTGAAGAAGATGTGGTCACATCCCACAATTCAAGGAGGAGTCAAGCTATCCTTCTTCCATTTAAAAGCCCCTTCCAGCACACTGGAGAAGAGGTCGCAAAACTTGGAGAAAAAGAGTTGAGACCAAGCTCTCTGCATAACCTTTTTGCATTGCAGCACCACTGCTTAGTTCCGAGCTCCCACGGCTCCAGACCCAGACGGAGCCACTCCAGACCCAGACGGAGCCACTCCAGACCCAGACGGAGCCACTCCAGACCCAGACGGAGCCACTCCAGACCCAGACGGAGCCACTCCAGACCCAGACGGAGCCACTCCAGACCCAGACGGAGCCACTCCAGACCCAGACGGAGCCACTCCAGACCCAGACGGAGCCACTCCAGACCCGGACAGAGCCACTCCAGGAATCCTTATCGGAGAAACGTCATCCCGACCCCCTGCCACTTGGATGGTCCCGACTGTCCCATCACAGCGAGCCTTCTTGGCCGCCTCCGCTCTGGAACTCTCGGCCACCGCCTCCCGCTGACGCTTCGAGAGAAGCGAGCTACTCGGGGATAGCAAAGGTGCCCCCATTTGTCCGATTGTCGGACTCTGAACCGGAGCTCGAACATCGGGAACCTCAGATTCGCCACCAGCATCGAAGCTCTCACAGTCCTCCACTGGATCCTCCGAGAACAACTCCCTAGCGGTTTGGTGGCCCCTTCTCTTTGAAGAACGGAGAGAGCCCCTGATGGGACGATCGCGTTCCGCCAGACATGAGCTTTGGAACCAGAAGTTGGCAGGGTCAGCACTAGCACCCCGATACCACCGACAGTACAAGAGCGTGTGGTGTAAATCGCGGTCCTTCGCAGGCAACTCAAAACGAGCTTGAGTACCTCCAGCATGGGTCCAGAACCACCCCCGAGCGCCGTCAACCAGTCCTCCTTCGAAGTGTAGGCGAGGGTTGGCGTTGCCCACATACAATTGATCATACCCAAACTGGCGGGCAAACCTGCAAGGGATGTATGGCTCGAGATAGCATGTGGAGCCTGTTCTCAGAACGTGATACCCTGGTCGAATGTCCACCAACCAGCGAAAGGCACCACGGGAAAGGATTGTGTGGTGATCCGCCGTCGGCGCATCCCTGAGAGATTCTCCATATCCACCCCCGCTAAAGTAAGGAAAAGATCGACGAAAATTATAGTGCCCGAAGTGGGAGAGCGTCTTCCTCGTATCGGGGATGTCCTTGCACTTCCAAGAGCACCTCTCCAAACGCTGGACGAAGGGAACAAACTTGTCTCCCTGAAGCGCTGCCGGGGCACTCATCAAGCATTCGCAGTGATAGACGAACCATGCCATCAAGTAGGTATACGGTAGCCCCACCCTAGGATTGGGGGTTCTGATAACTTCTCCTTCCCCCTCGTCGAGGACCGACACACGGCAGAATTGGCTCGTCAGAGTACGGAGCCCCCGATGGATACACGCTATCGTCGCCGATACCAGGGAATAAGCCTTCCCGTGAGCCAGGCAAACCGCCGGATACACGACCTCTATAGGAAGAGCCTCGAAGGAGTGAGTGGGGATTACGCACCTCTTCAGCCATAACATGAGGTACCCCGCGAGCAGCGCCTTCCCCGAAATGAGAAACTTCGCCTGATGATGGAATGAGTGAAGGACCGTACCAGCCTTAAATCCGCCCTCGTCGCGGTCAAGAGTAATGGTGCTTCCTTCTTTAGCTGTCCTCGCCTCCACTTCGGGCTGGTCGCACGCGCCTAACGGGAGAGCGGGCTTCCCCTTGACATCGTTCCCAGGGAACAGATAATCAGCCCAATTCTTGTGGCTAATCCCTGGGGTCTTCTTCCTCTTCCCCTTATGATCCGAGGCCCCTAAGGTACTGAGGCATATGTGGAAGTGACAGAGTAACTCCCACAGAGTTTCAACCGCCAGAGGGGAATTGTCCGACAGCTGATCGATCTCATCTTGATCAGGGACGTATTCCTCATAAGGGAAGTCTCCCAGAGGCAGCCCCGACACGTCGTGCATCTCGAAGGGGGTGATACCAAGCTCACCATTGGGAGTGAAAAACGTGCCGCTTTCCGCACAATACAATTCCAGAATGCTATGGAATTGAGAAGCGTTGATCCGCAGGCCATGTCGAGTGGCTTCGAGGGCCACATACAGCTCTGTGCCTTTGAGGTCAGCATTCTCGGCCAAAACATAGTCGGTGATCTTGGACCACCACGTGTCGCTGCCTGGCGCAGAGTAAACCCACCCCGGGGCCCTGAAGTCCTTCGGGGGAAAGCTTCCACCGACTCGGAAGAAGCGGTGACGGAAAGTCTCCGCCACCGCTGTCGATTCCCCCACGGGCGGTTCAGCAGACACTAAGCCAGGGCGCAGACCCGTCACGCGCTTACATGAGCTCTCCACTCCATACCCAGCCGTAGAACCCGTAAAGACGCCACAAGTGACCCCGTCCTGAGTGGGGGTCAAATCCCAGTTCATCGTCCGAGGAATCGCGAGGGACCGCAGCTCAACAATCGAAAACCCTCTCGGCATGCTGGGGAGGTAATAATGGGTCCCCTCTACCGTGCGGAACCACCGGCTCTCTTTGAGCAACAGGGCAGAAGGGTCGGTCATGGAGTCGCCGAACAGAAATTGAGGTTTCGGCAGCTCTGCCCTGGCCTCATCTGTCAGCGCCGCATTGGTCGTCAGCTCGCGCAGGGTCAAGTGATGACCATCCGTGACCCTCTGTACCAGACCATGCAGCTTATCAGCAGTGAACAAGGGTACTGGAGCCAACGAGGGAAAACGAGAAGGGGCCGTGTAGCTCTTAGCCCCGACGTGGCCAACGGCCACACCCTCCGGGAAAGCCTCATCAGGGAAGGTCGCTGCAACAAGAAATAGAAAGTCAATTGAGACAAAATCCGCTGTAGAGGTGAAATCGCCCATCGAACATAGGAAGGCGAAATCGCCTATCGAAAGGGGGAACCCACTTCGAACGAGGTCTGTCCCTACGGACTACACTCCCCTCTAATGGGAAGGGCCGAACTCGCCTTACGAAAAAGGGGTTCGTCTCCTCCCCACTGGAGAATTCGCCCGCGGGGACAGTACTCATCCTCTAAAGGCAAAATAGGGCAAACTTTGCCCCAAATCGGGGAAATAAGCAACACTCATCTCCCTAAATCCGACGCCTAAGGCCTGCAAGGGATCGCCCAACGAATCCATCAACGTACCTGGGCACGACTCCAGAGCACCAGCAGGCATGCCGGCAGAGAGACGGTCGGAGTAACGTCCGGGACCTGCACCCCTCACTTTGCACCTCTTAGATTTCGGAGTCATTGTAGGAGGAAGCGGGAATTCTTTCCGTGGAAGTTCCTTTCGAGATTTGAGAGCACGGTAACTCCCAAAAGAGGAAAATGGATGGTTTAGAAGGGCGGGGTTGCCCACGTGGCCACGAATGCCCTCGAAAGGCGAAAACCCTAACGGACAGAAGACGTGGCCACGATCAAATTCGACGGCCTAGATCACCCTCGGTATATCGAAGGAACCGAGATTGGGGGTTGCATCTGACGGTTGAGTTCGAAAACCACGGCTACGTGCGTCGTGGGGGCGAAACACACGAAAATCGTATTGACAGGTCACGATCGCCACGACCCGACGAGACCGCGCCGCCTTAGCTGGGAAGCACGAAGCTCTATCGGCAGACACGTGGCTCATCTCCCGTCAGAACCGGTTCCGCCTCAAAAGGGAGGGATTCCGCCTACAAATACTTGGCCTGACCCCACGAGTCGCGCGAAATTTGGCGCCCGAAGACTAATTTCGCCTTGACGATTCATTCGCCTTCAAAGGTAAAATTACGAATGAAGCCCATAGATTGACCTCGCTTAAACGGTTATACCCACGCCTCAGACGGCTAAGGGTTAGAGCAGAAATCTTAGCATTAAGCCTAAGAGAAACTGTTCGACAACTCATCAATCAAACGGTAATCGGTAAAGGCACATTAAACCCGTTGATAGCTGAGGGTTTGCTAAAAATCCTAAAAGAAATCAAATGCGCTTGCTTCGCCAAGAATTTCTTCATTCAAAGTATTCCAGACCACACGCAAGCCAGTTTAGGTCTGAAAACTTTGAAGGGGGTCTTGTAGACGGTAAAAAAATACCTCTGAGGAGCCTACAGGAAATTTGCCCACAAGAAGTCGCCTGCCTAAACCGCATGACCGTCAAATGTGCTCGGTTCCAGATTCGCCTGAATAATCGACTCGCTTGCACGAGTTGAGATCAGTTGGAATAGCGAAAGTTCGCCTTTCACGCAACTCGCCCGCCCGAGTCCAAAGACGAATCCGCCTGCAAACCTCAAGGCCACTAGCACAGCTGAGTATCCAGAGCTGGATCCGCCGGCACTCGGCAAGTTGGCTAGACCCACTCGAGTACTGTGCACCTACTTCGCCGCCTCTCCTGACCGGAAAGGAGAAAGCACCGTGCTCAAAGCACGCCGGGCGGTCACGCACAGTACAAGTGATCGGACAGACACTTCATCGATCTGCGAACTCATAAATGTGGTTCATTAATGCTGGTCAAGTCCACTCGGATAGCAGACGGCCGTTGCCTCATATACAAGGATGGGCCTTCCCATTTTAGGTGACAGGACATAAAGCACAATCCCTCGAATGACCATTCATGGTATCGAGGAACAGCTAGACGTCTCTGAAGGAGATATGGTCACATCCCATAATTCAAGGATGAGTCAAGCTGTCCCTCTTCCATTTAAAAGCCCCTTCCAGAGAACTGGAGGAGGGGTCGCAAACTTGGAGAAAAGAGTTGAGACCAAGCTCTCTGCATAATCTTTGCATTGCAGCATCACTGTTTAGTTCTGAGCTCCGACCGCCGGCGAACTAAGCAGACCCGAACTCTCCCGAGTTGAGCTTCTACTGCGAACTGAAGCTCTTCAGCAACCTCGATCGAACGGTCCAAGGGAAGCAGACTCGACACGAGCATCGAGCGAAGCGTCCTATAGCCACCTAAAGTCCCCACACAAAACAAAGAGGGCATTCCCTCTGCTTCTGTTGTAACCATTTGATTATTAGTTTGTAATAAGCTTTCTTATTAATACAAACGAGCACTCCCTGTTTTTGGGAAATCAAATTTACACCATACATCAGAGAATCATTTGCAATTACGCCAGATCAACTAGCTCAGATATTGCAAGGAGCGTTAGCTAAGCAGCGCGAAGAAATTAGAGCTGAAATCAAAACCGAGATGGAGTTGACAATGCAGAAGATGCAAGATTTGCAGGCTTAACAACACCAACTAGAGTCGAGTCAAAAATCTGAATCTAGCCAGTGTAATGCCATACCTGTATGTATAACCGAGGTCGCTAATGACCATGACGAGGATGAAACCATCTTCGCTGATCCTCTTTCTGATAAAGACAATTCCGGAAGCGGTCCGGCTAAGTCATCTACTCAACCTCCTCAAATCTATTTAAAGAAAAGTGAGGAATAGGACAAGAAGATGCAAGATCTTGAAAGCAAAATTAAAGCTCTGATGACGGCCCAGGAAGTGAAGAAAATGGGTATTCCATATCCGTACCCAAGGGAATGGGACTTAATCCCTTATCCCCTAAAATTTAGTCTAATTAACTTTACTCCTTTTGATGGTAGGGGCTCACCTACGCAACATTTAATCTATTTCAAATCTCATCTTGATGCGATCTCAGGGAATGAAGCTTTGATGGTACAGTCATTCGTCGGGAATCTTCGTGGCCCCGCCTTCGATTGGTACCACCGTCTTAAGCCAGGGAGTATAACCAGCTGTGATGATATGGAAGGATTGTTCCTAACCAATTTCTTTGACGACGACACGGAGGTCTCCATCGGTACTTTACTAGACGAAAAGCAGAAAAATAGGGAGTCAGTGGACGTTTTCGTCAAGCGATTCCGGAACAAAGCAGTGAACTGTCGGGATCCACTCACGAAAGAGTTTATTCTTCAGACATGTCATAATAACTTGTCTTTAGATGTATTAGAAGTCATGGGGGTTGTGCCCTCTAAAACATGGAAAGAGTTGAAGGTGAGAGGCGAGCAAGCCGAGCGTTTTCTCAAGAGAAAGAAGTTGGAGAGGGGTCAGCCACCAGCTAACCCTCAAAAACAAAAATTTAACCCTCGAGGAAGAGGGAGTGGATCCACAGCTACTGTTGATGCTCATCAAACATCACAACAACCGCAACAATAATAACCGCAACAATCATCTTTCCAGTTAGCACCACTTTAGAATCAGCATCCCCTGAGGCAGCCTAAAGCTTCGGAACCCAGATTCCCGAAAGAATATTCTTTCAAAGATGATAAAGTTTCGGTCATCTTCAAGTATCTATTAGATAATAACAAGATCAAACTTCCACCAGTCACAAATCAAGAAGAAGCGAAGAAGACTAATGACCCAAAGTATTTTGCATACCACAGAAGGGTCCATCATCCTACCAAGGCGTGTTACGTCTTGAAAGATAAAATATAGAATTTGATCGACGTTGGTATCGTGACTCCGAAACCAAAAGAAAAGAAAGTAGGTGTGAATGCTATATCTATTAGCTTTGGTTCGATTCCTTTATCCTGGTTCCAAGCCGAACCGATATCAAAAGTTAAAATGTAAACCATCAATGATGATCCTCATGGACAGCGTCAAAAGGGACTTGTGCCATATATAACCCCGAATGGCGAGGTCCTCTGGGTTCATCCCGATTTGCTTGGAGACGAACAGTGGACGATATCCAAACCTAAGAAGAAGTCAAAGAGCAAAGGAAAGGAGAAGTCCTGCTTCAGAGCTTCGGCGATCCCTGAGAAAAAGGATGAAGAAATCCTAGCTCTACCACTTTCTGAAGAGGAGCAAGAATCTTTCGCTACAAGGAGCGGGAATGAATACCGCTTTAATTATCCAAGTGCATCGGAACAACTAGCTGAATAGGGGGTGGTAAAAGCCGCGCCTTCTAAAACCCTTGCTGAGCTGGGGGTAGTTGCAACTTCTCCTGTAGCTTCTAGAAAACCTCAGCAACCAGCTAAGCAAAAGGAAAAAGAAACCCAACATAAAGAAGTTCAAGTTCCGAGGCAGTCTTGTTTGAATCGACCAATTGGACGAGATAAACCGGGAAGCTCGAATGCTCCATATTGTTTCGATGTTATGGCTCAATTAGCTAATATCCCAGCAAGGATCACGCTGTACGAGTTACTGCGCCTTTCGAAAGATACTAGAGAAGCTTTATAAGAAGCCTTAGCCGATTCTGAGGTATTTCTCACTCAGATTAAACCAACTCCCGAAGAGCCAGAGTCGTCAATTCAGCACTTCAACTTGGCAGCCACAAAATTCCCTTGCATTGCTTTTACCAAAGAAGATATGCAAGTCAAGAATTCAAAATATGATAGGCCTTTATACTTCACTGGATATATTGGCTCGAGCGTTGTCAACCAGATTCAAGTTGATACGAGTTTCGTTGTTAGTATCATGCCACTTTGGTTGATGTACCATCTCGAAATTCCCACCAACAAGCTAGCCTCAACAGGAACCGTTATTTACGGATTTAATACTAGTGGGTTAAGGCCGCTGGGAAAAATCCGGGTGAAGTGTCAACTCGGAGACTTGAAGTCAGAGGTCACTTGTTATGTGATGATGCAGAGACTTCTTATAATTTGCTGTTGGGTTGCCTATAGATCCACAGTAATCTTATAGTTCCCTCCACCCTCCATCAGTGTCTGAAATACGTTAACACTAATAACGAGGTTAAGATGGTGGTTGCAGATAAGCAACCATTTAAGGGGTTAGAAAATTATTTTACTAACTCCCTTTTTTATGGTGCTGAATCCGATACTGAACCATCGGCCCATGGTACAGACAGCGGAGAAGAAGCTGATACCGAAGCTGGGCTCGATTATAGTGAAGGTCTTGTACTAAATGACATTGAACCTCTTGTAATCGATCTTGACGGTGACGAATCGTCGGATGAAAGTTGTAACTGGCAACTTGCCGATGAAATAATAAATGATGATTTAGAGTACTCGTGTTGTCTCGATAATGTAATGCAGGAATTGTATGACGACCCTAATCTACACATGCCACTTCGTTCGTCTTGTACGACGACGAAACACATCCAAAATTCATTCGGAACGACTATGATCCTACCCGCAAAGACAGGGGATGAAAAGGAAATAGTCTTTAGAAAGGGAGAACCATCCCCTACTCCCGATCTTTTTTTGAACACTAATTCAGATGATGAAGAACTCGGACGACATTTCTCTCGGTATAGTTCACAAGCCAATGGCTACATGAGAATGCAAGGCTATGACCTCTCGCTCGGTGAAGGTCTTCATTTTGATCAAGGTGCCAGGGTTCCACCCCGTCCTGTTTATGTACCAAAAGGAAAACCGGATAATTATTACAGCTATAGAAGGGGTTTATGTTACATCTCGTCATCTGATGATGAATATTGCAGGCAAATCATTAATCAACTAACAAATAAAAGTGAGTATTCATCCGATACTTCAACTTGGGATTCTGACACTAGCATCGGAGAAACGTTCAAAAGATTAATGTCAAACATGACTGTAGTCGATCCTTCTACTACAGAAGAAGATGATCAATTATCCACTTGGGAAGATCCCTGGGTACATTACATGAATGTTCAATACAGCGATCGATTTGAACAGAGAGAACCTCGTACTGAGGATAGAGTAGTCCAAGTTAATATGGGTGACGAAATTAATCCGAAACCTATATTTATTAGCGGTGATCTTTCACCTGATGAGAAAGAGGAAGTAATCGCACTCATTAGAGAGTATATCGACATTTTTGCTTGGAATTACGAAGATATGCCGGGACTCGACCCAAATGTAGCAATGCACAACCTTAACATTAAACCGGATGTTAAACCTGTCAAGCAACAACAAAGACGGTTTCGTCCATAAATTATGGAGGCAATAGAAACTGAAGTCAAGAAACTGATTGATTCAGGCTTTGTCAGAGAAGAACAACATCCTGATTGGTTGGCCAATATTGTTCCAGTCCTTAAAAAGAATGGGAAGATCAGAATCTGTATTGACTTTAGAGATCTGAATACAGCCTGCCCTAAAGATGATTTTCCTCTACCAATTACAGATGTCATTATTGACAACACATGTGGGTTCGAGAGAATGTCATTTATGGATGGATTTTCTTGGTATAATCAGATCAAGATGCACCCGGACGATAAAAAACATACAACATTCAGAACGCCCCTTGGCGTCTTATGTTACACTGTTATGCCTTTCGGTTTGAAGAACGCTGGCGCCACATACCAAAGGGTAATGACGAAGATCTTTCAAGAGCACCTTCGGAAGACCGTTGAATGCTACGTTGTTGACCTGGTTATTAAAAGCCGTGATAAGAACAACCATATTAACGATCTGAAGACGATGTTCGATCTTATGAGAACTCATCAGTTGAAGATAAACCCGAATAAATCCTTCCTTGGAATGTCCAGCGGTAAGTTTCTTGGGTTCGTCGTCACTACAAAAGGTATTCATATCGATCCTGATAAAGTGAAGATGATATATGAATTACAACCCCTAAGAAATCTTAAAGAACTCAGAGGACTACAAGGTCGATTGGCCTATATCCGTCGGTTTATATCGAACCTATCAAGAAATTGTCAGTCGTTCTCTAAACTCACGAAGAAAGACGTGTCGTTCGTTTGGGATGAAGCATGTCAAAAGGCATTCGAGGATATAAAAACATATCTAGCGAATCCGCCTATTCTTGTTGCACCAAAATCGGGCAGATCGTTTTTAATTTACGTCAAAGCGACGAGCAATTCGTTAAGTGCATTGCTCGCACAGGATGACGATAACGGTCACGAACAAGCTGTGTATTATTTAAGTCGTACATTGGTAGGAGCTGAATCTTGCTATCCGAAGATCGAGAAAGAATGCCTCGCCCTGGTATTCGCAATCTAAAAAATGCGATATTATTTAGTTGGACAGACAATTTATGTCATTTCCCACGTAAACCCAATTTGAGTATTCATGACTCAACCGGCCTCCATGAATTGGCGTTTAGCCAGGTGGGCATTATTCTTATCACAATATGATTTGCATTTCAAGCAGCAAAAATCTGTTAAGGGACAAGCTATTTGTGATCTTTTGGCGGTAAACCCTACAAGAGATACAGCCGAGTTGTATGACGACCTGTCAGATGAAACTCACGAAGTTAATACTACGTCACATCAACCAGTGTAGTAATTATACTTCGATGGGGCTTCCCGAGCAACCAATGTGGCGAGCGCACCCGGATGTTCTAAAATTTCCTTAGGAGTGGGGGTCGTTTTAGTTTCCCCGGGAAAGCATGTTTTGCCTAGAGCATATTCATTGACCGAACCATGTTCTAATAACGTGGCCAAGTATAATGCATTAATAATTGAACTTAATTTTGCCAAAGAGCTGGGGGTCGAATACCTTGAAGCTTTTGATGATTCTCAATTGGTAGTTAATCAAATACGAGGAGAGTATGAAGTCAGAAATTGAGATCTGATTTCATACTACCAGGTAGCCATCGAGATGGCAAGCTCATTTGAAGAATTTTTTATCGAGTACGTTCCACGTCTCCAAAATTCATATGCAGGCGCTTTGGCAGCATTGTCGGTATCTCTGGCTCAGCCTCTCGAAACGGGGCAATTAATTACAGTGAGAACTCATCAGCTTATTGTTCCAATCTATGATTCGATTGCCAAAGAAGCACACTCAATGAGAGTTAAACCCGAAGTTTAAGATTGGCGTTTCCCTATTATCGATTATGTCCTACATGGTATCTTACCTGAAGATGTAAGAGAAAGGGATTTGATTCGGCGAAGAGCACCGAGATTTTACTACAATGATACATCATAAATATTGTATCGACGGTCGTACGATGGTCTATTACTCCGTTGTCTATCCAATAAAGAAGCGGAACAAGCACTCAAAGAGGCGCATGATGGGACATGCGGTGCACATCAGCCCGGTCCTAAACTCTGCGACCGACTTAGGAGAATGAGATATTACTGGCCAACTATGGTAAAGGATGCAGTTGACTATGCCCGACAATATCACGTATGTCAGTTACATGCAAATTATATGCATCAGTCACCAGAATACTTACACCCATCAGCGACGTCATGGCCATTTGAAACATGGGGAATGAACATTGTGGGTCCTATTTTCCCGCCTTCGGTTAAAGGTGACTGTTTTATTCTGGCAATCACTGATTACTTCTCAAAATAGGCAGAAGCAGTTCCACTTAAAGAGGTAAAGACGAGTGATGTTATCAAATTCATTAAATACCACATCATATATCGGTATGGTGTCCCAAGGCGAATAGTGCACGATAATGGTCCTCAATTCGTTAGCATTGCATTTATCAAATTCTGCGGTAAATTCAGGATTAAGGACGTTTCATCGACTGCTTATAATCCCACAGCTAACGAATTGGCCGAAGCTTTTAACAAGACTATTATCAAGATTTTGGCAAAACTTATGAAAACCAATAAGCGAGATTGGGACGACAAACTCGGTGAAGCCCTGTGGGCTTATCGTACAACTGTCTGCATGCCAACGGGAGCAACCCCATACTCCTTAACATATGGATGTGAAGCTGTCCTGCCTTTAGAAATACAAATTCCCTCTCTCCGCATCGCTCCAGCAACGGGAATGACGACGGAAGAACATCACCAGAAACGTCTCGAAGAATTAGAGATGTTACATGAAAAATGCTTAGAAGCTCAGCAACAGATCGAGTTTTATCAGGCTAGAATTTCTCGGGCTTTCGATAAAAAGGTCCGACGATGAAGCTTTAAGAAAGGAGATCTGGTTCTTACCATTCGAAGACCCATGATTCTCAATTCCAAGAAGAAAGGAAAATTCCAACCCAAATGGGAAGGACCGTTTATAATAGAAACAGTCTATTCTAACGGTGCGTATCGCCTGATCACCAAGGATGGCAACAAGTTAATAATGTCAATAAATGGGAAGTTCCTGAAGAAGTACTATCCGTAGTATGTTCAGAATAACCTATGTAAAATGGGAAGTTCCTAAAGAAGTATTATCCGTATATTCAGGATAACCTTTGTAAAACGGGAAATTCCTAGAGAATACTATATAGTATATCTTTAAGATAACCCAAGATCAGTTGATTATCCTAAATAGAAACTGATCATTTGAATAATCCATTCTTAATTATCATAAAATGATTAAGATTCTGTTACTGCTTTTGTTGAGATGAGATTCAATAACAGAATACAGTTAATCTTTCCTCACAAAACCCCCGTAATGCGATCATGGAAGGGGAAACTCGATGATTCGTAGCCCCGCACCACAAAACCCCTCACCGATCGAATTGACCGACAGTGGGTCCACCAAAATCCGTCATGCATTAAAATCCTTCAAACTTCCATTGTATCTGTTTTCTAACATTCCCAATGCTGAAATTATGATACAATGTCAAAAAATTCAGGTTATCGGTCTATATCAGTCGCCGAATCATTTCGTGTCAAATTCTTGTGTTTAACATCAAAAATTCCCACTGAGTAGTTTGTACAAGTCAACAAACCCATTGTTATTTGTACCCCACTCCCATTCCTTACCTAGTCAAACTTTCCTACAGTTAGGACCAAAACCAAAATCCCCTCTTGATTCTTTCCATGAATGAGAGGTCCACAAATTGAACGATCAAATCTGTAAACAGTTAGGATCGTCTTCAAGCTCCCACTCGGTCAAACCTTACTACAGTTAGGACCACAACCAAAATCTCCTTTTGATTCATTTCACGAACAGAGGTCTACTTTCGAATTGAATAATCAAACCTTATGATAGTTAGGATTATTCAAACCAGTCCGGATTCTCTAAGTGGGGATCCCACTTTGAGTTTCCTTTACACTAGGAGATAGATCAATATAAAATTCTTAATCTCCGATTTTGGGTTTATCTCTACCAACAAACAAGAGACCAGAAGATAGAGTATAAAATTCTTAATCTCCGATTTTAGGGGTTATCTCTATCAACAAACAAGAGACCAGGAGATAGAATATAAAATTCTTCCTCTCCGATTTCGGGTTTATCTTTACCAACAAACAAGAGATCAGGAGGTAGAATATAAAATTCTCTCTCCAATTTTGGGTTCATCTCTACTAACAAACAAGAGATTGAAAGATAGAATATCCAATTCTTTCTTTATAATATTGGGTTTGTTATCCTATATAGGAAACATAACCTACTTACATTTCAAAATCCATGTCGTTCATGCATGGGGGATGTTATCTCTATCCCTTATTAGATATAAGCCTACATCTAACACATGTAGCCTACATATTCAATCTTTTAGTTCAAAGTCTAAGAGAATTTAGTTCTTTTAGCCCAATGTTATATGTGAAACGGATTTAGATAATTCACATACTAACCCGATTCAAACGGTAGTCGATAAAGGCATATCAAATCCATTGATAGCTGAGGATTTGCCAAAAAAATCCTATAAGTATTATGGTTATTTATTCTAAACAAGAACGAGTAATCATGATAAAATCTCAATAAGCAAAAGAGTTCACTATATTCACCAAAAACATTCAAACAAAGCCACATAAGAAAATATATGTTCTCAAAATTACAAAAGCTTATAATGACGGATTTGATCCTCTAGTTGGGAGAGCTCTGTTGTATAAGCTTGTTCAAGCTCAGATACCAAATTAGCTTTAAAGCTTTCTTCATCAACACTTTGAATTTTGGCGACTTCTTGTTCCTTGTCGGCGAAAATCTTGTCTTGAAGATTCAGCTGCCGAAATAGGTTCTCCTCAGCTTGAGTTACCTCCACCAGATCGGACTCTAAAACTTCATGGGCATCCCTAGCTTTCACAAGTTGCTCTTCTAAGCGGGCCATCTCTGCTCGACTCGACTCTAAGTCACGATACAGGTCAACCTTGGCTTGTGTCTTCTTGGCAACACTCACCCTAAGTTGATTAATGCGGGTTTTTAGCCTTTGAAGTTCAGATTCAGCGGACTTCTGAGAATCACGCCATGCCTACAATCTCAAGTCCATTCGAGGAGCAATATAAGAAGGCGCGCCGTTAGCACGAAGACTCTTCAAATGTTCGATGTTTTGTTTAAGGTCGGCTAAGTAAGCTTCGATCGAATCGGCTAGTTCAGCGTATCCGTCTTCTCTAATTCCTGATACATGGTGGTCGAGAGATATCCTAAAATGTTCGAAAGGTGATCCTTTAAGGATGATTCTATCAACCATAGTGTTTAAGAAAGAGACAAAACTTTGGACATCAGAGCAAATGACAGCTTTGTCCGGGTCTTCGTCTATTAATAAAGTTTGAATACGTTCAGACAAGGATGAAGGAGCTACAAAGAGAACAAATAAAATAAGTGTAAGATATATATGCTCGCGCATAGCAATGAACGGAAATATATCAAGTTTACTGAAAGACCCCACAACTGGGTTACCTTGGCTTGTCAATGTTGTAGTGGGCTCCACAACAACCGGAATTTGTTCGGGAATAACGCTTGTTGGTTGACTCGCTACATCAGACGGTTGTTCGCTTGAAGCTTCTAACGATTTTGGGCCCAAATCAACAAATCCTTGATAAACGGGTTCTATAAACAAGATAAAGATGAATAAATGCTCCAAAAGTATGATTCAATTATAAAACACATTAAGGACGTGATGTACCAAGTGGAGTAGCAGTTGTGATGGTTTGCTCTTCCATGGTTGCCTTCGACACTCCGACTTCGGGAACAAATGGAGACAGATCAGAAATGGCAACGGGTTCAGTCCCAGCAATATCAGAAGTTGGAGGAATAATAGCTGATGGATCAATTTCAGCCGAAGGACCTGCCAAAAGCAGGAAACCTAGGCCTTCAGGTTGGTCGCATGCACCAATGATAGTAGACGCATCAACTTCAATCGTTAGTCCTACGACTGAATTTCTTATTTAGTCATTAAAATAAGAAACAAGAGCTTAATTGAAGACTTAAGTTCGAAAGTACATACCCTCTGATGTACTTACTTCAGTGGAACTAACTCTAGTAGTTGGTTCTGTGGTAGCAGTTGGATCTTGATCTGACAGTAGATCGGAAATGCGTTGATGGTCATCTTTAGAGATATCGAGATTGAAATCATGTTCGATAAAATCTCCGATCATCGCATCATGGGTAACTTCCTGCTCTCTTGGCTCATTCGCAGGAGTGTCTACAAAGCAAAAAAGACTCATCAGTACGCGTATAAAAGTATGAATGAATCAAGCTGAATAAAAAAATTACCTCCAACAACAGCAGTAGAGTCGGCAGTGCTACTACTCACGCTTACTTCAGTTAGTTTAACTGAAAGAAGATAAAGCGCACATGTTAGTAGAAGAAGAACATGCTCCGATTCATTGATTTCTCTGAATAGCCCTCCAAATAAGAGAATGTTTATACCTGTGTCGGTGGTCTGCGGAGTCGATGCAGTAACCAGAGGAACATCCACGTCTGCACCAACGGGCTTATCACTCATCGCTTGGTGCATTTGTTGAGTGAAATTTGATTCATCAACATCCATTAAGCGAGGGGAGGAAGGTTCGGGCATAATTTCTCCTTCTTCTTCTGGCTCACCGGCGACAGAAAAAAGAATAAATAAGAGTTTATATTCAAAGAAAAACAAAATAAGATAATAAAAAGAGATGAGAATGAAATTCTACCTCCTGCGTCAATCGAAAAGTCTTGGGTAAACTCCTCTTCAGATAAAGGGGGGAGTTTACGTTGCCAATGTGCAATCTTCTTAATTCTTTTGGATGAGTGAGTGACTGTCGGGATCTCAGAACTTTCATGATGAAATTTAGTACGCAGTTCAGTTCCGTGAGAAGGTCGAGGTTGAGCTTCAGAAGAAACGAGGGATCATGGTCTTTTCCGGCGAATAAGTGATTGAGCGTCCTCTTCTTCTTCCTCTTCTTCTTCTTCTTCTTCCAAGACAGGCCATTTAACGATCATTCTATTAGAAGATGACAAAGGAACATTCTTCTCCTTTATTTGTATACCCTTTGAAGGAGCATGTGGTGACTTAGGTGAGGAAGCACGACGAGTCCTGTGGGCTACAGGAGAAGGAGGGGTATCAGCTCCAGCTTTATTCTCAGAATCACCTTCCTCACTGGATGTTTCAAACTCATCACTTTCGTCGAAATCTGCCACTTGTTTTCCTTTACGAGAGGACGTAGTAGCACCTTTTCCACCCCTAGATGTCACAGTCCTCCGGACCACTTCAGTAGTGACCCGAGAAACAGCTTCGGCTTCTAACTCGACAATTCTCCTCTTCTTCGTGGGTGTATTGGTGGCTAAGAGCCACCGACAATAGAGAAAATTCACACGAAGCTCGCGCTCAGCGATGGGTAGGCTAAATTGAGCACCGGTACAGCCGACGATATTCCAAAACCAGGCTCGCACCCCATCAGTGAGACCTCCACAGGTCGTAGGCCATCTGCTTGGGTTCCCGACATATAATTGATCGTAGCCAAATTGTTGTGCAAATCTACAGGGAAAATAAGGCTCTATTCTACAAATGTTCTTCGACCGAAAAACCATATAACCTGGTTGAATATTCATCAGCCAGTGAAAGCCGCCCAAATTAAGAGAGGTCCTATTAGACCCAAGCATTTCCTCATTGGCGAGCATCTCATTATAAGCACCTGAGAATCGGGGGAAACATTTATGGAATTCCCAACACTTAGCCACCCTAAATTGCCGTACTACGTCGTGCCATTGTCGGGATGGATTCAACCATTTGCATCCTTCCAAGAGTTGTAGCAAATGAATCTCCGGGTCAGAAATCTTGGGAACCGACATCATATCAGATCATTGAGGAACCAGCCAAGTCATTAAATACGAGTACGATAGTTCTACTCTCGACATAGGAATTTTGCTGGAAGGCTCCGCACCTACTTGTGTGAAAGTCTTAGCTAAACTACGTAGCCCGCTGTGGATGCCGGCGATCATGGCAGAGAGTAACGATAATCGGGCCCCAACAGCTAGCTGAACAGCAGGAAATAGAACCTCAAGTGGGAGAGCATCCGAAGGTTGATGTGGCACCACACACCTCTTTAGCCAAATGGCTAAGTACCCGGCAAGGAGAGTTTCTGATCTCATTTTCTTTGTGGCCTACCATAAGAAGGTCCTGAACTTCGTACCGCTCGGGAAGCCGGCTTCAAATGATCCAGTAGTATAGGACTGAGCATCGATCTTCGTTATTAGCCTATTGATCTCAGAGGGAGTCAGCGTAGGCGATTCACAAACCGCTTCACCAGTCGAACTTTCGAGATTCTGGAATAAATAATCGGTGAATTGCTTAAGACTGACTCGAGCTGACTTCTTACTTTTCACCTCAATTCTGGCTATCGTTGTCTGATAATGACAGGTTAATTCCCAAAGAATATCATAGGCAACAGATCCAGCCCTCTTCATCCTCATAAGCTGACGATTAGCGAGGAAGTATTCTTGGTATGGGGTATTCCCTATCGGTAATCCCGATACCTTCATCATCTCATAGAGTGGAAGCCCTAATTCCCCATATTTGGTGAAGAATGTGTTTGTATCTGGGTTATAAGATTCAAACAAGGCTAGAAAGTGGTCGACGCTTATCGAAAGGCCGTACATGCTAGCTCGAATCGGGACGTCTAACCCAATGTTGGCTAATTCTTGTCCCCAGCGCCCAAGCACATAGTTAGTCATCCTGGACTACCATTTATCTGCAAGTGAATGGACCCAACCGAAGCATCTAAACTTATTGAGGGGAAATTCTCTACCTAGTCTAGCAAGCTGGGTTTTCACTGTATTGGCCCTTATCATCAATTCATTCTGAGGTGCACTATCTGAGCCAAGTACCCCCGGGTGAAGGCCACGAACAGTATGTCGGCCACTAGCGCCAGGTGCCCTAACATCATTACCTATGAACCCGCAATAGATGCGTTCATGATCCTCTGTCAAATGCCATGACATTTTTCTCGATACTGTCAAGTTTCGTAATTGCAGCAACGAGTAATGTCGGGGAAACGAGGGAAGAAATAGGAGATCTCCATCGGAGTCGTTCAACCAAACTTCTGGACTACATGAAAGAACATCAGGATCCTCTATAGAGTCTCCGAACAAGTAATTAGGTTTCTTTAACGGTTCGGTAGAGTCTCGTATGGGTGTCAAGGGTAAATCGGTCAACAATTGTCGCAAAGTACGACGACTCCCTTCACGAACCAGTTCAGGAATACTATCAGCATAATTTTCATTAAATTGACGGATTTCTCTAACAAGAAAGTCACCATTGAAAAAGTCGCGGAAGGGAAATGGACTGCAAACAAAGTGGAGGCACGATTAGAAGGGGAGATGGTCAAAAGAATGGAGACCATCTCTTTTTAGTAGCCGCGGCAGTGTTCACTATCACGTGTTGCCGCGACAGTATACACTGCCACGTTTAGCCACGGCAATACCTGCTGTCGCGGTAATAGAGCAGCGGCCGTTCGTTTTGAAAAGCCATGAGTTCAAGCAAAACTCGTATCTTGGCCGTGGGACATGTCTTGATTAAACAAGATATGTATTCTATAGCGTCAATCCCCTCGAAGGAGGATGTCAACTTTTCCCGGATGCCTCTCCAAGGAGACAAACGAGGTTGTATACACAAACTTAGCAATTTTAGACAGAGAAAAGTATGAAAAGCTACCTCGAAAGAAGTAGCCAGCGGCCTCGACCTCTTCCGATGCTTGGGCCACTGATTTGCCCTTGGAAACACAAGCCTTCTTGGAGACATGGTGAAATCAACCTAAAGAACCAATAAATTAGGGGTTTAGATGAAATCTCAAGCAAAGATCAAAATAAAACCCTAAAGTACGACCTATGGGTTCGGTTTTACCAGTGGACAAGAAGAGTTAGGCTCGAAGGTGAAAGGACTGAAGCAAATCTCAAATCTAGGGAAAGAACTTGAAACCCTAGAGCTTGTTCGAACAGAATCAGACCGAATATGAAGAGATAGGGAGGAGAAGAGGCTTAAGAATCCTTTTATAGGGTTTTGAAGAAGGTTTCGAATCCAGAAGAGCGGGGAAAGATGACCCGAAAAAGCCCAGCGATTAGGTTATAAACCCGACTGGCCAACCCTATGCGCGGCAGTCTATGCTGGCGCGCTAGCGCACGGCAGTCGACGCTGACGCGCATTAGCATGGCAGTCGATGCTGACGCGCTAGCGCGCTGCAATTGACGTTGAAGGGCGTGTCCTCGTGTGAGCGCATCAGTTGATACTGACGCGCAAAAGCATCATGTGCACACAATGATTTCAAGTGTATTCGCATATGTATACTTCTCATTGTACTTGGAATGCATACCCAAGAACTCTGATGAGTATATGAGTATAAATTGTATCTCCTTGAACCTCCCAATGGGTATATGAGGTTAAACTATTTCCCGAACACTCCAATAAAGTATATGAGTATAAACCATTCCTTCGCCAGCTTTAGTTCAAGACTTCGACAACGGTCAAGTGATAAACACAGAACCGAAAGAATTTTAGCTATTCTACAAAGCATTGAATAGACTAAAAGATGAAGAAGTCAGGAATTGAAGCTATTCACATACCATTCTACGCAACCTCCTCAACTAAGTACTGAAGGGATTGTAAGTAAAACTTATCTTATCCAAAGTATCCCAGACTCTTCTATAAAATAACGAGTCTGAGATACTTTGGAGGGGGTATCTGTAGGGGTAAAAAATGCTCATAAATATCCAAATACTACTCAAGACAAAGAGAAAATGTCATCATCTTAGTTAGAAGGGGATCATCCAAGGGAAGCGAAACAACATAGAAGAACAATGTGCACACCAACGACAAAATACACTGACAAGCGATGCGTATAGGTGCGGCAGCCTATAGTGACGCGCATAAGGCGTGGTAGCCCATGGTGACGTGCCAAAGGCGCGACAGTAAAGTATGACGCGCCAAAGGCGCGGCAGCAAAGTATGACGCGCAAATGGCAGAGTAGCCTCTTATGTAAATTGTTGATAGTTTTTAACATCTCTTGAAGGTCCATGTGGTGGCATTTCAAAAAGAGAACGTGTATTGACGTGGACAAGCAGTTAAACCACCAAAAAAGTGGTTAAAAGTCGTGGGAGGACGGTTTCAAACATGATGGAACGTGGCTGGAACTATCTCTTTGGCCGCGCCAGTCCACACTGACATGCTAATAGCCGCGGCAGCGTAGATTGACGCGCCAAAAAGAGGTGTAGTTGGTCAGTTGTTTTGCCCCCATTTCAACTGTAGTGCATCCCTATCCCTATAAATACCTTCCTAGACACGAAGCAAAGGACAGAGAGCAGATTGGAGCATAAATACTTGAGCTTTTGGTGATTTTGAGCAAGGAAGAGAGAGAGTCTTTATCTTTCATAAACAGCTCTTAGTGATTCCTAAAGATCTAAGCTCTGACTTAATCTTTGGAAGAGTGAACATCTTACATTGATAAAACATTCACTTCAAATTCCTATTTCGGTAAACGAAGAAGGAACCCCTAAACCCCGTCATAATCTGTGATTTGGTAGTCCACAAGCGAAAGCACTCCCGGCACAGATAAAGTCCCACAAAATAGAAATCGATAAACAATTTCTGTGTTATTTTCTAGAGAGTTGTAATTTTCTTTTTTGTGGTGTAAGAGAAGTCTTATAAAAAGGCTATTTCTTTTGAATTTGTTGTAATCGATTAAAGATATAATGAATTCCATAATAGCATCAACTTTCGACGAAAACACTTATCACCAGTGTATCCTAAACGCATGTGCCATAACCTGGTAGTGTCCTCCTTTTTAGTGATAGAAGCTGTCAGACCCCCTATAATTGTCTTGCCCTTCAAGTAGTATAGATTGTTTTTCCTGACACCTCGCATCACGACCATAGAAACATTCATGACCTTTACATTAATATACTCTAAGGTCACACGATAACCTGCTGCCTCCAAAGTACCAAGTGAAATGATGTTCTTCGTCAACTGCAGCACGAACATCACTTCTTTCAACTCCCTAACCACTCTGTCATGCATCCTGATCTGGATTGAAGCAATACTACCAATATGGCATACGTGATCAATACCCATAAGCACGACATCCCCTTTTTCCACCTCCTCAAAACTGGAGAACCAATCTCTTCTAGGATAAATATGATATGTGGCTCCTGAATCCAACATCCACTCCATAGAGTCGGCATAGCAAACTGATGGTAGTATAGTGTACGAATAGCCTAAAGAATCTGAATCTAAATGTTCGTCAGCAACTTTTGTAACATTTACTTCTGAAGCTTATGCAGCTTTCCCCTTATTCTTCCTGGCTTTGTTCTTCAACTTTGGGCAGTCGATCTTTCAATGTCCCTCTTATTTACAAAAACGATATTGATTTCTACCAACACTCTTATAGCCACCTCTATTCTTCAATTTTGAGTGGTTGACTTGGTGACGGTTTAGACTACGGCCTCGAACTGCTAATGCATCTCCCGATGCCTTCTCGGAGGGTTCGCCATTACTCTTCCTCAACTCATAATTCACCAACGCCGAGGTTACCTCCTTGTAACTAACAGTAATTCTTCCATTGATCATAGTGAGAACGAATGTACCATAATCATCCTCTAGCAATGAATACAAAAGTATCATCACCTTGTCTTCATCCTCAACCATGATGTCCACATTAGCCATATCTGAAAGTAATTTCATGAAGTTGTTGACATGCTCCTAATGGAAACTCCCCTCTTCATCTTGAACTGGTAAAACCTCTTCTTCAAGTGAAGCAAATTCTCAATGCTCTTAGTAAGATACTTCTCATTGAGTGTTTCTCACAACCTCTTCATCGACGTCTCGTTCATCACATCATAAATAAGATCCGACGTCAAGCATGACCGAATAACTCCACAAGTCCTACTGTTTATCTTCTTCCAAACATTATCCTCCATGTCAGCTGGTTTCTCTTGTAACTCAAGAGTCTTCTCTAAATTCTATGCATCTAACACATCCATCACCTGACACCTCCACAAACTAAAATTGATCTTGCCATTAAACTTCAGAACATTAATCTTAGTGTTATTGATGCTCAGACTCTGTATCGCTTTCGTAAGAGACAAACCCAATGTGCTTGCTTTACCCATGTTGATGATCTAACTCTTCAAATAAGAATCCTTCAGCGAATCCTTCAAACAAGCCCCAAGCCAAACCCGAAGCTCTGATACCACTTGTTGTGCGCAGCGAAACTCAAATCACACGAAAGTGCACGAACAAGGACGAGATAAATCACAACCACACCAGCAAAACACAATCACCATAGTAAGACAAATAAATTTTACATGATTCAGCAAGTTTCCTACGTCCACGGTGCAAGGAGGGGGGAGTTCTTACTATTAGAAATCAAGAGAATACAAATAGGGTTATAAATCTCACTAATAAACCCTAGAACAAAGCTCTCTAGATCTCTCACAAATTCTCCCATAATTGATGCACTATCCTCTCTCAAAAGTCGGCTCAAATCGTCATTGCTTAACCCTAACTAATCAGGTTTAAGGTTATATACCTACAGTAAACAAAACGGGTTAAAACCTAGCACTCAACTTCAAACCCGATTGGCGGTCGACCACCAAAATCACTGTGGTTGACCGTCCAGCAATCGACAGAACCCAGAAAGTTACAGCGTTTGCTTCGGTCGACAACCGCGATCGACCGAAATCGATTCTAGAGAAGAAATCGATTACAGGGTTGTCACGGTCGACCGCGACGATCGACCATCTCGATTCCAGAACTCAGCTCAGACTTTATGCATGTTTTCGGTCGACCGCAGCTGACTCGCGGTCGACCGGCAAGTTGCCTGACAGTTTTCTACTTGTTTCCTAAGCTGTTCTTCGTCATGTTCATCACTTCTACTTGATATAATCCTATAATGGGTGTTTATCTCAAATCCTATAATTTTAGGATATGGATTTTACCATGGGATTTGAAATCCATAGGTTTTTTTAACATGGATTGAGATTTCTAAAATATTGTTTATTTCATTAATATTTTAGGATATGTAATCCTATAATTTGTATTTTGTTTGTTTCAAACTCAAATTCTATCATTAAAAATTTTAGAATTTGAAATCTAGCCTAAATCCTCTCTCAAAGAAGAGATTTCACAAATGCTATAATATTTAGTTTTTTTTATTATTTGGGTATTCAATCCCAAAATTTATTTTGAATCAAACAAAGGTTATGGAATCCATAAACTTAAAAAAATCCATTTTTTCATTCTAGAATTTGTAATCCACCCTATATCCCCAAAAAAAGTTGAAACAAACACCCCCTAAGCACTCCTCCTAATATCATACAATATCTATAGATAAGATGGCTTGATGGACATGTTTTTGAATTGATATTGAGCAATTTTCTAGAATATTAGTCCTTGTAAATATTCACTATGGTGGTCCTCATATTGCATCAAATTCTATGGGATTGAGAGACTCAATTTTTGCTAGCAAATTAGATTTGAAGAATGTCCTTATTTGTAATTGTAATTTTTTTTTGGGAGAAATGTGTCAAGGCCCAAAAAAAAAGGGGATGTGACCAAGCCCCCCTTAATTTATTTTTTTTGTGCCAAAGCCCCCAATACATGAAGTTATGATGTATCAGCCCTTTTTATATTTCCGAGACAACAGAAAGAGAAACTTTTTTGGAAAACTCAAAACTACCCTTTTTACTTGTTCCCCCCAAAACTTGGTTGTCCTCTCTCTCTCTCTCTCTCTCTCTCTCTCTCTCTCTCTCTCCCCTCTCTCCTCTCTCTGCACGCCCAGACCTCCTCAAACCTCCGTCATTTCGAGAATCCATATTCAAAACCCTAGTTTTCACTCAAGCGTCTAGTAAATCCATAAGAAAAATGTCTAAAAAATTTTAAATAAAATGACCGAGAACCCTAATGTAGAGACGGGTGAAGGAGACATCATGCAAATGGAAGGGGTTCGTCCCCACAGCGGTCGTCACGATTGGCGAAGGAGGAATTGCTAAAATTATCCATCGCCACCTCTACCTCTGCCTTCATATCTCCCGCCGGTGGTTCTCCTCTGACGTCCTCTGAGGATGGGAGAGTAACGAGGCGATAGAGACCTATTGAGCATTAAAAGGGGACCATAAATTAAAGAGCGCAAGAGGAGACGCTCGCCGGAGGAAGTGTCCATCTCAAAGAAGAAGTAAGTTCCCAATCAATTGAGATATTTTGAATTTATTTAATTTTTGTTATAATTTGTAAAAATATGGTGTTTAATGTTAGTTGAAAATATGAGCGTGAAAAAAAGGAAGAAAGCTAATAGTTTATGTGTTTGAAATGCAATTGAGGTTTATGGGTTCTGTTTATGAAAAATGGTGGTAAGAAACTAGTTACTATAGTGCTTAGGAGCTGATTTCACAAGTACAGGTTCCAGCTTTAATTCAAGATCTCTACAATGGACAAGCGATAAACGCGATGCCGGAAGAATCTTAACTATTCTACAAAGCACTGAATAGATTGAGAGACAAAGAGATCAAAAGTTGAAGCCACCTACGGGTTCCTCTACACGATCTACTCAACCAAGCATTGAAAGGATCATAAGTAAGATCTATCTTATCCAAAGCATCCCAGAACACCTCTATAAAAGATTGAGTCTGGAATACTTTGGAGGGGGTATCTGTAGGCGTCAAAAAATGCTGAAAGATATCCAAATACAGCTCAAGAGGAAATCATCCAAAAAGGCAGAAGAACACAAGTCTTTACTGTCTCGCACGCGAGACAGACTTGACTGTCTCGCCGTACGAGACAGTCTTTACTGTCTCGCCTCTTTACTGTCTCGCGTGCGCGAGACAGACTTTTACTTGTCTCGCCCACGAGCAGACAGTCTTTGCTGCCCTCGCCACGCGAGACAGTTTCTTGCCTGTCTCGCACGTGCGAGACAGATATTACTGCTTCTCGCACTTCGCAGGACAGCTTTCTAGAATGAGGTTCAAACACTACCTTTGCAACTGTCCTACACGTGGCACTAAGGTGCTCAGAGAACGTGCAAACGTCGTGGCGAGAATCACGTGGATAACTGCTCAAAATAACGAAGTTTGAATACGTGGCGCCGAAGGCCAGATTTAAAACGAAAACTGCTGCGCGTTACTAGTTTCCGAGAACAGATTCGAGACAGCAAATTTACTGTCTCACGGGCCGAGACAGCAAACACTGTCTCGCCCAGCGAGACAGCAAACACTGTCTCGCCCGCCGAGACAGCAAATGCTGTCTCGCGAGCCTGTTTTCTGCCAACTGTTCTCGGAGGTTATAAATACCCTCCTAAGGCCATTTTTCCAAGAGGCTGATCATTTTTGAGCACTTCAGAGCAATCCAGAGCAGAGAGAGAGCAGAGGTCTTGAACTTTCGGCCAATCCTTGATATTCAGGCTTTGACTTGATTTCAAGAAGAACGACTATCTTACTTCGATAAGATATCGTTTCAATTTCTAACTTCGATAACGAAGGAAGAATCAGTAAACCCCTCTTCACGATTTTTGATTCGGTGGTCCACGAGCTAACGCGCTCCCGGCACAGGCAAAGAACCCACGAAAACAGTGATCCAAACAACGATCCTGCGTTTATTTTCTCAAGAGTTGTAGTTTTCTTTTTGTTGTGTAAAAGAGTCTTATAAAAAGGCCGTTTTCTTTGAATTTATTGTAATCGACTAAAGATATAATGAATTCGACAACAAATTCGACTTTTGGCGAAAACAGACCCATGCTATGACAATAATAATATTAACAAAATAGACAAAGATACATGCAACTAAAAATCTAATGGTAACCTACAACTATGGGAATACAGTAACTGGGTCGAATACTAACCAACCTAAAACTCAATGGTCCACATCTCACACAGAGTCAACGCTCCTATCATCGGATAAATGGTTGTTCACAAATCCCCTACGTGCATCCAATCCCGCTACACATGCGGCCAAGGGACTACACGTAAACCGTTTTCTGCCTAGTCCGAACTCAAGCAAAACTCGGGTGATGAAACGATTCCACTGACTAAAGTGATGTACACACTTTACTTTAGCCCTACAAACTAACCCCGGTGGTTACACCAACCACGGGAGCGAGCCTGGAAGATACATCAATAGTCTTATCCGATCACATGAACACTGACTTCCCCATCCCAACTCTTCTTGTTTTTCTAAGTTAACCATAATCCTCATTGAAAACTCGGGTTCACCGCCTAAACCAGTCACACACTCACACATGTCACTAAGTCTGTTCATGACGCACGAAGCCACTAAGTCATGAACTACTAAGGTTCTCAACACATCTACAAATCATGAATATAGTATAGCATATTATATATGATTAAGCAGATATATGAAGCAAAAATGAGAACCATAATAAACATGAGATGCATAAACAATTACTACAACATGAATACATATAAAAAGGACTTCATCACTACTGGAATATCCAAACACCTCATACAAAATATCCGTACTTACGTATTTTCTAGAATAATCATACTGTAGAAAGAAAACTAGAAACTGATGTTGTTTTGCACATGAAATGTCGTGCTCTACGACGTTCAGTCATACTATCATAAATAATAATATTCTTTTTTTCCAAAATTATTCTTTAAAACTATTTCTCGTCATAACTCATTTAAAATAATTATAGTAATCCCTTTCTGCATGAAAAGTAATATTTTCCTATTTTATAAATTTCCCTTAATTAATTCCTTGTCGATAAAATTTCTTAAATTCTAATTTTAATACATAACTTGTCATTTCATGTCTAAAATCTCTTAAAAATACAATTAGCAACATTATTCATCTAATTTTTTTTATCGTGCACTCGAAATCACTATTCCACGCAAATATTCAAGATGCCATATTAACCACAATGAATAATTTACCTACATATAATAACCATACTAATCACCATATTAATCACAAAATAATTTATTTACATCAAATCATCAGATTAATTACGATATTAATCATTAGTTAAGAAACAAGGTAAACGCGAGATCTTTCCTACGACGAGTCGACTGCGAGTGTGGCTAGCGGCGTCGACGTGTGGCTAGCGGCGTCGACGCGGTGATGACAACCGAAAGGCGTGGATCTTGGACAGCGGCACGGGTGTGCAGCGTGGTTGTACTCATCGGTGAATCTGGCTAAGACGATAGCGGGGGAGGACTGTCGAGAGACTGCAGCGACGGAGAGGGTGAGGGGACTGTCAGCTGCTCGGCTACGAAAGGCATGGGCAGAGGAGAGAGGAATGGGGCGGAGTTGAAGGTGGTGATAGGGGGAGGTGGCAGTGGTCGAGGCTGAGGGCTGAGCGGAGGCTGTATTAAAGGCTTGTTGTATGCGCTAAATACAACCGCGATTCCTGCGAAAGTGAGTTAGGATTTTCTTTTTATTTTCTTTGCTAGAGGACTAGCAAAAGTTTCGCGGCGTGGGGAGGTGATAATCACATTTTATTATAATTTTATACCCTCATTATCTATTTTATATGAATAAATATACCACTAATAATTGTTTTTATCTTTTAATTGCAGGTTAATGAAGAATAAATCTCAAACTCTCATCTCTCAACAAAAACCCATTGATTAAATGAAAAAATAAAGCAAAGAAGCCCATTAGAAAATCAATTTCCAAATTATCCAAAATCCCAGAATCAAGCCGAGTAGCCTGTAGAAGCCGGAGAAAATCAAAAATCCAATATAAAAAGAAATCATATTCAAAATGGTTGGCCGCAAAGAAACGACGATATCTCCCAATCCGGGAGGCGGAATTTAACATATAATATGTGAAAATCGACGAGACAAAGCCAACCGTGAAGTCAGAATTCTGATTAGAGCATCGATACCAGCATCGATGCAGGCATCGATGCGGGCATCGATACCTGTATCGATGCGAAGTTATCCAGATTATATACTAATAAATGTTTTAGTTATATTTGTATATATGGTCTTGGAAAATATTTTAGATCAAGCAACTGGAATATTATTTTAAACAAAGAGTTAGCATGTTCTTTTCAAAATTTTTAAATTAAATTTCTAAGTTGGGCTTGGTTTTGTATTGCTACAATGAGAAGATTTTCTAGGAAATTTACCTTCAAATTATTTATAAAATGTTTTCTTGAGTGATAACTAGCTTCAATTAGATTGTCTAAAGTTATCAAGTGAATTTAGTTATTTACTGACTTCTTTAATTTGGCAAGTAGACCGAATTTTATGGGTATATTCACTGCAAACCCTCACGAGACTACAACTCGTCCACTAGGGTAACCTAGGGGTTTAAAGGCTTGTTGTATGCGTTAAATACAACCGTGATTCCTGCGAAAGTGAGTTAGGTCTTCTTTCATTTTTTTTCTTTGCTAGAGGACTAGCAAAAGTTTAGGTGTGGGGTATTTGATAATCACATTTTATTATAATTTTATACCATTATTATCTATTTTATATGAATAAATATGTCATTAATAATTGTTTTTATCTTTAATTGTAGGTTAGTGAAGAATAAAGCCCAAGATCTCTTATCTCAACAAAAACCCATGAATTAAATGAAGAACACAAGAAAGAGTCAAAAAGCCCAAGCCCAGAATCAAGTCGAGTAGCCTATAGAAGCCGAAGAAAATAAAAAAAAAATTAAATATGAAAAAATATATTTAAGTTAGTTGGCCGCAAAGAAACGACGATATCTCCCAATCCGGAAGACGGAATTTAACATATAATATAAAAAAATCGCCTATCTCGACGAGACGAAGCCAACCGTGAAGTTAGAATTTTTATTGGAGCATCCATGCCAGCATCGATGCGGTCATCGATGTCTGTATCGATGCGAAGTCATCCAGATTTCATCAACAGCCGAAATTGCATTCTTGGGGCTCAAGTTTGATCCAAGGGCTCTCATTCACTGATGTTTACTATAAATAGGGGTTGAGAGTGGGGGGTTAGAGGTGTGAAAATTTTTGTAACACCTTTTAGAGAGGAGGGCTACTCTTAATTGAGAAGGCCTTCCAAATTTGTAACTTTTAATTATAATTAATAATAATAATTTTTTTACTACTTTAAATATTTCTTCTCTTTGTTGGATGATGAAGATGGAGATGAAGAATTATTTAGAGGTATGTATTTCTTTTCTTTTTCTCTTTTATTTTTTTATTGCTTATTAGTTTAGATTTATTTCTATGCTTATAATTAGATTTTATTTTCTTGTTAAATAGCCAAGAGGCTAGAACCCTCTTACGTTAGATTTATTTCATGCTTATAGATTAGATTTATTTCATGCTTATAGAGTAGATTTATTTTCTTGCATTTAATTCTTGCAATTTATTTTATAGTTTAGATTTTACAATTTATTTTGTAGTTAGATTTAATTTCTTGCACTATTCACCTTAAGGCTAGAACCCTCTTGGGTTTAGTTTTTCTTTTTTTTATTTTCATTTTGTTTGATTCGCCTTTAGGCTAGAACTCTCTAGGGAATCACCATTTTCTAAGAAGTTGGTTCAATTTTAGATTACCCATATCTATAATTGAATCCACCATCTTTAATTTCTTACATTTTTTTTTATTCTTGAATTTTATTTTTGATTTGTTTATCAATTTTATTTATTTTTCTTTCTTGCCTTATTGATCACATTTATTCTCAAATACATTGATCTACACACTATCACTCTCATTATCTCTCCACAATCACATTCACTCATCACTCCTATTTGTCACGCACATAACATAAGATCTGATTTTATATTTTCTCCTACAAAAACACCTTCCTCGTGGGATCGATATCTTTATACTATAACTTGACACGGTTATGCACTTGCAACCTTTTTGGTACATGTTTATACCGCATCAAGTTTTTGGCGTCGTTGCCGGGGAAAGTGCTTAAGTAGGTTTTAATTATTTTGGTTCTTTAACTTGTGTTTTTATTGTGAAGGAAACGCTTGGAGCTTGAAGATCACGGATTGGAGAACTCGGATTTGAAGATTTGCTTTCGAGTAAGTCTTCTTTCTAGTGTTTTTAATTCCACCCTTTTTAGTTAGCTTCACAATTAGATACAATTAGGATTTAAAAAAAAATTTGTTGACCATAATAAAATCCATCTTTCACTTTGACATTTACTAACAAGATAATAAATTCAAATAATTCCCCCTTCTCATTTGTTTGATTGTTAACCCTAATTAAAAAAAGATTTTTTTTCTTTTCCATCCTTTTTAGTTGCTTTTAATTCATAGGGTTGCATTTCATATTGTTAGTAGGAATTCACCAAGTGATTTGAGCATCTTGATTTGACACACACTTAAAAATATTTTTAAGGGCAAAACCCCATAATCAAGATAAGGTGAGGGATTTCATCACTTTTTCCTTAGCCCAAAAATCACTAATTCCTCACTACACCACCCAAGCCTAATAAAACTCATTAGACATTGGCCCTAAGGATTCGAGCTCAATAAGGAACAAAGGATCCTTAAGTGAACCGGTTTAAGTTTTCTTGGATTAGTTGGTGTCTAAGGCAAGATTTAGGGGTTACGTAAAGCGCTCCGTAAGAAACAAGGTACTTAATTGATCTCTGATCACCATCTAGTACTATCCTTAACTGGCTAACTACCCGGGTAAAACTTTAATCTTTTCACTTTAGGAGTTTTTGGTTAGGAGCTAGTCTAGTTGAGTTAGGCTTAACCCTAGAGTTAGAGTGATTGAAAAGTGATTGATTTTGATTTGTTTTAGTTAGGATTTTTTTCCTCTTTTTCCATTCTCTCCTCATTTAAAAAAACTAACTTTTATAAATAAAAAAAGTTATAAAAAGAAATAATTGGTGTATGCAACAGTAGATTAGGGATAATACACATCGTTTAATTCGCTTTGAACCAATCATAGAAATGGAGCATCCTATTCCACCCGTTCTTCAAGATATGTTCTATCCCATTAGGAATGCAATCCCCTCTTGCATTAGGCTCCCCGAAATAAATAGAATAAATTTTGAGCTTAGACCACATTACATAAACATGCTTCCCAAATTCCTTGGTAATGAAACAGAAGATGCATATATTTTTATCTCAGAATTTGAGGAAGTGTGTATTATGATTAAAATGAGAGAATTAACAGAAGATGCGATCAAACTCAGATTTATTCCATTTGCTCGTAAAGACAAAGCAAAAAAATGGTTGTATAGCTTACCCGTAAATTCCATCACTACTTGGGAGGAATTTATCACCGTTTTTCTTAAGAAATTTTTTCCTATCCATAAAACAGTAAAGCTAAGAAACAGCATCATGAATTTTAAAATTGTCCCGGGTGAGCCTTTTTGGAAGTATTTTGACCGATTTAAAGATCTTCTCATCCAATGTCCTCATCACTGTTTAGAAAAATGGCGATTGTGCCAAATAATTTATGAGGGATTAGATTACTCTGTAAAAACTTCCTTAGAATCAATGTGCCACGGGGATTTCATGAGGGAAAATGCCGATAAAGCTTGGAAATTTCTAGAGAGTCTATCCGAAAAAATAATGCAATGGGAATACTGTGATGACAGGGTTTCATCAGTTCCCCATTCTAAGTCTAGTGGTCTTTCCTTGGAGTCAAACATTGCTTCTGAAGCAAAGATGGCGACAATTCTGCGGAGGTTAGAAGCCTTAGAAATTAAGGAACGAGCTCTAGCTCAAATCAATCATGTTTCTGCCCCAGGATGTCATAATTGTCAGTCTCCTACCCATGTTTCAGAGGAATGCCATCTCCTAGGAAACAACCATGAATTAGAACAAATGAACGCTGCATTCCAGTACCCTAGAAATGATCCATTTTCTCCAATCTATAATCCAAGTTGGAGAAATCATCCCAACTTTGCATGGAATCAAGGAAATTTTCCCGGAACTCAAAACTTCACTCCCGCTTCGACCTAATATTTTCTTAGGGGAAACACGGTTCCTTTCAATCCATAATTTTAACAACCCAATCTGCCGTATCAAAATTAGTCTCCTCTTCATCAAGCTGTAATTCAGACTCCTCACAATTCAGATCAGGATAAACGTCTCAATGTCTTAGAAAGGGGTTTGGAAACCATAATTAAGGCCTCCACTCAAACCACAAATATGTTGACTCAAACATCCAGCACTCTGAATTCCTTTATGCAATCAACCGGACAAATGCTCAATTCCAACACTCAAGCTATAGCTAGATTAGAATCCCAACTTGGTCAACTAGCTAGTGCCGTTAGTGAAAGAGAAAAGGAAAATTTCTGAGTCAACCCATGGTCAACCCTAAGGACATAGGATGCAGTTCATCCTATGAAGCTCAAGTGAATGCAATCCATTCACTTCGGTCAGGTAGACAGGTCGATAATCAAGTGAGAACTCCTCTAAGTCAAACTTTTGACTAGTTACAAATTCCTTCTCCTTCTCCTTCTGATGAATCTATTCAACAATCACTCCCCTCAGATGACCAAGAACCTGAACCCGAACCTGAGCCTGCTTTTGATAGATTTAGACCGGTTGCTCCCTTTCCAGATAGACTCAGGTCTAGGAAACACTCTCCTCAGGAGGAGAAAATCCTAGAGACATTCAAGCAGGTTAAGGTCAAGATTCCTCTCTTAGATGTAATTGAATAAATTCCATCTTATGCTAAATTTTTAAAAGAATTATGCACTAAGAAAAGGAGAATAAATATTCCAAAGAAAGTCTTTTTTAGCCGCCAATATCAGTGAAATGCTATCAAATCCCACACCTTTGAAACGTAAAGATCCAGGTTCCCCCATCATTTCATGTATCATTGGTAATACTCACATTGATAAGGCGTTTTTAGACTTAGGGGCCAGTGTTAATTTGCTTCCATATTCAGTCTACTAATAATTGGGTCTAGGTGTACTGAACCCAACCAAATGCACTTTACAGTTGGCTGATAGATCTGTTAAGGTCCCTATGGGTGAGTTAGAGGATGTTCTGATTAAGGTTAGAGATTTTATTTTTCCAGTAGATTTTGTAGTCTAGAGTTAGATTTTTTAGAAGAAGCAGATCAGGTCCTTGAGAATAATAAAACTGTGTTAAACATGTGCTGCTTTGAATTAAATTTTGAAGAACTCTTTCTTGATGAACTTAGATTCTTGGAGAATAATTAACAACCAAATTTTCAGAACTCTGCAGAAGAATTGGTTGTTAGAAAACAAAATTTCACAGTACAAGAGTCTAAGTTCATTAAGAAATGCAAAATGCATGACACCAATAATACCTACCTTACTTTGTTGCAAGAATTATTGAACACCCCGAAATGCTTAGAATTTCACATTATTGATTATATCATTCTGAATTTATTTAAAATCCGGGGAAGAATTTTCAACAATAAGGTAGGATTCAATGTAGAATACGAGCTCTTCATGTTGAACACTTCATTCTACATTATTTGTTTTGTTTATTTCAGAATAATAAAAAGAATTTATTCTTCTCTCATTCGAGAGTTTCTTATTCAGTTGAAAAAAAAGAAAAAAAAAAGAAAAAGAAAAGAAAAGAAAAAAAAGAAGAATAAATTTTTGATTCCATCCTCCTCAGACCAAAGGTAATTGTAGATTTTTACCAGCCGATCAAATGTAAGTATTTCACTTCTTATCTGCTTTACTTTGTGCATCATAGAGTTTGTATTGAGGATAATATAAAATTTAGGTGTGGGGGTGGGAATTAGTTATTTTTCTCTTTATTTTATATTTTTAGTTGCATTTTTGACATTTTTTTCCTTAAAAAATTATAAAACTATCGTCACTTGCCAAATTGATAGAGTTATGTAATAATTAATTTATTTGATAAATTTTAAATTTTCTAATCTGTTATTTACTCAAGTTTACCTTTTATGATAACTCTAAATAAAGTTCTTAAGAAATGATTTTCAAAGTAGTATACTTTACTTAAGCCTTAACTTAGATCTTTATTTAAAATAATGGAATGCATGCTTAGCTTAGAGTTAAAAATAATTTTTCAAAGTGGCTTGACTTACATATTTTTCAGAATATATATACATAAAAAAATTACAAAACAAGAGTGCGAAAAATAGGCACAAAAAAAACTCTTAAATTCAAGGTAATTCTATCTTATAAAGCCTAAGTTGACCAAGTAATTAAGCCCAATGAGTATTTTTATACTTAATGACCTAAGCCTAATTGGGTTGGGATCCATTGGTCCAAAACTCGTTAAATGGTCACTTAGAAAGCCCGTTAAAGTAGAAAAAAATTCACCAAGTGAGAAAGAGTTAAAAATAATAATAATATAAAAAATAAAAATACTAATAAATATTTTATATATAGTTATATTTGTATATATGGTCTTGGAAAATATTTTAGATCAAGCAACTTGAATACTATTTTAAACAAAGAGTTAGCATGTTCTTTTCAAAACTTTTAAATTAAATTTCTAAGTTTGACTTGGTTTTGTATTGCTATAATGAGAAGATTTTCTTGGAAATATACCTTAGAGTTATATATATGAGAAGATTTTCTTAAAAATATACCTTAGAGTTATATATAAAAATGTTTTCTTGAGTGATAACTGGCTCCAATTAGATTATCTAAAAGTTATCAAGTGAATTTAGTTATTTACTGACTTCTTTAATTTGGCAAGTTGACTGAATTTTGTGGGTATATTCACTGCAAACCCTCACGAGACTACAACTCGTCCACTAGGGTAACCTAGGGGTTTAAAGGCTTGTTGTATGCGCTAAATATAACCGCGATTCCTGTGAAAGTGAGTTAGGTTTTCTTTCATTTTTTCTTTCTTTGCTAGAGGACTAGCAAAAGTTTAGGTGTGGGGGTATTTGATAATCACATTTTATTATAATTTTATACCCTCATTATCTATTTTATATGAATAAATATACCACTGATAATTTTTTTTATCTTTTAATTGCAGGTTAATGAAGAATAAATCTCAAACTCTCATCTCTCAACAAAAACCCATTAAATAAATAAAGAAATGAAGCAAAGAAGCCTATTGGAAAATTAATTTCCAAATTATCCAAAAGCCCGGAATCAAGCCGAGTAGCCTGTAGAAGCCGGAGAAAATCAAAAATCCAATATAAAAAGAAATCATATTCAAAATGGTTGGCCGCAAAGAAACAACGATATCTCCCAATCCGGTAGGTGGAATTTAACATATAATATATGAAAATCACATATATCAACGAGACGAAGCTAACCGTGAAGTTAGAATTCTTATTAGAGCATCGATGCCAGCATCGATGCAGGCATCGATGCCTGTATCGATGCGAAGTTATCCAGATTTCATCAATGGCCGAAATTACATTCTTGGGGCTCAAGTTTGATCCAAGGGCTCTCATTCACTGATGTTTACTATAAATAGGGGTTGAGAGTGAGGGGTTAGAGGTATGAAAATTTTTGTAACTACTTTTGGAGAGGAGGGCTACTCTTAATTGAGAAGGCCTTCCAAATTTATAACTTTTTGTTACAATTAATAATAATATATTTTTTACCACTTTAAATATTTTTTCTCTTTGTTGGATGATGAAGATGGAGATGAAGAATTATTTAGAGGTTTGCATTTTCTTTCCTTTTTCTCTTTTATTTCCTTTTTATTGCTTATTAGTGTAGATTTATTTCTATGCTTGTAGTTTAGATTTTATTTTCTTGTTAAATAGCCAAGAGGCTAGAACCCTCTTGCCTTAGATTTATTTCATGCTTATAGAATAGATTTATTTTCTTGCATTTAATTCTTGCAATTTTATTTTGTAGTTTAGATTTTGCACTTTATTTTGTAGTTAGATTTTAATTTCTTATATTATTCACCTTGAGGCTAGAACCCCTCTTGGGTTTAGTTTTCTTTTTGTTTATTTTTATTTTGTTTTATTCGCCTTTAGGCTAGAACCCTCTAGGGAATCACCATTTTCTAAGAAGTGGGTTTAATTTTAGATTACCCATATCTATAATTGAATCCACCATCTTTAATTTCTTATATTTTCTTTTATTCTTGAATTTTATTTTTGATTTGTTTCTTAATTTTATTCATTCTTTTTTCTTGCCTTATTGATCACATTTATTCTCAAACACATTGATCTACACACTATCACTCTCATTATCTCTCCACAATCACATTCACTCATCACTCCTATTTGTCACGCACATAACATAAGATCCGATTTTATATTTTCTCCTACAAAAACACCTTCCTCGTGGGATCGATATATTTATACTATAACTTGACATGGTTGTGTACTTGCAACCTTTTTGGTACATGTTTATACTGCATCTGAAGGCTGAGCTCGGTGGTCGTCGGGGTCTCTGGGGTCGGGCGGCGATGAGGCTGAGGCAGGGGGCAGCGGTTCGCAGCGGTCGCGGGTCGGCTCTCGACGGCGGCACAACGTGGACAACGTCGGGCAGTGGGTTTGGTCGAACGGAGAAGGAGGAGATGGGGACTGTGCTGGTCCTTGGTTTCTTTCGAAGAGAGAGAGAGAGAGAGAGAGAGAGAGAGAGAGAATGAGTGGGGAGAGAAGAATGAGCAGATGAAAAATATTTGAGAGAGAGATGGTGAAGTGAGAGATGTGACAGGAGGTTGATGAGGAGTGGTGAACGTGGGTTGGTTTTCAGGGGAGTGGAGAGAGAGGAGTGAAAATAATATTTAATTATTATTATTATTGCTATTTAAAACGAAAATGAATAATAAAAATAATTAAATTGTTACAAAAATCCATTAAAGTTAATTTAATTTGTAATTAGCCAAATAAATATAAAACATTTTAAATTATTAAAAATTCTAGAAAATCGGTTAAAATATAAATATTCTCTTTAATAATAAAATTTAATATTTAATTACCAGAAAAATTATTTAAAACAATATCAAAAAATTATGGTCATTACAGACGCACTGCCCCTGGATGTTTTGTTTCCCGCGGTTCCGGAAAAATCTATGTCTTTTTCCGGCAATGACCGCTGCTATTCACAGAGGGCTTCGCCAGATTGTGAATGCATTTACTCAGAGGGAGAGTTCACCACCAGCTCAAATTCCCCTCACAAAGGTGGAACTCCCCTACACGTACTTAATGGCTTGGTTGGTGCTTCATCGCTCAGATATGAAGTCGGCCCCAACTTCCACGGATCCCTCCCTTCCTTTTCTCCAACTAATAGAAAATTGCAAATGGAAAGGACGAGGCTTTGCGGTGATTAGGAAGCAATTTTAGAATCAAAAGTGTTGGGTCTTCCCTACTTGCTTCCCACGATTTTTAGGTCAATACGGCGACTCATTGATAAATGTAGAAAAGCCGAGTATGGGTCGGACTTCCCTCGATTTTGGCTGCTTTGATTGGCTGGTTAATATTTGGCCAGGCTATGTAATCTTCCTTTGATTGGCTGGTTAATATTTGGCCAGGCTATGTAATCTTCCGCGTACAAAACCATTGTTACATAGAACTTTACTTGTAATGTCGGTTCGCCCATCAGTTCGGCTGTGATCAGATTTATATTGGGAACCCGAACCGACAGCTTCGGACTCGTGGAGGTTTAGTAGATGGGGCTTGAGCATGGCTTTGGAACATCACTGGTTGTACTGGTGCCAAGTTCAACCTTCCCGGTGTCGAGCGTAAGTTGGAGCTAACTTTTCTACAGTGCCGGTGGCTCTTGGCGGCAAATGAACACGTACCCGTTCAATCGATCACCCAGTCAACAGACGAAGAAGCTTCTCGGGTCGCTACTCGAAGGGCATATGAATCCGAGTTCGAAAAGAGGAGAAGGAGGGAACCAGTGGGTCCTTCTAGTCATAAAACGCAGAGGGAGTCTACTTTTCCTCCTGGTAAAGAAACTACAGAACTTTATGCTAGGGGTGGTGCAGAGATTGGAGGCGATGGCGAAGAAGAGGAGCTGGAAACAGGTGTGTTAGATCCCCTCTCCTTAGAGTTATTTGAATTAGCAATTGCTGAAAGAACTAGCCACTTTCGACTGTCCAAACCTTCGCTCCCTCTAAAGAAGCCAAAGATGCAAGTCTTGTTTACTTATCCTAATAAGATATCGGTTGAAATCCCAGGTGCATCTTCTTAAGAGGAGAGAGAAGAGCTCAGCCTTATTCATCGGACGCGGTCCCGACCCACCACTCAGGTCACTCCAGGGCATGAATTACACTCTAAATTTTCAGAGGAGAGGCATGTCGATCCAGAGGGGGAGCGTCCGGCAAAGCGTAAGAAGCTGGCTTGTAAGCGATGGGGCAACTTTGAAACGGGACTGACGAATCAAGGACTAACGGTTGAAAGGGGTGAGTACTTCTTTGTATAATTTCTTCCGGTATATGTTGAGCTTTTGAACTTAAACAATTTCGCACTTCGCAGAAGAAAATTTTGCAAGCGACTTTATCTTTGATGCTTCCTCCCCTGATATTGACTTATCAGAACTAATTCTCGGAATTAGGCTCGAAGAGCCTGTAGACGCTAAGACAAGTATTCCCGATGAGAATGGCGCGGGTCACAATGTCGAGCCAGGCTTAACCGAATAGGCTGAGAGTCCAGGTATACTTAAAACTAGTAGCACATCTTTCAGGTGCCGGGAATTGAACAATGGAGAATTTGTATCCCCGCTAACTATTTCTATACTTCTTACTCTGTTAGAAAAGCTACAAGAGGTGGATCGAAGCAATAGGGTGCAGGAACCTAGCGCCGCAGTTGAAGGTGAATCTTATTTGACTTTTGTTTTCGAAAATTTGTATTTTGACTCTTGCACTTTCTTATAGGTGTGATAACAGAGGGTCAAGGTGACGAGGGGAGTTCCCGAGACGCATCTTTTGAAGAGGAGGGTGCAGCCTCACTTGATCCGGTATCGACCTCTGAGGATATGTTGCTCGATGATATGTTGCTTGAACAAGCCCAATACGAGGCCGCCGATCTAATAATCATAGCTGGTTCGCCTGCAAGTATGGTTCTTATTCCCATGTTTCACTTATTTACTTGTGATCTTTCATTTAATCATCGGAGGGTTCTAATCGTAGGACCAGTCATTAAGACTGATACAACTACTCCTAATAGAAAGTCTGGTGAATCTAATGGTCTCGATTTCTTGCTTTTGGCAAGGGTTGTTATTGACGCTCAGTCATCAGGCTTTCAGCAACAACTTCCGGTTCCTTTGCGAATGCCAACTACCGTATCTGCTACAACTACCGGCGGGAGTTCGACTGAACAGGCCGTGAGACCAACTAAAAAAGTTAGTGCTTCAATGGCTGCTACACCCGTAATGCTTCCTACGACACATAAAGTTGAGCGACCAGAAACGGGTGTAGTGCGTTCGGTTGGAGAAAGCTCCTCAGGGGCTGGTAAATCTCGCGCTATTTTTTTTATCTTTCTGACTTATAATTATGGGATATTCATGATCTTGCACTTTCTACTTCTTTTGTTGTTGCAGGATTGTCGTCTCAACTGCACGAGGTCGTCGATGCTTTATTATCTGACGACGACCCAGATAAGCTCCTCCTTTGCTTGGAAATCAGCAACTTCTTTAATTTTGTAGAGTCGTTAATTAACAAACTCCTGGAGAAGAGGATCCCTTTCAGCCACTTCTGGCTGGTTCTTGAGCGCAAAATAGCCTCAATAAAAGATACTGGCTCTCTTAATATAGCCGACGCTTTGATTAACGATGTAAAACAATTAGAGCATGGATTTGAGAAACTACAAGAACTCCAATCCGTTGGTCCTTCTGGCTATGTTACTGCACGAATGGAGTATCGTCTGCAATCATGGCGTGAAGCTCGAGCATCCGTTGGGCTTGGGATTCAGGGGCAGAGGAAACGGGTCGACCAAGCGGAGGAAGTTCTTTCCGAAAGATTGGCTCATTTACGCGAAATTGACTCGTCGTTAGCCTCTGTTGATGCCGAAATAGCGGAGATTGAACAAAAACTTGCGGAGGCAAACAACGAAGAGCTATTTTGGAGGTGACCAAGGCCGGGGAGGAGCATAGCAAAATCGTGATGTCCAGCAAAGTGGCGCTCTCAAGGGAAAGGCTAGCCAAAATGGAGGAAGAAGCTGCCCAACTCCTATCTGCTTCTGAGGACTCTTTCAAGACAGAGCTGCAACGTGAGCTTGAACGTACTTATGCCGAAGAGTTAATCAAATTAGAGCAACAAATTGTTAGTCATAAGTTCAATATAAAGTGACTGCAGCTGTTGTATCTGAACACTTGTCTTTGTTAATGATACACATATTTTGTTCAGTCTACTTTAATTCTTATTATGATTTCTTATCCTGTTTAGAATAATCAACCATAATACTTCTAGGATTTTTGGTAAATCTTCAGCCATCAACGGATTTGACATGCCTTTACCGATTACCGTTTGAATCGAGCTAGCCTGATAATTATCTAGATCAGTTTCACAAGTAACATTGTGCTAAAGGAATGAACTCCTTTAGACTCAATGCTATGAATTTGAATACGTAGACTTTGTATTTCTTACGGTAAAAGACTAACCGGCAGTACGTATTAGGCGCCGACTTATCTCTACTTAGGATTCAAGATAAAATTTCCCATACATGTAAGGTATGGATTATGGAGTTATTAGAATGTAGTGTCTTTTTATAGGGCAAAGATGAACCCAATACTGAAGAGGATGAATTTTATATTCTATCTTCAGTTCTTCTTTTAAGGGAGAAGTGAACCCGATACCAAAGAGGAAGAATTTTATATTCTATGCTTGGTTGCAGAAGAAACTTAAACTGGGATCTCCACTTCGAGAACCTGTGAGATGAAACTAAGAGTGTGATCTCTACCCTGAGAATCGGAAGGATTCAGTTAACCCTAACTTTTATAGGATTGGTTATCTGATCCGGAAATAAGTCTTCTTGTTTATCAAGATGAAATTCGGACTCCAGCCCTAACTTTTATAGGTTTGGCTGAAGGAAAAGGAGTGAAATGTTTTTGTTTATTGAAAAGAAACCCAATCTTGACCACAGACATTTGACAGTTTTGACCAAAAAGGGATATTGAGACGACCCTAACTTTTATAGGTTTGGTCATTCGAATGGAGTGAAGGCCTTCGTTTATCGAAAGGGAAATCGATTTGAAAGTGGGACTCTCGTTCATGAAAGGAATCGAGAGGAGATTTTGGTTATGGTCCTAACTGTAAAAAGGTTTTACCGAATGAAAGTGGGAGTGGAAGTACAAATCATAGTTAAAGTTTGACCAGACTTGGCCCAAGGAACTTTGTTAGGCTCGTCGTGAACTGATTTGATAGTGAGGGACGGTGAGAACTCTTTTGTGAGGGAAGATTGATCCTAAAGAGTGATCAAATCTCATCTCAACAAGAGAGTGCTTAGAAGATTACAGTAGGAGTTCTCTATGACCAGACATGAACTGTTTAGATGACGGGTCCCGGTTGATTTCGGGTTATCCTTAAGAATATCTGGTATTCTCCAGGAACTTCCCGTTTAATAATCTGTTCTGAGCATACTAAGGATAGTACTTCTTCAGGAACTTACTATTTATTGGCATCATGATCTTATCATCTTCTTTAGTAATTAGGCGATATGCACCGTTTGAGTAGACTGTCTCTATCACAAATGGTCCTTCCCATTTGGGTTAGAATTTACCTTTTTTCCTGGAATTGAGTATCATAGGACGCCGGATGGCGAGAACCAAGTCTCCTTCCTTGAAGGTTCGTTGCTTGACTTTCTTGTCAAAAGCACGAGAGAATCTGGCTTGATAAAACTCAATTTGTTGTTGAGCTTCCAGGTACTTTTCATCTAACATCTCAAGTTCTTCGAGACGTTTCTGGTTTTGTTCTTCCGTCGTCATCCCTGTTGCGAGAGCGATACGAAGGAATGGAATCTGAATTTCCAAAGGAAGAACAGCTTCGCATCCATACACTAGTGAATACGGAGTGGCCCCGGTAGGCGTACGGACCATGGTATGATAGGCCCAAAGGGCTTCGCCGAATTTGTCATCCCAGTCTCGCTTGTTAGTTTTCACGAGTTTTGACAAAATCTTTATGATTGTCTTATTGAACACCTCAACTAATCCGTTTTCCGTAGGATTATATGTTGTAGAAGAGACGTCTTCAATCCTGAATTTTTCACATAATTTAATGAAAGCGTTGCTCACGAACTGAGGACCGTTGTCGTGTATAATTCATCTTAGAATGCCATATCGATAGATGATGTGGTGTTTGATAAATTTGACGACATCGCTTGTCTTCACTTCTTTGAGTGGGACTGCTTCGGCCCATTTTGAAAAATAATCGGTGATCGACAAAATAAAGTGGTCACCTTTAACTGATGGTGGGAAGATAGGACCAACGATATCCATTCCCCAAGTCTCAAATGGCCATGAAGTAGCTGAGGGGTGGAGGTGTTCCGGGGGTTGGTGCATATAATTTGTGTGTATTTGACATGCATGGCATCGTCGAGCGTAGTCAACCGCGTCTTTGACCATGGTTGGCCAATAATATCTCATTCTTCTGAGTCGATCACAGAGCTTGGGACCGGGTTGATGTGCACTACAGATTCCATCGTGAGCTTCTTTGAGAGCCTCTTCTGCCTCCCTGGTTGAGAGGCATCAGAGTAATAACTCGTCGTATGTGCGACGATATAATGTATGGGTTGTTGAATTGTAATAGAATCTCGGAGCTCTTCTTCGAACCGAGTCCCTTTCTTTTACGTATTGTGGCAAAATACTATGCACCACATAGTTAATTATAGGAAATCTCCAGTCTTGAGGCTCAAGATCAATCTTAGATGTATATGCTTCCTTAACGTTAATGACGCAATCCAGCACAAACAATTGTGGGTTCTGTCGGTAATAGATTGTTCAGAGTCAGGAGGTTGTGCCAGAGATATCGATAATGCTGCCAGCGCATCTGCATATGCATTCTGGAGGTGTGGAATGTACTCAATAAAGAATTGTTCGAACAAGCTTGCCATTTCGATGGCCGCCTTGTGGTATGGTACCAAGTCTTGATTCCTGACTTCGTACTCTCCTCGAATTTGGACTATTAGTTGAGAATCGCCAAAACCCTCGAGATATTCGACCCCAGCTCTTTGGCGAAACTAAGTCCGATAAGCAGTACGTTATATTCGGCCATATTATTAGAACACTTTCCTATCAATGAGTAGGCTCGAGGTATCACATGTCTTTCCGGAGAAACTAGGACGACTCCGACTCCTGCGGAGATTCTAGAATTACCAGGAACGCTTGATGTATTAGTCGCTCGGGAAGCTCCGTCGAAATATAGTTGCCATACCTATTAATGAAATGTAGTATTGACTTCGTGAGCTTCATCAGGCAAATCATCATACAACTCAGTTGTATCCGCTATGGGGTTAGCCGCTAGGAGATCACAAATTACTTGTTCTTTGACCGACTTCTGTTGTTTGAAGTGTAGATCGTATTGAGATAGGAGTATGGCCTACTTTGCTAGTCTCTAGTTCATAGAGGCTGGCTGTGTCATGAATACTCGGACCGGATTAACGTTGGAAATAACGTAAATCGTTTGTCCTACTAAATAATGTCGTATCTTTTGGATAGCGAATACTAAGGTGAGGTATTCTTTCTCGATCATTGGATACCGAGACTCAGCACCAACTAAAGTTCGACTCAAGTAATAAATGGCCTATTCGTGACCGTTGTCATCGTCTTGTGCAAGTAAAGCACTTAACGAGTGGTTCATCGCTTTAATATAAATTAAGAACGGCTTACCTAACTTCGATGCCAAAGAACAGGAGGATTCGCCAAATATGTCTTGATATCCTCGAATGCCTTTTGACAAGTGTCATCCCAGACGAAGGATACACCTTTCTTGGTGAGTTTGGAAAATGGCTGATATTTTCCAGATAGATTTGAGATGAACTGACGTATATAGGCTAATCGTCCCTGCAATCCTCGGAGTTCTTTGAGATTTCTCGGGGTGCAAATCATGTATTGCTTTCACTTTGTCAGGGTCAATGCGGATACCCGTTATAATGATGACAAATCCGAGAAACTTACCGCTGGACATTCCAAGGAAAGACTTGGTGGGATTCATTTTTAATTGGTGAGTTCGTATGAGGTCGAACATTGTCCTTAGATATTTGATATGATCGTCTTTGTTATGACTTTTCACAACCAAGTCATCGACATAGCATTCAACAGTTTTTCGGAGGTGCTCTTGGAAAATCTTAGACATTGCCCGTTGATAAGTAGCGCCTACGTTCTTCAATCCAAAAGGCATGACTGTGTAGCAGAAAACACCAAGAGGTGTTCTGAATGCAGTATGTTTTTCGTCGTCCGGGCACATCTTGATTTGATTGTAACCCGAAAACCCATCCATAAAGGACATCCTCTCAAACCCACACGTGTTATCGATAATAACATCTATGATGGGGCGAGGGAAATCATCTTTTGGGTACACATTATTCAAGTCTCTGAAGTCGATGCATATCCTTATTTTCCCATTTTTCTTGAGGACCGGAACAATATTCGCGAGCCAATCCGGATGTTGTTCTTCCCGGATAAAGCCAGAATCGATTAATTTTTTGACTTCTTCTTCGATCGCTTCCATGATTTGCAGACGAAATCGTCTTTACTATTGTTTGACAGGTTTTGCATCCGATTTGATGTTAAGATGGTGGACTGCCACGTTCGGATCAAGCTCTGGCATATCTTCATAATTCCAAGCAAAAACATCCATGAATTCCTTGATGAGGGAGATTAACTCCTCTTTTTCATCCAGTGGAAGACTATCACTTACGAATATTGGCTTTGGATTCGCTTCATCACCCATATTCACCTGGACCACCTTATCTTCGGTAGGAGGTTCTCTTTGCTCGAATCAATCTTCATACTGAATATTCAGATGATGAATCCATGGGTCCTCCCAAGTTGACCATTGATCATCTTCTTGCATCGTAGAAGGATCGACCGTGGTCATATTCGACATCAGGCCTTTGAATACTTCTCCAAGGCTGACATCTGAATCCTAATTAGAAGAGTCGGAAGAATATCCATCTTGATTCGCTAAGTGGTCGATGACTTGCCAGCAACATTCGTCATCAGAGGCATAGCCCAGACCCCTTTTATAGCCATAGTAGTTATCGGGTTTTCCTTTCGGTACATAGGCCATACGAGGTGGAACTCGTGGGTCTCAACCAAAATAAAGACCTTCTTCGAGCGTAAAATTATATCCCCATTTTTTCATGAAATCGCGTGCCTGTTGACTATATCTGGATAAATGAAGGACAGATCTCTCATCATCTTTATCTTCGTTTAAAAAGGGATACGATGGCAGAGATACTTCCCCTTTACCGAAAACCAACTCCCTTTCTTAGCTGGAATGACAAAGGTTGTTCCAAACGAGTCCTGGAAGCGCTTTTTCGTGAAGCAATACGACTGAAGTGGCATGTGTATGTCGGGATTATCGTACAATCCATGTATTACATTAGCCAAACATGATAAGTACTCTAAATCGCCATTTATTACTTCTTCGGCAAGTTGCTAATTACAACTACCGTCTGACGACCCACCATCATCAAGACCGATTACAAAGGATACAATATCATTCAGTACAAAACCACCATTGTAATCAAGCCCGTCTTCGGTGTTGGCTTCTTCCCTACTATCCGTGCCTTGGACTGATGATTCAGTATCGGATTCAGCACCGTAAAGGAGGGAATCGATAAAGTAGTTTTCCAATCCTTTAAACAGTTGCTTATCCGCGACCACCATTTTGACTTCATTATTGGCGTCTATATATTTTAGACATTGATGAAGAGTAGAGAGAACTATAAGATTACTATGGATCCATGGTCGACCCAATAGTAAATTATAGGAAGTTTCTGCATCGATTACGTAGCATGTAACTTCGGACTTTAAATCCCCAAGTTGGCATTTTATTCGGATTTTACCTAAAGGTCTAGATCCACTGGTATTGAACCCGTATATAACGGTACCTGTGGAAGCCAGCTTGCTCGTTGGGATTCTGAGGTTGTACATCAACCGGAGTGGCATGGTGCTAACAGCAGAGCCTGGATCAACTTGGACCCGGTTAACAACGCTGGAGCTAATGTATCCGGTGAAGTATAGAGGCCTATCATGCTTTGAATTCTTCATTTGCATGTCATCATTAGTGAACGTGATATGAGGGAATTGTTTGGCCGATAAATTACAAAGTTGAACTGATGATTCTGTTTCTTCGAGGATTGGCTTGACTTGAGTAAGGAATGCGTCAAAATCGGCTAAAGCTTCTCGCAAGGCCTCTCTAGTGTCTTTCGAGAGACGCAATAACTCACATAAAGTTATTCTCGCTGGGATGTTAGTAGTTGAGCCATAACATCAAAGCGGTAAGGAGTATTTGAACTTCCCGGTTTATCTCTCCTAATCGGACGATTGAATCGAGATTGCTTCGGGTTCTGAGCCTCCTGAGGTTGAGGCTCTTTCTCTTTTTGCTTATTGGTTGTTTTTTTGGTGGGATTTTCCAGCTAATGCAGGGGGAGTTGTAACCACCCCCAGTTCGGCTAACATTTTGGCATTCGCGTCAGAGGTTTTGGGGTATTTGTAATGATATTCATTCCCACCCCTAGTGACAAGAGCCTCTTGTTCATCTTCAGAAAGTGATAAGGTGGGGATACCTTCATCATCTTTTTCAGGAATTGCTGTGGTGGGACAACAGGCCTTGCCCTTAATTTTGGACTTCTTTTTAGATGAGGATCCTGCCCATTGCTCATATTCGAGCAAGTCTAGATGGACCCAAAGAATTTCGCCGCTTGGAGTCACGTGTTGTACAAGTCCTTTCTGACATTGTCTGTAAGGATCATCGTTGACAGTCTTCACTTGTACTTTGGATACGGGCTCTGGCTGAAACCATGCCAGAGGGACAGAGCCAAAGCTAACAGAAACCGCATTCATGCCCACCTTCTTCTCTTTAGGCTACTTCGGAGTAATGATTCCAACATCGATCAAGGCCTGAATCTTGTCCTTGAGAGCGTAGCATGTCTTCGTGGGATGATGGACTGTTCTGTGGAATGCGCAATATCACGGATCTGTAATTTTCTTAGCTCCATCATGATCAGTGATTGGAGGTAACTTAATTTTGTTGTTCTCCAGCAAATACTTGAAGATACTAGGGACCTCATCTTCCTTGAAGGAATATTCCTTCGAGAATTTTGGCTCAGAAGTTTTCTGTTGCCTTGGAGGCCGTTATTGCCATTGAGGCGTTTGTTACTTTGGCGCTTGTTGTTGCGGCTGCTGTTGAGGTTGTAATTTGAATGTCTGATTTGCATCCACTGCGTTTGCCTGCCCCTTCCCTTTACCACGGGGGTAAAGTTTTGTTTCTGGGTATTGTTTGCTAGTTGCCCCCCTTTCAGCTTTCTTCCTTTTGTGGAAGCGTTCAGCCTGCTCTCCTCGCACTTTCAACTCCTTCCATGTTTTAGATGGTGCAGTGCCCATCGCTTCTAACACGTCTAAGGAAAGGTTGTTGTAGCATGTTTGGAGAATGAATTCCTCCATGACAGGATCTCGGCAGTTTATCACCTTATTCCGGAAGCGCTTAACAAAGTTCTCAACGAGCTCTCCATCTTTCTGTTTCTCTTCAAAGAGTGTTCCGATCGACACTTCAGTGTCATCGTTAAAGAAATTAGCGAGAAACATGCTTTCCATGTCATCCCAGCTATTGATACTCCCCGGTTTAAGACAGTGATACCAATCAAAGGTAATTGCACGAAGGGTTCCTACGAACGATCGTACCATCAGAGGTTCATTGCCAGAAATGATCCCCATGTGGGACTTGAAATAAATCAAGTGTTGAGTAGGGGAACCCCTTCCATCGAACGGCATAAAGTTAATCAAATTGAACTTTGCTGGGTATGGAATTGAGTCCCACTCTCTCGGTTAAGGACACGGAATACCAGTCTTCCGCTTAGCCATATCCATTTTGATTTTAAAGTTAATCAAATTGAAGTTTTCTGTTGCCTTGCATAGCTATATCCATTTTGATTTTAAAGTCCTCTTTCTGCTTAGCCAAAGCTTCTTGAAGGAGTTGAGCCATCTGTTGCTTAGCCAAAGCTTCTTGAAGGAGTTGAGCCATCTGTTCAGTAGTGATCATGAATGATTCTCGAGTCCGTCCCGTGCTGGACGAAGGAGTTGAGCCATCTGTTCAGTAGTGATCATGAATGATTCTCGAGTCCGTCCCGTGCTGGACACAGTAGCATCTGAAGCGATCGCAGAGTTAGCGTCTGATGCCTCATCATCTGAGGACTGACCTCTCTGAATTCTCCTATAATCTCTAGGCTTGATAGCCCCGGTTTGTAAACGAGTCAATCGCTGAGATATTTGTGGAAAAGGTTCGGGACTAAAGCATCGCGTGGATTTTCCTTTGTCTGTCATGTTAATCGTGACTTATGAGAATTCACGTTCTTGAACGGCCGGCATCCTTTTACGGAAACATCTTGACTTGTGTCTTAGCATTTCTGTAGAAAGTCTTTCATATACTGAAATCCTTTGCGAGGCGGTCTTGGAGCAGTTACACTCTGATAATACCATCTTGATAAGTTTGGTACATGGACAAAGAGAATCCGTTTCTCGGGTATTTCTCTTCCGAAATTTATTCGTACCCCCAGTCTGATAGTACAACTCATCGATATGATTATCGGAGCAACCTATCTTGTGCTGGCATAATTCTCCCATTCTAACATCGTCGTCTTCTGACGAACATAGCTCTCTTTGAGGGTAAAACGCCCTATCATCATTCTTAAGAGTCGCTCGTTTGAAACCACGCCTTCGTGCGCGTGAGGACCCAACGGGCTCTTGGACTTCAACTGGCAATCCGAGGTGAGTGGTTATCGACACTTTCTCCGTAGGAGAGATCTTTGACTTACTGGGGAATTGCATACGACCCCCAGTCTGACGAACCATACAGGGTTCATTTGGAGATTTGACTTGATCTTTATGCAAAGGACCGAGATGATCTGTAACCTTTACTTTGAATCGGGACAAGTCCAAGCTGTCGTGAGGTTCTACCGAAGGTGAGGAAGTCATCAAAATAGGAACAGGAGCTGTCGGAGACTCGAAAATGATCGCATGAGGCGAATTTTCTGCAAACAGGGGATGGTTGGCTTGGCGGTGACGCGGGCCAGCGTTTGGTGGCTCGGCCTTGGCCAAGCCAGCATTTGGTGGCTCGACCTTGGCCGAGCTAGCAGCCGACAATTTGTTTTTTTTTGGGGCCTTGTTTTGAATTTCGGCCTCGAGATTTGACGTAGTTTTGACAGTCTATTGTCTATATCGTTTGTTTGCAATTTCTTGGCTTCTTGCACCAAAATTCTTGCGTGCGCAAGTAAGGCGTGGCATTTCTTGATACGTTCTTCAAGAGTTGAACGTGTCCTCTTAACGGGGACCCATTCATTCATTGTCGATTTGAAACAGTCGCTCGCTTGCAGCCGTGGCGGTTGGTGTCTTCTAGACTTCAAATCCGCTTCATAGCAGATCCCATCAACTAGCTCGGAAGCTTTAGCCAATTGGTGTGTGAGGCGCTAACGTCGTCTTTGATGCGCTCTCTTGGATAAGGTCGACGCATTTTCAGTAGTGGCATCAGCTTTGCAAGGTGTGCCTTGAGCCGCTACGGGATGAGGATGTTAGTTTTGAACCTTCAGATCCAAGTGCCCTCGAACCTTCCTTGTGGAGTCTCTCCTATTCCTGCGAGGAGAGGATAATCTGGAAGATGAGGATAAGTATTCCTCATACTTTGCCTGGTCGAACTCGTACTCAACCTCTTCGTTGATCGGGATGATGATCTTTGGTTGTGATACTACAGCTTCGGCAGAGAAGCTGTCGGCTCCCACTGTGGTCGCCAGTTTATTTTTGTCAAAAGTTACCTTTTCCATTGCATTCAAACATGTTACACCGTTTATCGATTACAAGTTCAAACTGAAAGAAAAGTTGATCTTTTTATAAGATCTTCTTATAATGAAAAATAAAGATTATAACTTTATCAAACAAAACGCAGCAGTAGTTTATCTCCCGCTGCTTTGCGTGGGATCTTTGCCTATATCGGGGACGCATTAGTCCGTGGACCACCACAGATCAAACCCGATTGACAGTATAACTACGCTCTTGTTTCACAAAGGAAACAATTATGGAAGCGACAATCACGACAAGCGAGATTGTGGCTCTTCTCGAGATTAAAACCAAGTTTAATCCGGAGGAAAGAAGGGGAAAGAATCACAAACCTTTCGAAGGACTTTCTTTATGAAAGTATTCGCCAAGATCTGATGATTCTCCTCTGAAATTCGTGGTTAGCTGGACAATTTGACAACACCTCACCTCTTCTATTTTAGATCCTCTTGAAAGAAGACCCTAGGCTTCTATTTATAGGCTTTTGGAGACGTGTTTTTGGATAAGAATTGATGTTTAAACATTATCTGTAGTTAATAACTGCTTAAACACGTTTAGAGATAGCCTCAAAACAGTTGGGGAGGTCCTGAGACAAAAGAATCCTTAAAAATCATCGAAATCCACGTTTTGGGAGTCTTGGGAGTTAAAAAGAGTCGTGGTGGCTCGGGACTGTGCGAGCGACCATTTGGTGGCTCGCATATGTGCGAGCCACCATTTGGTGGCTTGCATGGGTGCGACCCACCACACTCGTGCGAGTCACCATTTGGTGGCTCGCGCCTACGCAAGCCTCCGGGTGTGTTTTTGTTCATCTTTTTGATACTTCGGCAATTCGTGTCTTTTCAAGTTCGCTTGTTTTGCGTACAGTTCATCGTTTCGCTGACTTACACATTTTACTGATCCACTTTGTACGTTTACTGGTGTTAGATAAACTCCCTTGACTCGGATAATAATGTTTATTGTCTTTTCGTTGTCTTGAACTGTGTTTGGGAAGCTATAGGTAGTTTTTGACGTCTACAATACATAGTATAATTGGGGTTGTAAGAGTTTGCAACATTGAGTTGTGCTTAATTAAGTTCTCACATTGTTTAGAGAACAATCAATTGGTATCAGAGCACTTTCAGTCGGTTCACTCGTTAGTCTGGTTACGACCAATTGTACATTGGAAATCCGAACAAGAGGTTGAACGTTCATGGAGGTCTTATTGATGGGGCTCGTGCGTGGTTTTGGAGCATAGCTGGTTGCACGGGTACCAAGTTTAATCTTCCTGCTATAGAGCCTCAGTTGCAGATAACCTTGTGTTGTAAGTGGCTCATAACTGCCAACGCACCCACTAAGAAGAAGAAGATTTCAGAGCTAGAAGTAGAAATAGCATCGAGACTTGCCACTGAAGCAATTCAAGAAGTTGTATCATCTAGGAAGGGGAAGAAACCCGTTGAATCCTCCGGCAAAGGGAAGGAAGTTGCTGATCCTGATGAGGGTGAGGTGAAACTCTTCACAGATGTATCTTGGTCATCCAAAGAAGAAGGTGAAGCCGAGGGTGACGAAGAATAAGGTGTAATGGGTCTCCCGCATTCTTTCTTCCCAGGAGGGGGTGCGAGCTTACCCGTTGCTCATAGGACTCGTCGTTCCGACTAGCCTAAGTCTCCGGAACAACCACCATCTCCTCCAAAGTTCAAGAGAAAGGAGGTCTCTAGGGAACTGAGGGAGAGAGTTGTTCTTATTTCTCCCTGCTGGATGACAGTGGAAGTTTATAGTGGGGATGAAGAAGAAGATACAGAGCCCCTTGAAGCTAGGCTCACTTGCAGAAAGATCTCGACCCTCAACTCAGGCCCAAGCTCCAGTTTCCCCTAAGGTCGAGTTGTGCACCAAGTTCCGACAAGAGGGGCTGCTACCTTTGAGGAGCTTAGACCAATGAAGAGGATGAAAAACGTCGCACACAGGCCACAGATTGCATTGCTAACATCTCAGGGAGTGTTGATTAGTGATATCACATTGGAAGAGGGAGGTAATATTTCACCCTTATGTCGCTTTTAACACCTCATCTTCAAGTTCACTAAGCATATCCTTCATTTCTCGTTCATAGGGGATCGCGAAGAAGGTGAGATTCCACACAAACCCACTTCTCCAAGATTTGTTCATTCTGAGGAACCAGGCTTCACTCAACAGATGCACAAGGCTATGAGTGAAGAGCCCTTGGGTGCTGAAGCTTCTATGGAATCCGGGGTCCACTTCGATCCTGTTGTTGAAGTCACTCCTAAGGCCTTCAGCCCAGGTATATCTATTATATATACTACCTTATTTGGATGACAGTTCAGAGAGTTGAGTGACTCGGAATTTGCATCTCCTCTAATTGTTTGTGCGCTTCATGCTCTTTTAGAGAAGCTGCAGGAAATGAGTGCAAGTGCTGGTACTACTGAAGCAACTCAAGGTAAAGTTTGAAATTTTAATATTAATTAAAATATTTTTTAGTATTTTAAAATATTTAATTATTATTTTTAAAAGACTATTTGTATTTTTCTCGATTTCCTATAATTTTCTATGATTTAAAAATCTGATTATATATTTATTTAAATGATTTTGATATTTATAAATTTATTTTGTGTGGTAAAAATTTCTAGAATTAATTTGTTGAGTTATCGGTACTAATACGTAATATTTTAAATAATATATTGTATTATTAATATTATTACAAATTATTTCATATAATACATGGTATTATTAATTATGTGTTTTTGGTATAATTTATTGTAATATTTCTATTGTTACATATTATCTGTCGTATTAGTATAACTAGTACGTTTTACTGCGTACGTAATTATTCCATAATTATTTTATTTTAAATGTAAATAAAAATATTTTTTATTATTCATTATTCTCGTTTAATTATACAATATATGTATATTTTGACTATTTTGTATCAACTGTCGTATTTGCACAACAGGTACGTTTTTATTTGTAGGTATTTATTATGTAATTAGTTTAATTTTTAAATACTCGTAACTATTTTATTTTAATTATTTTTTTATTATTTAAGCCTAACACTAACCCTAATATATATATATATATATATATATATATATATATATATATATATATATATATATATATTATATATATAATATATATATGTAATAAACTACCCGTAACCAAACCCAAACACAGCCGCCACCCTATTCTTTTTCTCTCTCCTCTCTACAACCTCACACGCGCAGCCCGACCTCACCTCACTGCCGCCTTCGACGCCCTCCTCGTCGCGTGCACCACCCCGACGCAACTCACCAGCTCGAACCCGTCAGTGAAGACCAGAGCCACGCCTGCGCCTTCCTCCGCCGTCAAACCACTCGAGCTCCCCTCCACCTCCTCTCACTCCAACGCCGCCGGATCCATGCGCGCTGCCTCCACGCCCCTGTGCCTCCGCCGCCGTCATCCACCAAAGCCCCTACCAGACCCGAGATCCCTCCGCGGCCACCCTCTCCGCCTCCCCCCTCCTCTACTCACCCCCGCTGCCTCCCTCAATGTCTGTCGGTAGCCAACAGTCCCTGACAGCGCCCCGCCAAGTAGCCCGTCAGCCACTTCGACACCGCTGATCGCCACCTCGTCGCCGGACAACCCCGCTCCCACATTGGATCTGATCTCGCACTCGTACGTCGACGTCGACGCGATCGACGAAAGCCTTAGGCAAGATCTCGCCTCTCCATATTTTCTCGCTTTACAAATATTATCTATTAAATAATTTAATTAGATATGATAATGTCGATAATGTGCATATTGTGAATATTTGACGTGGAATGTTGATAAATAGTATTAGATAATATTTTTAGAAGTAATAATGAGATAGTTTGTGGTAATTATGTCGGAGAGTTAAACGAGCATGAAATGATGAGTATACATGTTGAAAATAGATTTTGTGAGACATTAATAATTTTGTATATTTATATCTAAATATTTTCAGACTTGAAATGATAAGTTATGAGTTAAAATTAGAATTTATGAAATTTTATCGAAAAGAAGTTAGTTAAAGGTAATTTATAAAATAGGAAAATATTATTTTCATGCAGAAAAAGAATAACATGTTTAGGAAAGATAATCGTTTGGTCAGTGCCTGAGTCGACCCGACCTGACGTGTCGACACACGTGAGTCGACACGACAGATGGAGTGCGGACCGATTTTCGACGTCGACGCGCGTTAGTTAACTCGAAGAGCGGTGAGACCCGGACCAGTCGTAGGATTTTATTAGGAGTAATGTCGACATTTTATATGTATAATAAATACTAATTGTGATCCCTCTTATACTGTTCATGCATAACGAATTGTTCATAGTTTCTAATCATGTATTATAATCTTTATTTAGTGTATTAGTCTTAATTACTTGTTGATTCATGTTGTAATTGAGAACATTAGCAGTTCATGATTTAGTAGCCTCGTGCGTCATGAACAGACCTAGTGACATGTGTGGGTGTGTTGACTGATTTAGGTAGTGAATCAGAGCTATTGTGGACCTTGATTGTTGACTTAGAAAATGAGAAGAGTTGGGATAGGAAAGTCTATGTTTATATAATCGGATAAGACTATTGATATATCTTCCAGGTTCGTACCAGTGGATCGATGTCGCCACTGGGATTGGTTGGTTTGGTGAGTCACAGTGGATCGGTGTCACCACTGGGATTTATTGGTTTGTTGAGTCACAGTGGATCGGTGTCGCCACTGGGATTGGTTGGTTAGGTCAAAGTAGATCGGTGTCACTACTTTGATTCCTGAATAGGATGCACATAGGGGATATGTGAACAGTCAGTTATCCGATAATATAAACGTTGACTCTGTATGAGATGTGAACCAGTGACCTGTTATAGGATGGCTAGTTACATGACTTGTTACCAGTGGATCGGTGTCGCCACTGGGGTTGGTTTGTTGGGTCAAAGTGAATTGGTGTCGTCATTTTAGTTAGAATTTATGGATTCTTGTGAGACGTAGATCAGTTGTATTTCTTTCCATACATAGATCGGGGTTAATATTTAATTATTTACAATTTGAGACATATGGTATATACATGAGGGTTTCCTTGTTTGGATTATTTCGCTCGACGTACTACGTCTCGAGTTGTAGATTTTTAAGTATTAATTATATCTAGTGTATGACCTTGTTACTTAGATGATGATTCTGATTTTTTTAGCTGCATGACCTCGTCACCCAATTGATTTTGGTTTCTTGATTATTATATAATATTTGTGGATGTCATCTAGTTTTTTTGTATTACTGCTGCATTCTTCTATTTTTATTACTATTTTGCCTTGGTCGTTCGACCGTTTACTTTTCTCCCTTGTGGGATCTTGTCGTGTGCCATACACGCTGACGTATACCTGTTTTCTCTGGTATACGTCAGATTTAGGAGACGGTCAGCCTCAGTACGGAATCGTACAGGAGCCAGAGGATTCTTAGCAGTGGTGCCTTGCAGAAGGAGTAGAAGATCCAGCTGAAGCGTAGTGATTTTCTTCCATAGTAGTAGTTGGATATCAAAACTCTTTTACCGTACTTTTCTTTTGTTGATGATGGAGTTAGTATTTTAACAGTATTTTCTTTATGGACTATGTATTTCTTATTCCTAGTTAGACTGTTTTGTAATAAGGGTATGTTGGACCCATATTTTTATGTCTGAGATGATTTACTGTTGATGATATGTCTATTCCTTATTCTGAGTTATCTTTATATTCTTACTATTATGATCGGGGACCTGTGATTGAGATTTATGTACTTAACGCTTAGCGTATTGGATTGAGAAGAAAAGAAAAAAATAGTAGAGTATATTTCTTCTCAATCTAATACGTCGCAGGCTTGTTCATATTCTGATTCCCTGATATTTTGGGAAGCGGGGCGTGACAAAGGTAAAGTTGACTTCCACTTTACATGGATTCCTACTTTTTCTTTCGTATTGAAAGTTATCTCCTTTTTGTAGATATTGTCATGGAAGAATCAGCTAAGGAGGAGGCTTCTCATGATGTTGTTGTTGGAGATTTTCGATATGCTATCGGAGGCAGGTCAGAGTGAAGCTGCAGGACCAGTCATTAAAGCTGGTATGCGTCTTACTCCAAAGTCACTTTTACTCATTTGTTAATTTCTAGTAACCATGTGAGAGTTTTAATTGTAGGACCAGCCATTAGTGCTGATACGACTACAATCTTAGAGGTTACAGAAAAGCCTCAGGATTTAGATACCTCGGGTTTGGAGCGAGGAGTTGCTGAAATTCAATCATCAACCTCCCAACCCAAAGCCGGAGTTTTCTCAGACCCGATGGTTATGGAGGCTTCGGCTAGAATTGAGACTAGCCCCGTTGCTCAAGCCACGAGACCAACAGATTAAGCTGATATGTCAGTAACTACTAAATCTTAGCAACCTCCAGCAACTCATGAAGTTGAGTCAGCGAGGCTAGAACAAGAGTGTCAACCTGAAGGATCTTCTGCTGGCATTGGTATATTCTCTCCCCTAATTATTTTAAGGTTCCAAATGTTAACATCACCCTTAATAAAATTTTTGAGTGTTTATTTCTTCTCATTTTCTTGCAGTGCCTTCTTCATCATTATATACGATTCTTGGATATGCTTCTTTGTCACGCAAGATGATAAGAGCAGCATGTGTATATAGAGATCACTGTATAATCCCTTCATTAGCTCATCAAGAGAAGGCGAGTACTCTAAATCGTTATTTATTACTTCTTCGGTAAGTTGCCAATTACAACTTTCATATGATAATTCTCCACCGTCAAGATTGATTACAAATGATACAATATTATTTAATACAAAACCTCCATTGTAATCAAGCCTAGCCTCGGTGTCAGCTTCTTTTCCGTTGTCTGTGCCTTGAGTCGATGGTTCAGTGTCGGACTCAGCACTGTAAAGAAAGGAATCGGTAAAATGGTTTTCTGAACCCTTAAACAGTTGTTTATCTGCGACCACTGCCTTGACCTCATTATTAGTGTCTACATATTTGAGACATTGGTGGAGGGTAGAGGGAACTATCAGGTTACCATGGATCTAGGGTCGGCCCAAAAGTAAGTTATAGGATGTCTCTGCGTCGATCATGTAACATGTGACTTCTGATTTCAGATCTCCAAATTGGCACTTTACTCGGATTTTGCCCAATGGTCTTGTTCCACTGGTGTTGAACCCATAGATGATAGTACCTGTGAAGGCTAACTTGTTGGCTGGGATTCCGAGACTATACATCAGTTGCTGTGGCATGATGCTAACAGCAAAACCCGGATCGACTTGGATCTGATTGATAACGCTGGAGCCAAGGTATCTAGTGAAGTATAAAGGCCTATCATGCTTTGAATTCCTTACTTGCATGTCCTCCTTGGTGAAAGTGATGCAAGGGAATTATTTAGCTGCAAGATTGTAGTGTTGAGCTAAAGATTCCAGTTCTTCAGGGATCGGCTTGATCTGGGTGAGGAATACATCAGAATCGGTCATGGATTCTTATAGTGCCTCCCTGGTGTCTTTAGACAAAGGTAATAACTCATATAGAGTTATCCTAGCTGGGATGTTAGCCAGTTGGGCCATAACATCAAAGCAGTTTAGAGCTTTCGAATTCCCTGATTTGTCTCTTCCAATCGGATGATTGAATCGAGACTACTTTGGATTTGATTGAATTGAGACTGTTTTGGGTTCTGAACCTATTGATTCTGGGGTTCCTTATCTTTCTGCTTAGCTACCACCTCCTTTTGTTTAGGAGTTGACTGCTGCTGAGAAGTTCCTTCAAAAGGATTAGGAGTGGTCGTAACTACCACCAGTTTAGCTGACTGGTCGGCCACCTTAGAATAGTCGAACCGATACCCATTTCCACTTCTGGTGGCAAAGGCCGGTTCTCCACTGGTAGCAAACGCTTCATGCTCATCATCGAAAGGTGGAAAGGTAGGGATTCCTTCGTCATTTTCCTCCAGAATAGCCGTGATTAACGCAACAATACTTGTTTTTACCTTTGGAATTAGATTTCCTCTTGGAGGAGGATCCTATCCATTGTTCATCTTGAAGTAAGTTAAGATGAACCCAAAGAATTTCACCATTAGGAGCTGTGTATGGCACTAGTCCTTTCTGGCGTTGTTCGTGAGAATCTTCATTAACCGTCCTCATCCCTACCTTTTGTCACAGGTTCTGGTTGAAACCACGTGAGAGGAACAGAGCCAAAGCTAATGCTTACTATGTCCACACCCACCTTCTTTTCCTTAGGCTGTTTTGTAGTGATAATCCCAACGTCAATCAAGGATTGAATTTTTTTCCTTGAGAGCATAGCATGTCTTGGTGGGATGATGAATTGTTCTGTGGAACGCGTAGTACCGCGGATCTTTAGTCTTCTTAGCTTCCTCATGATTGGTGATTGAAAGGAGCTTGATCTTGTTGTTTTCTATCGAGTATTTGAAGATACTGGGGACCTCGTCTTCCTTAAAGGAGTATTCCTTCGGAAACTTTAGCTCAAAAGCTTTCTGTTGCCTTGGAGGTCGTTGATGCCATTGAGGTCATTGCTGCTTGGGTGCTTGTTGTTGCGGCTGCTGTTGCGGTTGCAGTAGGAAGGTTTAGTTGGCATCCACTACATTTTCTTGTGTCTTCCTCTTACCATGAGGGATGAAATTCTACTTTGGAACATTAGTTATTGGTTGACCTCTTTCAGCCTTCTTCCTTTTAATAAAGCATTCGGCTTACTCCCCGCGTACTTTCAACTCTTTCCATGTCTTGGATGGCACCACCCATAGCTTCCAACACGTTTAAGAAAAGGTTATTGTGGCACATTTGGAGAATGAATTCCTCCATGATTGGATCTCGGTAGTTCATTGTCTTATTCCGGAAGCGCTTGATGAATTTCTCAACCAGTTCTCTGTCTTTCTGCTTCTCATCAAAGTGTGTTCCGATTGACACTTCAGTGTCATCATTGAAGAAGTTAGTGAGAAATATGCTCTCCATTGTTGGCCTCTTTGTTTTGACAATGTTTAACAAATAATTTATCACTAATGTTGTTTATCTAGTATTTGTGTTTTCTTATATATTATAGACAAACAATGTGTCGGAGGATGGATGGAATCGAGCATCAACGATCGTATCTAATGGAGCTTGGTAGAATATCAGTATGACGCCAATGCAATTAAAGTTAAAGATCCAAGTTCAAGCTTCATCCATAAGTTTACCAAGACAAGCTTAATTGAAGATCAAGATAGCTTGGGTAAATTAGTTTAAGGTTTATACTTGTGTGTTAATACTTAGAGCTCTATATCACACATACACACAATTCTTGATTTTGAGTAATTTTGATAAAATATTGAGTTATTGGTTTTTGGAATTAACAACCATTATATACATATTTTAATAAGTCTATAAAATCATTTTATAAGGTTTCAAAATATTGTTTAACTCAATAGTAAAAAAATCAAGAAGTTTATGTACACATGTATTTATAAGTTTTACAAAATACATGAGTTTTCACAAATGGGAAATTCAATTTGAGAAATTATTTTTCTAACTTGTTCAAATTCATATTTATAAATGTTTTTCAAAGTTTTATGAATTTTGGAATTAATTTGTCATGTTTAATTGAATTTACAAAATCAAGTTTTAAATAAGTTCATGTTCGTGCACATGTTCGTGCATGTTTTTGCAAAATAGATGAGTTTTCACAATTGGGATATGAAATTTGAAAATTTTCTTCATTTACATGTTTATATTCATATATAAAAACATTTCCCTAAGTTTTACTAATTTTGGAGTTGTTTTGTTATTTTCAATTGAATTTATAAAAACGAGTTTTTAGCAGTTTTTCAGAAACTGTATATCTGTGTTCAAATAATTATTTTTCACAAATGGGAAGTTATATTTCAGAAATTCTTTCTCTAACATGTTCATATATATGTTTATAAACCTCCCTCAAAATTTTATGATTTCTGGATTTGATTTTACAAAGCCAGATACGTAGTTTTCTAGATGTTAGAAACTACCAGTTTTCACGATCAACCGCTATAGTCAACCGTTCTATAGTGTGGTCGACCGACATGGTCGACCGTTTGCAGTCCAGAGAGTAGTTTTGTAGTTTTTCTTCTCACAGTCGATCACCATGGTCGACCGTCAATGTTACCGTTGCACAGTAACGGTAACTTGCTGAATTTTATCTTTTAGTAGTTTTTAGGGTTTTTGGGGTTGTTTTCTTCTACCCTATATATACCCCCATTGCATTTATCATTTCACACACCATGAGAGTATTTTAAACAAGTTTAAAAAAGTTTTAACAAGAGTTTAAGTTTTGGTTTAAGTTTGTTTAAGTAGCTTTTAAGCAATTAAGAGTTTGATTTTATGAAATCAATTTCACAAGAGCTTGAGAAGATCATCTATTGGTGTTTGAGCATCCAACAATTCTCTCTCTATCTCTTGATCCATTAAGAAGTTTTCTAAACTCTATTTCTAACTTTTTCATATATTTGTTTATCATTGTTATTAAGCTAGAATTATATTAAGTTTAGTTTTGATTTATATCTCTTTGTTCACACACAACCCTTGAGCTTATTGTATTTACATTCATAGTATATTTGGGTTGTGGGTTTGTGACATAAAGTGTGAGCTTAATTGAGTTCTCATTTATTGTAGAGAACAAATCATTTGTTGTACTGTGAGCCTATTTGTGAAGATCGCTTTGTAATATACTTGTACACCGAGAGGAGTGTGTGGTAAGAGACGGGGTCGTCTCAAAGGGAGTGAGGTAGGTGGTAATGCCTAGAGGTAGGTTGTAATTCCTAACACTTAAGGGAGATACAAGCTAGAGACCAACACTTGAGAGGGTGTAAAGTGTGATTGCAAGAGTGTGTTATTGTGAGGTGTAAATGTTATTCGGGTTAGCATAGAAAACCTGGTTGTGATAGTGAAGATCTCCTCATGGTAAGAAACGGAGACGTAGGTCAAGTGGTTGACCGAACTCCGTGAACATATCATGTGTTTGAGTTTGCATTGGCGCACTTACTCTTGTGTTTATATTTCTTATCGCCATTATCCATTGCTCATTATTTATATCATCCCATTGGCGCACTTACTCTTGTGTTTATATTTCTTATCGCCATTATCCATTGCTCATTATTTATATCATCCACTATCTTGTTTATTTTGTCGCCATTATCCATTGCTCATTATTTATATCATCCACTATCTTGTTTATTTTGTTTACCCTTGTGTATATCGCTTATCCTAGCTCACATATCTTGTTGTATTTCATACTTATTAGGATAACTTGTTAATTAGTTTTAATTAGCATAAAATAGGATTAGATTAGCATAAGACCCTAATCATCTCCCCCTCTCTAGGGTCTAACATCCATGGCATCCTAACTATTGATACTCCATGGCTTTAGATGGTGGTACCAATCGAAGGCGACCACACGAAGGGTCACAACGAATGACCGTACCATTAGAGGTTCGTTACCAGAGATGACGCCCAGGTGGGACTTGAAGTAGATCAAGTGCTGAGTGAGGGAACATCTTCCGTCAAACGGCGTGAAGTTATTTAGGTTGAACTTCGCCGGGTACAAAATTAACTCCTACTCCCTCAGGTAAGGACATAGAATGTCAGTCTTCTTTACCTCTTGAGCAGACATCAAAGCATTGATTTTGCTCTCAAGATCTTTCATCTTTAGATCTTCGCCTGCATCTTTCTTTGGGAAATTTTGAGGAGGAACGGTGGGGCCACCCCCAGTGTTAGTATTGTTGTTGGGGCCACTTCCAGCCTCTTTATCATTTGGAGGGGCATCAGTGTTGTGGTTCCCTTCCACATCCGAGTCAATATCAACGTGATTACGATGATTGGATTCTCCCATCTGGTTTGATAGGGCTTAAAGTTATTGGTCATGCAACTCCCTCATCTGTTGTACGGTTAACTCCATCTCAACTTTAAATTCTTCTTTTTTGTTTGGCCAGAGCTTCTTGAAACAGCTAAGCCATTTGTTCAGTGGAGACCATGAACGCTTCTCGAGTTTGTCCCGCACTAGATACTGTATTGTCAGAAACGATTACGAAATTAGCATCCAATGCTTCATCATCTGAGGGATACCCTCTCTGAATTCTCCAATAATCTCTCGATCTGATAGTCCTAGATCGTAACATCGTTATACGTTAGGATACCTCTGGAAAAGGTTCGGGACTGAAGTATCGTGTAGACTTTCCCTTATCGACCATGTTGATAGTAACCTCCGGGAATTTGTCAGTTTGACTGGTTGACCTTCTTTTGCAGAAGTGCCTTGATTTAGGTTTGGACGCTTCTATGGAGATCCTTTCGAATACCAAGACCCTCCGTGGAGCGGTCTTGGGGAAGCTACATTCTGAAAATACTACCCTTATTAATCTCTCACAAGGACACTGAGAGTTCGTTTCTGGGGTATTTCTCTTTTCAGACTCGCCCCCATCCCTATAGCATAACTCATCGGCGTTGTGGCTGAAGCAACCTATCAGCTGTTCATTTGTACTTTTAGGTATAATGCTGTCATCTTTTAGACGCATCTTCTTCTAATTAGGTAACGCATTGTTGGCATTCACAGGAGTCACACATTTGGAATCACATCTTTGTGAGGGTAAAATCTTAACGAGCTTCTGGTTTTTCACACGTACCCCCCAAGCGGATGGTTACAGGAATTGACTTGTTAGGAGGGTGCTTTCGACCCCTAGTCTAGATGGTTGCTCGGGAATCATTCAGCGAACCCAAGTGTTTCCTTAATAGGAGCTTTGTCTCGATCTTCGGGTAGAGGACCAAGATGATACTTCAACAGAATTCTAAACTTAGAGAGGTCCACGCTGTCGTAAGGCTTCACCAGAGGTGCTGGAGCAGAAGGAGCGGGATCTGAAATTGATGAAGGTTGGGGAGTAGCCTTAGAGCTAGAACTGAGTGAAAGACATGACTATTGTCTCTTATCGGGTAGAGACGTTGTTTTGACCTTCGGTACCTAAACCTTCTTAGGTCTTGATGGTTCTTCGATCATCTCTTCTTTTTGTAACTCTTGTGCTTTTCGTACAAGGATCCGGGCATGCTTAAGAAGTGCACGACGCTTCTGGATGCGCTCCTCGAGAGTAGAACAGGTTCGTTTGACATGAACCCATTTATTAGTCAGCGGTTGGTAGGAGTATCTCGGTGCTTGTTATGACGACGTCTTAGCCACTTGGTGTTTTCTAAACTTTAAATCCGCTTGGTAGCAGATTCTATCCACCTGCTCCAAAGCTTTGATGAATTGGCGGGCAAGACGTTGGCGGCGCCTAGCGAGCCCTCTTCGTCAGCACTGGTGCACCCTTAACAGGAAACTCCTTGACCTTTGAGGAGTTGTCACAAACGTCAAATCCGACTTTCCTGGAGGCCGAAGAGGAGGCTTCAGCAGCATTCAGGTGAAGATTATCACACTGAGTCTTCAGATATGAAGATCACCGAACCTTCTTCAGGGAAGTAGTCCTACTGCACTTGTAGGGAGAGTAAGACCTAGAGGAGGAGGAGGAGATGTACTCCTCGAACTTCTGTTGGTCGAATTCATACTCGACCTCTTCATCCATAAGGATCTTGATCAGCGGTTGTGATACGACAGCCTCGACAGCGAGGTTGTTGGCTCCTACTGTGGTTGCCAGCGTGTTTTGATGGAAAGTTGGTTCTTTCATTAGTAAACTCATTACAACTTCAATCGTTACAATGAACTCAACAAAAATGAAAACAAAAGATTATAACTCTCTTAAAACACACACAACAGACGTTTATCACCCGCTGTTTGTGTGGGATATTTGCCTGTGTCGAGGTTTATCCGTGGACCACCAATTGATCAGATAAAGATATAAATTTTGTTAACTCGCAAAGGAGTCAATAAATTGAAGTAACTATCTCGGCAAAGCGAGATAATCACTCTTCTCAAGAATCACAGCTAGGTGCGATCTCAAGGAAAATGGATGAACGGATGTAGATCTCTCGAACTCTTCCTCTTCATGCTGAATAGCTTGCCAAGACCTCTTTCTCCTCTCTAAAATTCGTGCTCCTCACTCTTTAGTTCGACAGGGCTTCGCCGATGCTCGAGAATTCCCAATATGTGTAAATGAAGACCCTAGGGTTGTATTTATAGGCTTCGGAAGCTTTATTTTCGGATAAGAATAGCTAATAACCTCTTATCTTTAGTTAAAATCATGTTCAAATCAGTTGAGGGGTTGTTGGATCATAATCTACTAAAATATCGGTGGTTAACAGCGAAAAACAGTGAGAAATAGCGTTTTCAGCACCTGATAGCTTATGTGTCTCGACTGCCTGAGACACAAATTGTGTCTCGGCCGAGACACTCTTTGTGTCTTGGCTGGCTGAGACACAGATAGTATCTCGACTGGCTAAGACACTCGTTGTGTCTCGGTTTCGACCGAGCTGTCGTTTTGCGCGCCTTTGAATGTTTTCGCTGTAATTTTTTGGTTCAATTTCGGAATGACACAATTCAAAGTGCATTGGAAAGACAAAGAAGAGATCTACAACCTCCCATGGGTGAATCATACATAGAGGGGATGATACACGAGTGGCGCTTCGCCTTTTGTGAGTGAAACGTAACTCCCAATCGAATCGTTTCTTCGTTATTGTATCGTTCCATTGATTCGTACGCTTCATCGACTCGCTTCATACACTTGTTAGCGTCAGATAATCCTCTTTGACTTGGATAATGATGTTCATCATCTTCTCTCCATCTCAAGCTGTGTGTGGGAATCCATAGGCAACTTTTTAAGACCTACAAGGAGCTATTGTGAGCAGAGTTTCTAGCCTTGTTGGTTCCTAGGATAATGTTGCAAGGGGTAACCTCGATAACTATTAGGCGAGAGTCATCACCTTAAGTCTTATTTGGTGTAGAAGACTGAAAAACGTTCTTTGTAGATGAGATCCCCCTGTACTTATGGGGAGAAGAGGACCTTGATGAAGATGAGGAAAGATACTCCTTGAACTTGGCTTGGTCAAACTCATATTCGACCACCAATCCGACTTGAATGATGCTCGGCTGTGACACTACATTCTTGATGCCGGGACTGATGGCTCCCACTATGGTCGCCAGCGTGTTTGCTTCGAGAATAATTTTCTTTGTTGTTTCTATTAAATAGTTCAATAGAAACAAATGAATGAGCTTTACACATGTAAATCTCTCCTCTTTACAAAGAAAATAGAATTGTGCTCCCTAGAAACACACACAGAAACTCCTACGTAGTAGCTCCTGCTTACGTAGGATCTTTACCTATGTCGGGGATGCGTTATCCGTGGACCACTAAGCAATGTCTCCAAGTCGGATACGAAGAAAGCTGAAAGTTGATGTTTCGATGGGGAAACAAGAACAGAAGTAAGTATCTTAGTAAAGTAAGATAAATACTCTTCTCAAGAACAAGTCTAAGCTTTAACTCAAGGAAACACCAAGAAGGCTCTTGAGAATGCTTGAAAGTGGATGATGAACTCTTTTTGCTCTCAAAATTCGCCAAATGCCAGTTTGGTTCTGCTCTCCAATACCTTCCTTGGTACCATGCACAACTGTGTAGAGGGGTATTTATAGCAATTGAAAGCCATAAACGTTGAGTGGAAGTCAAAACAACTGATGGTCATTGTCTCATGTGGGCGAGACAGTGTCCACTGTCTCGGCTAAAGGAGGCAGTTTCAGGCACTTTGTAACCGCCGCCTACTACCTTAAATTGTGTTAAATACCATACATTTTATGGGTAGTGGGCATATTTCTAGGATGTAACCATACATTGATGTTAATGAACATTCCCAAGCAGTTATGAAGTCAAGTGTACCCCGCAAAACATCACAAAACAGTTAGAAATTATGGGAGGCTATCTCATAGTTGGTGAGACAGCTACAACTATCTCGCATAGCCGAGACAGTATGCACTGTCTCTGCTATGTGAGATAGTGGAGACTGTCTCACCAACTGTGAGACAGCTCCAAGTCATATCTTGCATTGTTTTGCGTTCTTCTTTGCTTTCTTTTGTTTTGGCTAGTCTTTTCTGACTTAGATGATGACGTTCTTCGTCTTCTCTCTATCTTGAGCTGTATTTGGGACCTATAGACAATTTTTGATGCCTACACCCCCTGTTATAAGTTGTGAATGTTAGAAAGGAATATGTTATTTTACATTTTTAAAATGTTAACATTTAATATTTATCTGTTAACCCTCTTGTATAAGTTGTGAACGTTACTAGCAACTTGTTATGTTTCAGTGTTTAGATGTTAACTTTTATAATTTAGCTTTTAACCCTCTGCTATAAGTTGTTATGCCAAATGGAATATGTTATGTTTTAGCTTTTACATGTTAACTTGGACCATTTAGCTGTTAACCCTCTTCCTAATCATATTTTCATGCTTTTTAAGAAATTGGATGTCATTGTAACAACAAATAGCACGATTACGAGGAGGGAACTCCTTTACTTGATCCGAGGAGGAAGGGTCGATGACAAAGTAACTTGCATCTTTTAACACGTGTTATGGTGAATCATTATGATTTGAAAGAATAACTTTTGTATTTTTATGGTAGGTAACCGAGGCGTTATTAGATAGAATACAATCATTGTTACAGAAGCCTGAGAACTCTACTATAAACAAGTTGTATGGGATTGTGTCATCATTTTTCTACGTAAGCTTGTTACTCAAAATCCTTAACTTTACATGTTACAACTTATGAATAGCATGTTGCAAATTATAGTTTACATGTTGCTTGTTACAGTTAACATGTTACATGTTATAGTTATCATGGTTCATTTTTATAGGTTACAGTTAACATGGTGCTTATTAAAGTTCACTTGTTACATGTTACAGTTAACAACATTCATATTATAGTTAACATGTAACTGTTATAGTTATCATTTTTTATGTAATAGTTAAAATGTAATGGTTAACATGATACATGTTATGGATAACCTGTTACATATTACCTTAAGTTGCACCGTTGAAAATTAATACGTTAGCATGATAAATAACTGCTCCTGTTTATTGTCTTATTTTTATAAAACAACATTCACTCTATGGAAACCGCCCTGATCTTCAGTAACTATATGAAGTTTATATACAAAAGTATATTACCGTTGGCCGATCAATTATCATTGTCCCAATTGTTCGTCATGACCATTGGCATTTTTTTAAAGTTAGATTGGATGAAAATGTTGTTTTGCACTATAGCTCGTCAACTCACAGTTCTTACCTTGAGCCTGTTAATAAAATTATCAACTTCATAGACCATATGAAGGCCACATTTGATCCTGATAAAGTTTAGAGGACATATCAATATAAGGCAATCCCATGCGAGCCTCAAAAGGGAATATATGTTACAAATGAACTCTATCACTTTATTAAAGAATTTTTGCTAACATAAATTAACTACAAATAAGTTTCATATTTTGTGATTTGTAGCTATGACTGTGGAACATACGTTTACGTTTATGTACGGATTATTCTCTAAAAATGTGATGTACTGCATGTTACGCCTATTGATGATTTGTCGGAGGTAGTATGTGTAAGGCTTGCAGCGGAGCTGATAATAGAATGTCGGGAATTGAAAAAGCTCAGTGACACACTAGGCGCGGATGACCCAGAATTAAAGGAGTGTACATCAACCACAATTGTAAAGACCGAGGAAGAATCTTAGTTGGACAAAAAAATAATCTTTAACTTTTGTTTGTATAACTTATTCAAATCTGTGGGGTGTAATGTGATACTTATATGCTACTCTTCGCAGACTAACATTAACTTATCTAGTTATAACTATATTTATACAATGTTGTCTGATTTCTATATTGTACTTAATAAGAACATGTTATAAGTTATGGTAAACATGTTATAGGATATTGTCAACATCTTACAGGTTATGGTTAACAGGGCAGAGATTACAGTTAATAGGACACTGATTTTTGTAAACAGCAAACTTTTATAGTTAACAGGATAATGGTGTTAGTTAACAGATTACAGATAATAGTTAACATATTATGGATTATAGTTAACAGTTTACGGATATAGTTATCAATTTACCAGTTAAGATTAATATGCTACGTATTACGGTTAACATGTTAAATTAGAACGTTCACACATGAGCATGATATAGAACCGTTGCATTTTATAGTTTAATTTAAAGAAACATAGTTAACATATTAATAAGACAACAAATTTGTACAATATTTATTATCACATTCTGGTTACAGTTCATATATATAGCTAAGAATTTCAGTTCATATATATAGCTATTACATACATACAAAAGTGTTTCACATCCCTAATATCAATCAGCGATCGGTTCGTTAGCCAAAAATGTTTCACATCCCTAATATCAACAAGCGATCTGTACGTTGCAAGTTGCTTGGTTGTGAACTTTGGTCTGGCATCGAGAGCATTTCAAAGGCCTTTTGTAAATTGTTCTATTGTTGATACGTCGTGTTCTATTTCTCCCCTTTCTTTTGGTAGTATGTGGTGGAAGTAGCTCGATCTCATCCCTAATGCCTCTATAGTCATAAACCAATCGCAATATTGGTAAATGTCTCTCTTCATATACAAGATTACTGCACATGCATGTTTACAAGAAATTCGCATGACGTCCTAAGCCCGGCAAGTACATGTCTTCTTCTCCAAATCAATCCGTGTAGTTTTATAGGATTGCACTTCAAATATGTCATTTGCAGCTTGTTTAACATCCAATGGACAAGCTTTATCTATATTTTCTTTAAGCACTATCTCTGCTTTTGGACAGAGATATCCACCACATTTATCTGCAAGTACCCAACGATAATTCATTCTGACTATGATTTGTTTATGAATATGCTCAACCATTTGTAGAATTCGTAGCATTCTAGCCTCCTGTATTCAATTATTAAGGCTTCATTTGGGTACCATGGTATTTTCTTTGTTGTGTTTTTGTAAAAAAAACACCATGATGTTATGTTTTTCCCTTAAAACGTTTTCAAAACACTATGTTAAGTATTTTTTATCAACACTAGTTTGACTCATTACAATATTATTAGTAAACATATTATTAATATATTAATATTAATTATAATAAAATATATTGTAAATAAAAATGTTATAATATTTAGTTTACATTATTATAGTATTAGAAGTATTAAATATAATATAATATAAAATTATATAATGTATTATAATAATATTATACTATTATTAATATAATATAATATTATACTATTATTCATATAATATAATATTATTAATAATGTTAAGTTAATGTTATTAATAAATGAATATATTATAAATATTTTAATATTATATAATATATTATGGCCTTTAATATGTTAGAGTTTATTAATAATTTAATAATATATTCATAATTTATGATATAAATAAATATTATTATATTATGAATATATTATTTTTACATTAACATTTGTTAGTAGTAAATTATTTTATTTATTAAATAATTTATTAATATTTTATATATTATATTACATTTACTATAAGGTTAATAATATTATAGTGATTATACTATTGTGTAGTATATTATTATATCATTATTATATTATTATTTATTATCAATAACTTTTTTATTATTATTTATTAGTTTATTTATATTTTATTATTATTTATTATTATATAATACATTGTTAACATATTAAATACTAGTATTTAATATGTATTATATTGTTATATAAGATATTTTATTTATTATATTTTTAAAGTATTTAATAAATATTACTAATATATTAGATTAACTATAATATAGTATAGTATATTATAATATAGTATATAGTATAATAAGCATGTTGATAATAACTCTATGTTAATTACATTTAATATATTATGTTAGATATTATATTAACACCTTCTCAAACTCAAAACCAAAACACCAAACTTAAAACACCTTTTAGGTGTTTTGAAATAAGTGTTGTGTTTTTAGTTTGACAATGATTTAGCTTAAAAACACAATAGTTTCTAAACGCGTGATATTTTATTTTTGGCAAAAACACCATGGAAATAAGTAAAACATCATCATCTCCAAACGGAGCCTAAAAGACTTTGCCACATTAGATGTTAAGTGCCCATACCTAAAAATATATTAGGAGAGCTTTAACAGTTATACAATGTAACTTAACAGTTATAGTTTGACAGTTAACAGTTAAACAATGTAAGTTAACAGAGAATTATTGACAGTTAATAGTTATATATTATAAGCTAGCAATTCTAGAATGAAAGTTAATAGTTATATTGTAAACATTAATAGTTTCATGATGAAAGTTAACAGTTGTGAAACAAAACTTAAATTCAGTGACAAAAGCTTCCTTGTTAATTCATCAAATCTAAATGTGTTGTATAACGTTGCCTTATTTCCGGAAAGAATACATTTGCCTACTGATGAGGAGAGTAGTTCACAATAATGTTGTTTGCCCTTGGATCAATATGATATATCTCTTTCATATAATCATTTCATTCTGCTATTGTGTATTTATAACAAACAGCTTAGAGCAAGTTTCCCAAAACATGAGTATCCTTCGATTTCATGCACAAGTCCTTTAGCTTTAACTTGAAGTTTTCAACGAGATGTAGAACAAACCTAGAGTGTAGAGCTTCTTAAAAATATTCTTTCACTTATTCTTTAATTCCTTTGTCTGCATCCGAAATTATAACCAATTGGTGGGGAGGATTGTATGGGTCAACCCTCTCATAAAGTATGGATCATAGACCTTGGAGGAACCACTTCCAATTCATCAAATTCTCATGGTCAAATATGCAATACGCTAAGGAAAATATCCTTTGGTCCCCATCATATGTTATGACGGAAAGGATTATACCTTTATATCGATCCTTTATAAAAGGTACCGTCCAAAAATAGAAGGGGTCTGCATCCACTCCAGAAACTATTGATGCATGCAATGTAACAAACAAAGAGTCTTAAAAACCTTCCCTCATTTTGTTCAACATGAATATTGCTGCCTGGATATGTCTCTTTTACCATGCGTTCATACCTAGAAAAATAACAAGCAACCATCAAAAGTTAACATGTTATCAGTATAACTTAACAAGTGAATAATGAAAGTTAACATATTCCCAATGACATTTACCAAATAAATTGCAAAAAGTAACATGTTATCGATGTGTTTTAACAAGCGAACCATGAAACTTAACATGTTATGGGTATAGCTTAACATGAACAGCAATAAACTTAATATGTTATCGGTGTAAGTTAACAAGCATTAAGCAACATTCACATATTAATTGTTAGGATTAACATGTGACTATAGTAATCAAAAGACTGTTGGGTCCTTTTGTTTTGATGATGACTAACAAACAATTTATAACTAATATTGTTTGTCTAGTGTTTGTATTTATTCTAGGCAAACAATATGTTGGAGGATGGATGGAATTGCGCTACAACGATCATATCCAATAGAGGTTGGCGGAATAGTGGTTGAAGCCTCGCAATTCAAGTTGAAGATCCAAGATCAAGCTTCATCCGCAAGTTTACCAAGAAGAGCTTCGTTGAAGATCACAAGCTTGGGTAATTTAGTTTTAGGTTTATACTTGTGTGTAGATACTTTAAGCTCATATTAATCACACTCGTATTTGTTGATTTTATCAAAATATAGGTGTTTTTGATAAAATATTATTTTATTAGTTTATAGACTTTAATATCAATTTGTACATATTTTATTTAGTCTATAAAATCAGTTTATAAAGTTTCAAAACATGGTTTAGCTAAAATATCAAAAACATGTGTTTTGTATTTTTCATGTATTGGATTAGTTTTGAAAAATGATGAGTTTTTACAAATGTGAAGTGCAATTTCAAAAATTCTTTTTGTAACATGTTCATTAACATGTTTATAAATATTTTCCAAAGTTTTATATTTTTTAGAATTTATTTACTATTTTTAAAGGCACTTCAAAAATTAGATTTTCTATTTCAATCAGGCTGATACAGTGTTATAAACGTTGTCTTATTTCCAGAAAGAATTTTTGAAATGAATGCATTTGCTTACTGATATCTAATAGAGGTTGGCAGAATAGTGGTTGAAGCCTAGTAATTCAAGTTGAAGATCTAAGATCAAGCTTCATCCGCAAGTTTACCAAGAAGAGCTTCGTTGAAGATCACAAGCTTGGGTAATTTAGTTTTAGGTTTATACTTGTGTGTAGATACTTTAAGCTCATATTAATCACACACACGTATTTGTTGATTTTATTAAAATATAGATGTTTTTGATAAAATATTATTTTATTAGTTTAAAGACTTCACTATCAGTTTATACATATTTTATTAAGTCTATAAAATCAGTTTATAAAGTTTCAAAATATGGTTTAGCTAAAATATCAAAAACATGTGTTTTGCATTTTCATGTTTTGAATTAGTTTTGAAAAATGATGAGTTTTCACAAATGTGAATTACAATTCCAAAAATTCTTTTTGTAGCATGTTCATTAACTTGTTTATAAACATTTTCTAAAGTTTTACATTTTTTGGAATTTATTTACTATTTTTAAAGGCACTTTAAAAATTAGATTTTCTGTTTCAATCAGGCTAATACAGTGTTATCAGTCAACTGATGAATGTGTTCAGTCGACTAAAGAAATCACCTGGAATAACAAAAAGTTTATGTTTTGTTTTAGTTAATTGACCAGTCGACTGATGAGGTCATCAGTCGACCGATCAAGTCATCAGTCGACCGACGAGCTGGATGCTGACTCTAACGTCGACCGATCAAGTCATCAGTCGACCGACGAGCTAGATACTGACTCTAACGATCAACTCATCAGTCGATTGATCAGTCGATCGATGACATAACGGCTAGTTTTTCTAGATTTTCATGTTACCGTTATTTTATCTTTTTGATGGGATTTCTTGGGTTTTTGGGCTTTGTCTTATGGTCCTTTATATACCCATTGCCCTCTAACATTCCAAAAAAAATCAAGAAAGTTTTTAAACAAGTTTTAAAATGGTTTTTAAGTTTTGTTTAAGTTTGTTTAAGAGTTTGTTTGTGAAGAAACTTTCACAAGAGCTTGGGGAGATCATCTACTAGTGTTTGAGCATTCTACTCTTCTCCTTATCTCTCTTGTTATCAATAGAGAAGTTTTTCTAAACTCTTATCTAGCTATTTATTTGTTTGCTTTTCATTTCCTTAAAGCTAGATTTATTTGAGTTTAGTTTGATTTATTAAATCTCATTGTTACACACACCCACTTGAGCTTTCAGTATTTTCATACATAGTATAATTGGGGTTGTGAGAGATCGTAACTTTGAGTTATGCTTAATTGAGTTCTCACCTTGTTTAGAGAACAACCATTGTATTGTGAGCCTAATTGTGTTGATCACTTTGTATTACACTAGTACACCAAGAGGAATGTATGGTGAGAGACGGGGTCATCCCAAGAGGAGTGAGGTAGATGGTAATGCCTAGAGAGAGGTTGTAATTCCTAACACTTGAGGGAGATACGGGCTAGAGACCAACACTTGAGGTGGTAGTTAGTGTGTTTACATTGTGAGTGATTATAAAGTTTTCGGTGAGCTAGAAAACCGAGTGTGAGGTGTAAACATTATTCGGGTGAGCGTAGAAAACTCAGTTTTGATAGTGGAGATCTACTCGAGGTGAGGAGCGAAGATGTAGGTCGTGGGGACCAAACTCCGTGATCATATCTTGTGTTTGAGTTTGGCTTGGCGCACTTATATTTTTGTTCATCTTTATTGCTATTCTCTTATTGGTTTATTTCATCCACTATATTGTCTATATTTATATTGCCCTTGTTTAGTTTAATATCCTTGCTCATATATCTTGTTGTATATCTAATTTGCTAGGATATTTATTAATTAATTTTAATTGGTATTAAATCAGATTAGATTAGCAAAATCCTATTCACCCTCCTCTAGGGTTCTTTCCTAGTGGCATTAGGGTACTTTCAATTGGTATCAGATCTTGGTGCTCTTTGATTTAAGGTTTAATCGCATTGAGTTAAAGATCCAAGTTATCTTTTTGTGCTATTATAATTTTAAGATTTTTTGTATCTTGCTTGCATATTTTATAATTATGGACTTTCATTGTGCACCTTGTTTAGGCTATGATCCTAATGTTGCTCCTAGAATAGCATTTTATAATTATGGACTTTCATTGTGCACCTTGTTTAGGCTATGATCCTAATGTTGCTCCTAGAATAGATAATTTTCCCTATGACCAACATTGTGCACCTTGTTTAGGCTATGATCCTAATGTTGCTCCTAGAATAGATAATTTTCCCTATGACCAATAGTATTCTAGATTTAATATTTTTGTTAGATCCAGATATTTCGATTTATGGAAAATTATAGATAATGTTTATATTGTACCCACTTCGGAGAAATCCAAGTGGAGTAAAAATAATAAAAAAATATTTACAATGAACAAGATTTTGTTAGAATATTTGCTAAATTCTTTTGATTCATCTATGTGTAACAAGTTTGTTCATTTTGATAGTGCTTACATCTTATGAAAATTTATTGAAGCGCATCAAGGGAACTTGGAGGCGATCCGACAAGCTTTGGAGGATTCCTCTTCCAGTTCCATTAGAGCATCATGCACATGGGCACTAGGCGATAGCCCTAGTGAGGTTTGCGAGTTCGAATCCATTAATGATTTATCGAGTGATGAACTTGCTTGTGCTTCTGAAAAATTATTGCATGCTTACAACAAATTGCATCATATCTTTTTAGATTTAAAAAGCAAGCATGTACTTTTGAAATCCGATCATGAGTCTTTAGCTTCTGCATCATATCTTTTTAGATTTAAAAAGCAAGCATGTACTTTTGAAATCCGATCATGAGTCTTTAGCTTCTAAGTTTGATACTATTTCTAATAAAAAGCAAGCATGTACTTTTGAAATCCGATCATGAGTCTTTAGCTTCTAAGTTTGATACTATTTCTAATAAGAATATGATCCTTAAAGAAAACAATGAAAAATTAAAATTGGATCATGATTATTTGCTTTCAAACTTTACTAAGTTAACTCATGAGAAAAAGAATGTCATATTTTAAGTAGAATCTATAAGAAATGAATTTGTTTCATTTAAAGATAATCATACATGTTCCACTTCTAGTTCCAATGCTTTTGTACCTAATGTTGAGTTGAATCTTGTCAAAAATCATATATCATCTTTAGATTCAACCTTAAAGACATGCATTGATAATCATAAGAAGCTTATGGATATGTGTGCCAAGTCTAAGTCAAAACCATCCACTCATTATGCACACATATATAGCAAAGTCTACAAATGCACAAATTGCGGTCGTAAAAGCCATCTTGCTAGATTTTACTATGATGCATATAAACCCACTAAGGTTCATATTAATTCTTCTTGTGCATCTCATCAAGCTTCATCATCACATTCACATGTACATACACATATAGATCATCATAAACATGCCCATGTGTACAAATGTGAGTTTTGTGGTCGTTTTGGTCATTTGACCAAATTCTATTTTGATTTGAGGAGAGTTTCTCATTTGCAAAATAATTTCTAAGATAAACCTATTAAGTCTATATAATCATTTTATAATGTTTCAAAACATGGTTAAGCTAAAATGTCAAAACTCATATGTTTACATTTTTATGTTTTGGACTATTTTGTAAAATGATGATATTTTTCATTTGGGAGGTCCTTTTTGAAAACCAATTTTTTGTAACATGTTTATTATTACGTCTACAATCATTTTCTAAAGTTTTATATTTTTTGGAATTTATTTAATATTTTTGAACAGGGTTTTAAAATCAGAAAAACTGTTTCTAACCTAGATTTTCATGTATCTGATTGCGGTCGACCGCCCATGAGTTCAGAGACTCGGTAAGTTTTTCAAAGGCTCGCGGTCGACCGTGGTGGTCGACCGGATGCAGTCTAGAGAGTTTTGCGGTCGCCCGCCACGGTTGACCATCTGTTGTCTAAACCCTGGCCTTTTTGCTGCTCGCGGTCGACCGCGAGTTTTCCACCGTCGACCGTCGAACTGACCGTTGGGTTCCAACAGCTAGTTCCTCAGCTGTTTCTCTATGGGCTTTTTGGTCATTTCCTTTGGGGATTTGGCTGAGATTTTGGGAGGCTATATATACCCCCTTGCTCTCATCTTTCAAGGTAACCCAAGAAGTTTTTAAATAAGAGTTTAACAAGGGTTTAAGTTTGTTTTAAGTTTGGTTTTAAGTTTGTTTAAGGGTTTGGTTTGTGAAGAATTCCACAAGAGGAAGTGGAGATCAATTCATTGATATTTGAGCTTCAATCCATCTCTCTCTCTTGCTATTTATTAGAGAAGTTTTCTAAACTCTATCTAGCTTTACATTTTGTATTGTTTGATCATCATTCTATTAAGCTAGTATTTATATTTGAGTTTAGTTTGATTTGATTTGATTTCACTCATTGTTTACACACACTCACTTGAGCTTATTGTATTTTCATACATAGTATATTTGGGCTCATTGTTTACACACACTCACTTGAGCTTATTGTATTTTCATACATAGTATATTTGGGTTGGTGAGAGCTGTAACAATTGAGTGCGAGCTTTAATTGAGTTCTCGCCTTGTATTAGAGAACAAATCATTTGTTGTTATTGTGAGGTGTGGAGTGTAGACGTTGATCGGTGAACGTTAAAAACCGACATTGTGAGTGTTTGTGAATGTTGATCGGTGAGCGTTAAAAACCGACATTGTGAGGTGTAAACGTTATTCGGGTGAGCGTAAAAAACCCGGTTGTGGTAGTGGATTTCTCCCCGGGAGTGGGGAGCGGAGACGTAGGACGGAAGGTCCGAACTCCGTGATCATATCGTGTGTTTGAGTTTGCTTTGGCACACTTCTCTTATGTTTATATTTCTTGTCACCATTGTCCATTGCTCATTATTTATATCATCCACTATCTTGTTTATTTTGTTTATCCTTGTGTATATCACTTATCCTAGCTCACATATCTTGTTGTATTTTATACTTGCTAGGATAACTTGTTAATTAGTTTAAAAACCCCAAACCCCCCCCCCCCCCCCCCAGGGTCTAACAATTGGTATCAGAACTTGGTGCTCTTTTATTTAAGATCTAATCGCCTTGAGTTAAAGATCCAAGTTATTTTTTTATGCTAATCTTGTTTTGATTGCATTTATATCTTGCTTGTATATTTTTATAAATTATGAATATGAATGATGCATCTTGTTTAGGCTATGATTCTAGTATTGCTCCTAAATTCAATGTTTCCCCTATGCTCAATGGTGTTTTAGATTCAAAATATTTGTTCAATCTAAACATATTGATCTATGGGAAGTCATTGATTGTGCTTATATTGTGCCCATGTTGGAAAAATCCAAGTGGAGCAAACATGATAAAAGGATGTTTACAATGAACAAGATTTTGTTAGCATATTTGCTAAATGCTCTTGATTCATCTATGTCTAACAAGTTTGTTCATTTTGATAGTGCTTACAACTTATGGAAACTTATTGAAGCACATCAAGGGACTTGGAAGCGATCCGACAAGCTTTGGAAGATCCTGTTTCAAGTTCATATGGAGCATCGTGCACACGGCCACTAGGCGATAGCCCTAGTGAGGTTTGCGAGTTCGAATCGATTAATGATTTATCTAGTGATGAACTTGCTTGTGCTAGTGAAAAATTATTGCATACCTTTAACAAATTACATAAAGATTTTATTGATTTACAAGGCAAGCATGATAATTTAAAATCCGATCATGAGAAGCTAGCTTCCAAATTTGATGTCATTACAAAAGAAAATATTATGCTTAAAGAAAACAATGACTTATTAAATTTGAAAAATAAAATTTTGATCTCATTAATTGCTAGTCTATCTCATGCCAAGATTGATGCCATGTTGAAGTAGAGAACATAAAAAATGATACAGCTTCTGTTATAAATGAATATTAATGTTCTACTTCTAATGTTAATGCACATATGTCTAATGATGAGTTGAATATTGTTAAAAATCGCATTTCTGTTCTACTTCTAATGTTAATGCACATATGTCTAATGATGAGTTGAATATTGTTAAAAATCGCATTTCATCTTTAGATTCAACTCTTAAAACATGCATTATTAATAATAAGAAACTTATGGACTTATGTGCAAAGTCTCGTGTTAATTCTTTTAAATCCAACACTCACTATGCACATATTTACAGCAAAATTTACAAATGTTCAATTTGCGATCGTAAATGCCACGTTGCTAAATTTTGCTATGATGCATACAAATCTTCTAAGACTAATGCTTCTTGTGCATCTAATAAGGATTCTTCATCACATGCACATGTACATGCACAAACTCATCATGTTCATCATAAACATGCACATGTGTTTAAATGTGATCTATGTGGTCAATTTGGTCATTTGGTAAAGTTTTGCTTTGATTTGAAAAAGATTTCACTTTTGCCAAATAATTTTAAAAGACCACAGAAGTTTAAGTGTGATCATTGTGGTCGTTTTGGTCATTTGACCAATTTTTTTTTTTTTTTTTGATTTGAGGAGAGTTTCTTGTTTGCAAAATAATTTCCAAGATAAATCTATTTTTGCAAATGAGTCCCGTGCACAACCGTTTGGTCAACATAAGCAAATGCCTCCTTTCCATTGTACTTATTACAATCGAAATGGTCATTTGAGTAATTTTTGTTATGACCGTGTCCGTGCACCACATGCGCCCAAGAGGGTTCATAACCCTAGGGATTTGAGCTTAAATGATAGGGGTCATGTCCCTAAACCTTTTGGTACCAAGAATATTTGGGTACCAAAATAAATTTGATTTTAAACTAAGAATATTAGTGCTTTTATTTTTATTTTTTTGGTTTTGAAAAATTATACTTTAAACTTTTGAACATGAAAACAATTCTTTTTATTAATTAAATTCTTTTGTTTTCATGACTATTGGTTTTGTTTTGATGAGATGTTTGTGTTTATATAACCCCCGGATTTATTGGGTGTTTATTCTCAAACCTTGTTTACCGGGTGCTAAAAATATTTATATGGGTTGAAACAAGCTCAATAGCTTAATATGACTGTCTCCCCCATTTGTGAAAATCAATGATGATTTGGTTTATACCTTTAAAGATGATTTCCTTCTTATCCATAATTCATGATTCTTATACGTTTTGTAATCTTATTTTTGAACTATGAAAATTTTGTTTTGATTTGTTCTTTTGAATTCATTATATAGCACAAATAGATAATTAAAATTTCAAATATGCTTTATTTTTCTTTATTGATCAAACATCGTTTTTGGATATAAACTTTGATTTATGATTTCTTTTGGTTGATTTGTTTTCATTTGAAAACTTTTTGCATGATTATCATGTTCTTCTTCTTTTGATTTCATAAATCCATACATTGTTATGATTTATTTTGAAAATATCCATTCTTGATTTTGTTTCCTTATCCCCCTACATATAAGCAAATTATTTTCCTTCATGGATCCTCCTTCATAAACATTTTTTTAATGATGCCTTTTTGGATCCTCATTTTATCTCTTTGGGGCAAGTATGATAAATGTTTGGTTTGTATATATACATCTTGAAATCTTTGTAACACCCTTCATGATGTTATATATACACATGTGTTCTTATTGTTCTTTTGCATGTGAGTTGTTTAGAAAATTTTTGTTTGCTCACATGTTTTGCCATGATCTTTATTGCATTCACTACATATGACATTTTGATAGGGGGAGCAATCCCCATATATATATATATATATATTACTCACCCATGCATATTGATAGGTGGAGCTTTCGCTCTCTTCATCCATTAATAAACTGTATGTTAAAATTAATTGAATTTTTTATTTTGAAAGTTAATGCTATCAAAAGTTTTAAATTAGAAAGTTGATGTATCATAAGTTATACTTAGCAATAGGAAATTCCTGTGACAAATCAATTAGCATTTTTAACAGATATACTATGTAATCTAGAATATTTTTTTTGTATTTAGTTATCATATTTATTAAGTTTTCAAATTTGTTATTTATATCAATTGTTTTGCACTAAAATGCTTTTGTAATATTTTATATTAATTCATAAATCTGAGTTCTGTTTAAAAATTGGACACAGTTTATTCTTCAACTCTGTGCTTTTGATTGTCATTCATCCACTTTTATATTGTTTCATTTTCTACTTTATTTATCTTTACCTATTTTTATATTTGTATTTATAATCTAAATATACATATATATACATACCAGCAATGCTATTCCCAAAATATTGACCAGCTTGCAAGTCTTCCATCAATAGATCAAGCTTTATTTTAAAAACCCTTGCAACTATATCTAGTCTTTCATCTGGTCTTTGCACACATATGTATATTTATATTAATATGTAGTTATTAAATAAAATATGCATTTACTTATCAGGTTTGGTATGTTATATCTTATATAACAGTCTGCTATACTTTATAACCTTACTCAACTTGTTTATTCTCGTATTTCATATGTAGTTAATAGTAAATGTTTATTTTGTTTGTTATTAATCGTATTGTTGCACATCTGGAGCATAATTAATTTTAAGCTTCCATTTTTTCATTCTATGTGCATCAACTTGTATAATATGATTTGCTTGATAGTGGATTTCAATAATCAATTTATCTTGATTCTCTCAATAAAATGTACTATATTCCATTGCAAATATGAATTGACTCTCTTTGTACTTCAGATGGATTTGCTTATAGTCAGGTTTGAGAATTTGTTTTTAGTCCTTAATAAACTGTATGTTAAAATTAATTGAAATTTTTTTATTTGAAAGTTAATGTATCAAAAGTTTTAAATTAGAAAGTTGATGTATCATAAGTTATATAAGTTATATTTAGCAATAGGAAATTCCTTTGACAAATCAATTACTTTTGATTCATAAATCTGAATTTTGTGACTAAATTGGACACAGTTTATTCTTCAACACTCTTCTTTTGATTGCCATTCATCCACTTTTATATTGTTTCATTTTCTACTTTATTTATCTTTACCTATTTTTATATTTGTATTTATAAGCTAAATATACATATATATACATACCAGCAATGCTATTCCCAAAATATTGACCAGCTTGCAGGTCTTCCATCAATAGATCAAGCTTTATTTTAAAAACCCTTGCAACTATATCTGGTCTTTCATCTGGTCTTTGCCCCCCTATCTCGTCCAATGCATATTTAATCTCTTGCCATTTTGGATTTGAAGTAATTGTGATGAACAAATATGGATTTCCTAAAACACGACACAAAGCAATTGCATCTTGATAATTTTGAGTCATATATCGATTACCTCCAGTAAACGATGAAGGTAAGATAATTCTCTTCCCAACTTGTGCTCCATCTGTATCACCTCTGAATATTGCATCTTTAATGCCACAATATAGCTCCGCTCTAAGTTTTGTTTGATTTAGTCTGACCCAAAGCAATCTATCTTCTTCAATACATGTAAACATATCTACAATATAAGTCTGTAATAGTTTGCCTAAAAGATTCAATGTATGTCCTTCGTCACACCTTTGTTGAATCCTAAATGCAGCATATTCCATCATTGTTACATCTTTTCTCTTCTTGTTTGAATTTTCGGACTCTCCTTCCAATGGAACGCCAAGTCGAAATCCATCTTCACCATACGGGAATAGTAAAGGATATTGCATGGCCATAAAACTTGGGTGAAGATCACTAATTCTAGACAACCCCATTTTGCGGTCATAAACAATAATATCCCGCACTGCTATTGTTTCATCAATGTTTCCCACAATTAAACCAGCTATCTCTGACACAGTTGGCATATTCTGCAATCTTCCATCACCGCTGCGTGATGATTTAATGATCAATTGTACTGCCAATAACTCATTTTCCTTGACTCGGTCTCTCACCATACGAAAACTTTGAACCAACACATTGCAATGATCTAACATTGTAAGTAGATTGCTTACAATAGCATCATCTAATTCAGCACTACCATTAATTGCTGCCATTCTGTTAGATATCTCGTGATCAGTATCATATATGTAAAGTTGACAATATTTTGGAATTTCACCCGGTATAGGTTTTAAGGAACCAATCTTATGATGATTTTGGCCATTCAAGCGATAACAATAAGGACCCCCTCCATTATTATAAGTATTATCAACTCTTCCTCCAGTCGAGGTGAATGAAAACAAAGAGTTGTACATCCTTATATTTTGTTTGAATTTTGTAGATCGTGCTCCTCCAGATGGTGATAAGAGTTGTTTAAGGAATTCTGGCGGTTGATGAATTAGCGGGAATTTAACTTTCCCTTTACGACAACATAGTGAGAATGTTGGATTCTTTGGTTTTTTAGACTTTTCAGCTCTTTCGTCATACCAAAGCATTGCCTTACAATGTGGACAAGTGAATTTGGGAGGCCCGACGTTGAGAATGTCATTAAAAATACCTTCAGACAAAATATCTCTCATTACTATATAGTATAAGTAATACATAGTGATTTAATAATACGATGATTGCAGTCATACCTTCATTTGGCAATACACATTTTACACGTTTAGATTTGTATGATGTATGGGGTGATGAACAACTGCCGTCTACATTTGAGGAAGTATTGCCTATAATCGTAATTTGATACCTGTTATTCACCATTTGAGAATTACTTTTATACACATTCTGTCGTTGTCGTTGTCTTTTGGAGCGTTTATCTGTTAAAAAAATAATACTCATAAATGTATATATCTATCCACCCCCTCGGTATACACACAAACACACACATTAACACACACATAATTTATTGACACATCAAATGAGTTATTTTCACAAACCTATTAAACGCTGTTCAACTTCTTGTGTCAACTTAGCTTCAGCAATAGAGGAACCTGGATCAGATGTTTGTGTAGGTGTCATGCCACATGACAATTGTGTATATCCAGTTCCAGATGTGTTACAAATAAGGATAACATCCTCAACAGATGACATAGTGATAGAATGTGCATTGTCTTGTATTGCATACACCTAACATTGCATCGTTGATGACTTCAGAACAATTAGTATTCGGGTCCTCATCATTGCTCTCTATTATCCTGAAAATGAGTTCTATGTGCACGTGAATGTGTGTATGTATATATATAAGAACATATACACATATCAATAGACAACATCTTACTAATAAAGCTTTATGGACAATAATAAGATCAAAACCCTCATCATAAATATACTTGGATATAAGTTACAGTATAATAGATAAACATATTAAATATATATTGATACTATGATTACTCAGTGTTACAACTTCTAAAACTATAACACAATTGGATAATCATAATCCAAGCATCTATGTAAATTAATCAAATATCAACCAAGCATATTCAAATTTAACACAGATGTACATAGAAAAGAGAGACGTGTTTCAGTTTTTAAAGCTCATTGTAACTGCAAATTGGTGGCCTAATAACGATTTCAATAATGTGAAGGTTTAATTTTAATAATATGGGAACCTAATAGCAGTTTTAACAATATAAGGGACTAATTCAAAAAAAAGAAATATTTAAGGGACTAATATCAAAACTAAGAAGTAAAATTGTAATGAAACTCACTCTTCTTTTAACTAATATGAACCTACAAAATTACCTTATGAATCCTTCCCCTCAAGTTATCTATTTTGAAGGAATAATAGTGTAGATTAAAAGGTTTCAACCGGCGATTCATCGTGAGGATGTTCATTCATACAAGTTATAGCTTATTATACCAATGAATTTAGCAGTTACAATATTCTAATTATGCGAGAATCGTCAACTTTTATCAACAGTTTGACGGTGCAGAAGTTTCCTTCTAGGAATCTGAAGTTATATATGTAGAAACCATATAAATGAGAACAATGAGCTTAGCAGTAAAAACTACAGTTCCACAACACCAACTAAAGACAGAGGTAACATTGATAGTCTCATCAAGAAATTTTAAGAGTCTTCCCATGGAAACATCAATTCCTACTAAAAATGGCAAGTCAGATAAAAATCTCATGCACCCCCAAGCTTAAACCTACTGGACAAATTTTAAAGTATATGCCAGTAGCTAGCAACAAAACAATGAATACCCAATCTTGCAAAAAAAAAAACGGAAACAGAGAACTGATACATTACAACAATGCATGTCATTTCTTAGATATTAGTCACTACATACATGCCACATTTCAATATGGCAATAGTCGCACTATAAAATCAGCTAAGATTCTGATCTAGAAGCACATAACTATGAGCTTTATGGCCGAATCAACCACTTATAAAAGCTCAGATAGGAGAAAGATTGTGAGAAACAGAAAAGCAGCATCCAAAATCTACTAAGCGCAGCCAGCGGTGAAAGGCAATAAGCTTCTACACTGATGCTTAATAACAATTATGTGAGTTTTTGCCAAAAAATCATCCAGAGGGCAGTAATGACAATTCTAGGGCAGTCCAGGATTAGCTAGCTCCATATAAGATGATAGAAATTGGTCAAGGAATGATCAACAGGAACCCTTCGGAATTCTTGGATACTTCTTTTTTATGAAAAGATCAGACGCTTGTTCATCGGCGTGCACTACCACCAGCAGTAGGTGCCTGAGCTGATGCGTAAGCATTTGGTGCCTGAGCTGATGCGTAAGCATTTGGAGCTTGAGCTAAATCATAAGGATTTTATGCCTGTTCAGCTTCATAAGGATTTAGTGCCTGGGCTGATCCATAAGGATTTTGTGCCTGTTGAGCAAGATAAGGATTTGGGTCCTGAGCAAATCTATAAGGATTTGGGGCCTGAGTTGATCAGGGTGAAATTTGTTTAGCAACAGATAACAACCTAAATACTTAAATGACGTTATTATTATTATGTCATATTTATTAAGTAACCTATTTAATCTCCTATAGGGTTTGATATTTCTTTAGATACTTTCCCACAATATCCAGAAATAGTAACTTGCACATTAAATGATATAAAATAATTAGATAGATGTATTATGATGTGTGCAACATATCTAATATGTCTCAATTATAGATAATAACAAATCCTATGATGTGTGCAATAGATCTAATATGTGTCGATTTTAGATAAAATTGATAGGAAATCGAAAATTTAACAAACTTAGTACAAAAATTATGCTTTCCAACTAATATTATTACGACTATAACTTTGTAAGGCAAGATACTAATAATAATAAAGGGGTAGTTTGGACATCATGGTATCGTGGGAAGTTTGGGAAATGGGCGTGGTATCCTGGGAAGTTTGGGAAATAGGTGGATTTTTATATCCATTAACTCCTAGTTTCATTAGTAATAGCGATGTGGCTTATCAAAATATTTTGCAATATTCTTGAGATCATAAATAAGTAATAATTTATCTTGCTGCAGGCTCCAATTTGCACATATCTACTTCATTTTAATGCAGATGAACCAATCACAGAGGAGGGAATTGAAGCGTGTACATAATGATATATGCTAGTAAACAGGTGGGATAAAATCCATCCTACTTTCATCAGTTCATAATGATATATAGCTAAGCATCTCATAACTGTATTTAGGCACTCTATGGATCAAACATATGCTAAATATTTTTTGCTGGCGGTTCCAATTTGTATCCTCAGAACCAGCTTTTATGAGGGTGGAACTACACTACGTATGTTCAAGAATTATTGTATTTACACAACAAGTTGAACATCTAAGCAATGCAGCAGGTGACTGTAATACATTCCTTGATATCGAAAATTTTGGTTAAGCAGGACCATTGTTCCTTAAAGGCATAAACAAATAAAAAAGGACAGCAATCTCGACAGAACCTTGGAGATAAAATATATACTTACAATGATGAACTCCTCACGGACTGAGATATTGATCAGTACTTTGAAAACACGATGTTGCACTGTAGAATAGATACATATGAAAACAATTAGTTATATTCAACTCAGATTATGCCATTTTCTATAAGGTACAATTGAATATTATAGTAATAATCAAGAGTAATATAACACCCTAATGACATTATTAAATAAAGCATAATACCAATGTAATTGATTCCATTGAAGCGTTTTTGTTTATATGCATATGAATTTAGCATATTTTCTTGCACATCTATTTGTTTTTACGACAATTAATAATTTAACACAGATGGACAAAGAAAAGCCAGTACATATAATCCAGTATTTATTTACATGGAAAAAATAATGAACCTGTTTTTATATTTTGTTTATATGCAAATGTTTGGAATATAATTTTTGTAGGACTATGAAAGTTATAGTTCAGAACTCAACGAAATCATAAACTATCAGGCGGAATAGTATCTTTTATATGAGCGCAAACATAATCTAATTACAGAATGTCATAATCTTCGTTTTATTCATCTAAACATATCGACCAAATTCATAACCGTATAATGAGTTTGTTTATAATTCATTTCAACACAGTTGGACAAAGAAAAGCCAGTACATATAATCCAATATTTATTGACATGAAAATTGAAATTGAATTCACTCTGCATGTTGTGCATGTGGGATATGGATGTGCATGTTCAGGAAATTCATAACTGGATAGATAAACATATCGAGGAAAGTATAGATATTTCTCATTCAATTTTAGCGAGCACTCAATTATTTAGCTTGAACTATCAGGCGGAATCTGAAATTATTTATAAATTAATTATAATTTTATATTTGATTTCACTATTTGTGTAGAACAGAGTGTAAGCATCAATAGAATTGAAATGTACTTTATAATGTAAGCCTGCATCATACTTATTCAAAATCAAAATAATAAAATCATCCTTACAGATTTTATTTTTATATTAAAATATAAAGGAATTAAGATATCATACTAAATCAAATTCATAAAAATCAAAATCATAAAACTCATTCATACTGAGCCGTATTTTTCTAGATTAAGCAAGGAAATTCAGTGATGATTACAACATTAATATCAAGTTTATTACACCATGCGGAAGAGGAAATCATGAACTATCAGGCGGAAGATGATATCAATTTTATCAAACTCTGTGACGAAATCATGAAATCAAGGCAAAGGTTTACCTGAAGAAGAAATCTCTCACACCAGACGCAGAAGAAGTGACGAAATCATGAAATCAAGGCAAAGGTTTACCTGAAGAAGAAATCTCTCACACCAGACGCAGAAGATGGACTCAATCCTCTCTATCTTTTCTTTAGTTTACCTGAAGAAGAAATCTCTCACACCAGACGCAGAAGATGGACTCAATCCTCTCTATCTTTTCTTTAGGCGGAATAGGGAAGAAGAGGGGATTTCATGATTTCTTTAGACGGAATAGGGAAGAAGAGGGGAACAGGGCAACCGGCAATTTGATTGTGGGGAAGTTTCGCAACGTGGCTTTCGTGAGCGGGGAAGATATCACAACGTGTCCGAAGTTCTCTCACGTGGCGAATTTGAAGGAATGGCGGTAAAAATGGGCGGTTGTGAAAACACGATTTACAATTACAATTGAGAAGCAGTTTTTCTGAGGTTAATCGTAAAAATGGGCGGTTGTGAAAACACGATTTACAATTACAATTGAGAAGCAGTTTTTCTGAGGTTAATCGCGTTATCAATGGACGGCTGTGGTTTTCTGAGGTTAATTGCGTTATGAACGGACGGATGCTATTAAATGATCTAAAAAAACGTGGATATTAAAAAAAATTTACTGTTCACACAGAGATTTTCCTTTAGTTATAAAGGAAAGTAGATATATTTGTTGGATAGCAGTATTAATTCCTAATCTATTTTGGTAACATGAGGTTATTAGGATTCCTAATCTATTTTGGTAACATGAGGTTATTGGGATTCCTAATTTGTTTTGTTTTTTGTTTTAGGATTCCTAGTCTGTTTTGGTTTTAGTTTTTCTATATATATGGAGATTAGAATCAATCATCAAAAGAGAGGAGAGTTGTAATCAGAGATTAGAGAGACTTTTGAGCATTGTGAGAGGGAGATATTGTGAGCAAGTTTTGAGCTTTGGTTGAGAGTTAGTTTGTGAGTTTTGTGAGATTGTAACCCTTTGTACTCTCCTTGATTTAGTGGAATTTCTCCATCCTCTCCCCGTGGACGTAGGTAATTTTCCGAACCATATAAAATTGGTTGTCTCGCTATATATGTGATTTGTAATAGTTTATTTAGGTCCCCTCGATAAATCAGTCCTAGAACTGATGAGAGGAAGAGCTGATATCCCACTTTGTTGAGATATTTTGTTTAAGGTTCTTGTTTCCTTTATAAAACGAGAATTCCTATTGCAACCTGATTTTCTTGTTGTGTTGTCGAAGTGCTGTCAAAATTTTTACTGCGCGCAACACGTGGTATTAGAGCCCAGATTTCAGATATAGGGTTTTGGAATTAGGTGGAGGAAGATACTTGTGTGAAGCTTGGTTCTTGGAGTTCTAGGCTTCGGTGGAGATAGCATTAGGAGTTGTCGTTGGAGATTTCACTTTCCTCGTGTGGACAGGAGATCTATTTGGAATCTGATCTAGGGTTCAGTTGGGTAATTCTTAATTTCTATCAAAGTTTGATCTTCTCTCTACAACTTGGAGCTAGTTTGCAATGGGAGAAGAAGGTGAAAGCAGCAAATCGATGGCGAGTACAGTTCAAGTTGGTTTTCAGAACACCAAAATTAGTATGATGAAGTATGACGGTAAAATCAATTTTGGTTTGTGGATGAGCGACGTACAGGATGCGTTCAATGCTCAGAACTTGGAGGAGATCATCATGGTCCACGAGAGAGCACCAAAATATGAAGAGATGATATGAGAAAAGATGAATAGGAACACTTGTGGGGTGATCAGGTCATGTTTGGAACATGAGCTGAAGTATGATGTGATTGAGGTGACGTTTGCAATGAAGATGTGAGAAATTCTCAATAATAAGTATCTTGCGAAGAGTGTTGAGAACCGTTTGCACTTGCTGCGAAGATTGTTCAGATTTCAGATGTCCCGAGGTACCTCACTAGCGGATCATGTGAACAACTATACTAAGTTGTTGCCGGACTTGGCAAATATTGATGAGAAGATATCGGATGAGTACAAGACTATTATCTTATTGGGCTCCTTACCCGATGAGGAGTACGACACCTTTGTGCTCACTTTGTTGAATGAGAGATCTTCTATCAGCTATAGTGAAGTTACTAATGCATTGACGAATTATGATTTGAGGAGGAAGGATAAGGAGACTTCCCGTGCTAGTACTTCAGACGAGGCCTTATCGATGAGAGGTAGAAGCCCATATCCGAAAGGTGGTAATAGAGAAATGTCAAAGTCTAGAGGTCGCCACCATTTAGCAAAGAATCAATGTGCATTCTACAAGAAGCAGAGACATTAGAAGAGAGACTGTCCGAAGCTCAAGGAGAATAGCAAGAAAAAGGGCCTGAAGGCCAATGAGGTGAAAATTGCGAAAGGCGATGATTCCGATGATTCGAGCTTTTCTCTACTGATTACTCCGGAGGTGAACCGTTTGGATGAACTACGGGCAACTTGATCCCTTAGGAGAGGGGGTACGTAGGCAACCACATTGGTGCAGCCGAATTTGGTGAGACGACGCATTGGTGCTCATGTTGGTGTCGGCTCAGTTTTGGGAATACTTCGCCTAGGTGGAGAATTGTTAGATAGCAATATTCCTAATCTATTTTGGTAACATGAGGTTATTAGGATTCCTAATCTATTTTGATAACATGAGGTTATTAGGATTCCTAATCTATTTTGTTTTTGGGTTTAGGATTCCTAGTCTGTTTTGGTTTTAGTTTTTCTATATATATGGAGATTAGAATTAATCATCAAAAGAGAGGAGAGTTGTAATCAAAGATTAGAGAGACTTTTGAGCATTGTGAGTTGGAGATATTGTGAGCAAGTTGAGAGCTTTGGTTGATGATTAGTTTTTGAGTTTTGTGAGATTGTAACCCTTTGTAATCTCATTGATTTAGTAGAATCTCCCCATCATCTCCCCGTGGACGTAGGCAATTTGCTGAACCACGTAAAATTGGTTGTCTCGCTATTTGTGTGATTTGTAATAGTTTATTTAGGTTCCCTTGACAAGTCAGTCCTAGAACTGATGAGAGGAAGAGCTGATATCCCACTTTGTTGAGATATTTTGTTTAAGGTTCTTGTTTCCTTTGTGAAACGAGAATTCCTATTGCGACCTGACTCTCTTGTTGTGCTGTTGAAGTGTTGCCAAAATTTCCGCTGCGCGCAACAATATTTTCTGGACGAAAAGATTGATTTGAAGTTAATTGTGCATGAGAGACCAAAGATAAGTGCTGAGATCCTTTGTTTTGGAGCTTTTGCTCCGATCTTATGAAACTAGTTTTGGAGCCAAAACCGTTGGCCCCCAGTCAAAAAGGGACGCTTGCAAAGGGAAAACTTTCGTACCAATTTCAAAAGCTGTCCTTTGACGGTGACACGTGGCCGACGTCAAATCATTAAAAAGAGAGAAAAATTAAAAAAAAAACAAGATAAACATCTGGATTTCCCCGGGCCCAGCCCTCCTACTAAATCCACTCCTTTCCTCGTCGGAGCCCGATTTCAGCTATAAACCGTCTCCGGAGCAGCTTGGTTTTGATCCTCAAAAGGTATCCGAAGCAAAGTCCCCAGCTTCTAGGGTTTTACAACTGGTTCATCTTCTTAATATTATCTGTTTGATTTTCTGTGGTGCTCCTGGTTTATCCCTAACTGGTTACAACTTACATTTGCAAGAAGTTCGAGGTGATAGGCAAATTTATTTATTTATTTATTTAGTTCTTTTTTCTTTTTCTTTTGTTTGGGGCCATTGGGAGCTTGACGTACTGTGATTTTACCTCTGGTTTGGGATAAAATTGATTAAGAAACTATCCTCTTGCCCAAATAAAATTTTGTTCTGACTTTTTAGGGTGTAATTCACGAAACCCCCGATAGTTTGACCCATTTTAGATAATCCTCAAAATTCTTTAAAATGTCACTTCATTCACCAAACTTTTGGGGCTTCCAGGAAACCCGCATAACGTTTGCAATTTTTTTCTCCAACATGGCCCTCCCTAACGGTGTAATGGGGGTTATCTGGGAACTTTATTGAAAGTTCGTGGTGGTTTCTGAAATTAATGTTTAAAGTTCGGGGTTTTCTGAACATAATGTTGAAAGTTTGGGGTTCTCTGAAAATAATGCTGAAAGCCAGGTGGGTATGGTGAAAATATTGGGGGTTACACCATTTGAGGGAAACTGAAGAAACTTCAAATGTTATGAGGGTTTTGTTCGATGACTCAAAAGTTTTGACAGTTATGTGTCATTTTCAAACAAATTTGGGTTTGACGCCAAAATCATCACCCACGGCAAGCAATTGGGCCAAACTGACGAAAACTTAGCACTTTAATACCTTATTGTACCCTGAGCAAATGAAAACACCTTGTTGTCAAACATTCTGTGCTAAATATATTAATCCGGTAAATTGACCTTAGTTAATAAGCCAATGTGACAAGCCAACCAAATTAGCTAAGATGGCATGGATATGTATATACTGCTGATAGTGTCTACTCTTTTGTCTTGCTATTGTAAGTCACACTTGTGATTATTGACTGCAACAGTCGAGACCAGGAGCTGACATCTTAAGAGGCATAAGCTTCTGAATAACGAACATAGTAGATTATCAATAGACCACTAAGGAGTTGAACAGATCTTTTGGTGGGAGGGCAATGCCATACATGGTTACAACACAACAGGAGGAAGAACCTTGCCTCTGATTTGGATCTAGAAGTAATTTGACTAAGGACTTGAACAGATCTTTTGGTGGGAGGGCAATGCCATACATGGTTACAACACAACAGGAGGAAGAACCTTGCCTCTGATTTGGATCTAGAAGTAATTTGACATCCGGAAGAAATGTATTTCAATTTTGCTGAACCTTGGAGATACCATGGGATCCACCTCCAGATGTAGCAGCCTATTGTCCATTTATTCTGGACTAATTTCATGTTAGCTGTATCTTTGCTTTGTTCTCTACTTTTTCTTTTATAGAAGGAGCATTATTAGGATTTTATTCAGTGTATCTGAAATGGTTGGTTTTGCTGAATATATAGGGAAGCAGGCTAACCAGTTGAGAGGGGCAGTGATGATTGAAAGTTGAAGGTTGTCTCGTGGTACTCTCTCTCTCTCTCTCTCTCAATTAGTTTCTTTTCAAATGTATTCATGTACAAAGCTTAATTCTATCCACTCAGTTTTGACATTTGTCCTATGGTTTTACGTTTATTAAGTAGAACTAGTAATATAGTCTCTTTTTTGATGAATTGGGGAACAGTCTTAATGAAAACCCTCATTTAAATGAGTCTGGAAGAATCATAAGAGACCCCAACTGGATCTTTCGGTAGATATAAGAAGAAGCATCTATATCATTCACACAATTCTGGCGTTTTGATTTGTTCCATGCTTTCATTTTGATCCATGTCTCAATTTAATTTACTGCCTTGCTAACTAGTACATAATGTAGAGTCTTTTCACTTTATAGGTTTGGTAAGTTTGGGCATAAACTATCTCTTCCCTTTTCTTCTGGCCTGCTGTTTTTTGTTTTGTTGTTTATTTTAGAAGTTTGGGCATAAACTATCTCTTCCCTTTTCTTCTGGCCTGCTGTTTTTTGTTTTGTTGTTTATTTTAGGTTCATTTGTTTTGTTTTGTGCCTCCCTTTTCTTCTGGCCTGCTGTTTTTTGTTTTGTTGTTTATTTTAGGTTCATTTGTTTTGTTTTGTGCCGTGCATAAACCCTAACTTATTGTTTATTGAGATAATAAAAGAGATATATATAGCCATACAAATAGGGTTAAGGTTAACGGGTAATAGTCCATTAACCTAATATCCAATACTTAATTTAACACTCCCCCTCAAGCTGGTGCATAAATATTTATCATGCCCAGCTTGTCACATATAATAGAGAACACCTTGAAGAAGTAGTCTTGGTAAGAATATCAGCAAGTTGCTGTGAGGACGGAGTGAATATGAGAGATACCATCTTCTTCTCCCAAGCATCTATAACCAAATTACAGTCAACTTCAATATGTTTTGTCCTCTCATGAAACACAGGATTCTGTGCAATATAAATGGCAGACTGGTTGTCACAATACATTGGAATGGGTCCAGACTGAACAAAACCAAGCTCTGTCATAAACTTTCGTAGTCACACCATCTCACAAGCAGTGTGAGCCATTGCTCTATATTCGGCCTCTGTACTAGATCGTGATACTACATCTTGTTTCTTGCTTCTCCAAGTCACAAGATTACCTCCAACAAAAGTACAGAATCCTGAGGTAGAGTTTCGGTCTCCCATGTCTCGTGCGTAGCCAGCATCAGAGAAAGCCGAAATGTGAGTATGCCCATGCTTCTTATATAGCAATCCCTTGTTAGGACAACTCTTGACATATGCCAAAATTTTCAGAGCTGTTATCCAATGAACCTGCTCAGTACACCTATTATAAAAGTAATATCAGGTCTGGTAACTGTCAAATATATTAGCTTCCCAATTAGTCTCCTATATTATCCAGCATCATCTAGTAGAGGTATCATCATGTCACAAATCAACATTTGCCTTTATTGGAGTGCTTGTAGGTTTACATTCCAAGAGACCTACTTCTTCTAGTAAATCTAGCACATACTTCTTTTGGGATAACAACATGCCATGCTTTTGATATGCAACTTTAATCCCAAAAAAATACTTTGGCTTTCCCATGTCCTTAGTGACAAAATAACGGTTTAGATACTCCTTAGTCTCAGCTAAGAAAATACTTTGGCTTTCCCATGTCCTTAGTGACAAAATAACGGTTTAGATACTCCTTAGTCTCAGCTAAGGCAACAGAGTCACTCCCAGTTCCTTAGTGACAAAATAACGGTTTAGATACTCCTTAGTCTCAGCTAAGGCAACAGAGTCACTCCCAGTCAACAGAATATCATCAGCATATACGGTTAAAATAACCAAACCAGTTATGCGTCGAAGAAAGACAGGATGATCAGACTGACATCGTTGGAAACCAACATTAGAAATAACCTTGCTGAACTTATCAAACCAAGCTCGAGGGTTCTGTTTTAACCAATAGATGGCCTTTCTCAGCTTACAGATAATATTCTCCCCCTGAGCAACATACCCAGGAGGTTGTTCCATATAAACCTCCTCGTCCAAATCACCATAAAGGAAAGCATTCTTCACATCTAGTTGGTGCATCGTCTAATCCATATTAACAACCAGAGAAAAGAATTCTGATGGAGTTGAGACGAGCAACGGGAGAAAAGGTTTCAAAATAGTCGACGTCATATGTCTGGGTATAACCTTTAGCAACCAGGCGAGCTTTGTAACGGTCAATAGACCAATCGGGACGATATTTCAGGGTATACACCCATCTGCAATCAACCACAGTCGTTCCAGTAGGAAGAGAAACCAAGTCCTAAGTTCCTCTAGAAAGTAGTGCATTCATTTCCTCATCCATAGCCTGCTTCCAAGTTGGTACTAACATAGCTTCCTCATGTGACCTGTATATAGATACAGTGGACAAGGACACAACAAACTGACGAAAAGATGGGTTGAAACGGTCATAAGAGACAAAAAGAGAGATAGGATATTTCGGGCAAGACCGTTTATCTTTTCGAAGAGCAATAAGGATATCCAAGTTAGAAGGAATAGAGGTCTCAATATGAGATGGACCGATAGCTAGAGATGAAGATTTAGCAGGAGCAGATTCAGGGGCATGTACTTTCGGATGGGGAGAGTATGTCAGTAGAAGCTTACAGGAGCTACAGGAACAGATAATGGAATAGTAGTAGGAGCAGAGGAAGGTAGTGGTACCTCTGGACACTCAATACTAGTGGAAGCAGACGAAAAATAGGGGACAGACTCAAAAAAGGTGACATCAGCAGACAAAATATTTTCTGATGGATGGATGATAACACCTATATTCTTTTTGAATACGAGAGTATCCAACAAAAACACATTTGATGGATCTAGAAGACAACTTATCCAAACCAGCAGTTAAATCCTGAATAAAACACGTAGAACCAAAGACACGGGGAATCATAGAGAATTGTTTTTTATCAGGATAAAGACAATTGAATGGTATTAAACCATCAAGGACAGAGGAAGGCATGCGATTAATCAAATAATTTGCAGTGAGAACAGCATCAGACCACAAATACTTTAGAATATTCATATGTATCATCAGTGTTCTAGCAACATCTAGAATATGCCTATGCTTCCTCTCAGCAACACCCTTTTTTGTGAAGTGTGAGAGCAAGAAGTCTGATGAATAATGCCATTAAGAGCACAAAATTTTAAAACATCACCTTTTATATATTCCAAAGTGTAGGCATCGAAAATTGCCTATAGGTCTTCACGAACAGCTCAGTGCTAAGAAACGACGATGAACGTCACTATCCGGTTCACAGAAGTTTGATTGATGTCGGTGAACGCTTGAAGTGAATCGACGAACTACGTAAACCAACAGAATTTCAAAATAACAAAGACGCAAACTGATCGGGAACCTCGTATCGTTCACAAACGGCGAAATACCCTTCGTGTCTCATTTGTTCAACTGATGATCTAATCATCGGAGCTTATAGAACTCCTCATCGGCTTTCCAACGCACTTTGAATCGTTCAAATCCGAGTTCGGATGAAGAAGTTACGGTGAAAACGAACAAACAAGCATAACGGAGCGTCTCAGCCTGAACCGAGACACCCGAGGTGTCTCGGCCCTGGTTGAGACACTCAAGGGTGTCTCCAACCTGATTTCGACCCGTGCCTATAAATACAAGCCCCGGACCCTCATTTTTTTAGATCTGAAATTTTAAAGATTAGGCGAAGCTCTGCCGGATTGAAGACTGAAGGTGCACGAATTTCAGAGAGGAGGAGGAGAGATCGGATCGAGTTCTTTATGAGGCTGATCTTGCCACTAGATCATCTTCCCTTGAGGAGCTTGATTCTCAGATAGATCAGCTCCGACGATAACTCCATGAGAAGGAAGACGCAAAGATGCAAAATCAGCAAGCACATGCTGCTTTATCTGATGAGCTGAAGTCCTTATTTTTTTAGATCTGAAATTCTCGAGCGTTGGCAAAGCCCTGCCGGATTGAAGACTGAAGGTGCACGAATTTCAGAGAGGAGGAGGAGAGATCGGATCGAGTTCTTTAACGCAAGAGAGAGATTCTTCAGATCTGCAGTTTCCCGGTTTCGTTCCTTAAGATTATCCCGTTGCGATAATCTTAAGAAGAGCAATTATCTCGCCGTTGCCGAGATAAGCGCTACGGTTTCTTGATTCCTTCGCCAATCAACGAAGTTTTGCCCGATTTTTCGGTAATCAGATCATTTTTTTTCGAAAACAAACTGGCGACTACAGTGGGAGCCAACAGTCTCGCTGCCGAGGCTGTCATGCCGCAGCCGACGATCAAGATCCCCGTGGTTAAAAAGGTCGAGTACGAATTCGACCAGCAGAAATTTGAAGAGTACATCTCCTCCTCCTCCTCCAGATCTGCTCCTCCTCATAAGCGCAGGATGATCTCCTCCCAGAAGATCCGTCGGTCTCCAGATCTGAAGACCCAAGAAGTCGATCTCCACGTCGTCGCTGCCGCAGTTGCACCTTGCAACGATCCGCCGGTATCCAATGAGACCAGATCTGCAGATCTGAACTCCTTCGCAATCAAGAAGCCGACTACTGAAGGCGCGTCAACTCTATCAAAGAGAGCACGTCAAAGGAAACGCCAACGCCTCGCGCGTCAATTCGCCATGACTTTGGATCAGGTGGATGGACTCCATTACCAAGCAGATCTGGAGTTCAGAAAGCGCCAAGTGGCTAATCTGTCGCCACGACCAGCATCAGAATCCTCCTCTCGATCTCCAATTAACGAATGAGTTCGTGTCAAAAGAATCCGCTCTACTCTCGAGGAGCGAATCCAGAAGCGCCGCGCCTTGCTTGCGCATGCCCGGACCCTTGTGCGAAAAGCACAGGAAATGCAAAAGAAAGAGGCAGTTAAGAAATCTCCGAGATCCAAACAAGTTTAGGTGTCAAAAGCCAAATCAGCGCCTAAAGCAAAAGCAGACGACGTTGCTCTCCTGTCTTCGTCAACTCCAGATCCTGCTCCCGCACTTCCGGTGAAGTCCTATGATAGCGTGGGTCTCTGCAAATCTAGAATCCCATTGAAGGATCGCATTGGCCTGCTACCCGAGGAGCGAGGCAAAGCACCTATAAAGGAACACTTGTGACCATTGAAGGAACCCCGAGCAAACATCCGGACTGGGGGTCGTACGCGATCTCCTAACAAATTAATTTCTACAACGGCCCGCTTGACGGTGCGTGCAGAAAACCAGGAGTCCGTTAAGGTTTTACCCTCACAAAGGTGTGATTCCAAGCGTGTGACTCCTGTAGACGCCGACAAGGCGATGTTTACTCAGAGAAAAACGCGTCAGACAGAAGAATGCGTTATACCTGAGAATTTATGTAAACAGCCGATAGGTTGCTCTGACCGTAACGTCGATGAGTTGTACTATCGAGCTGGGGGTACGAATAAATCTCGAAAGAGAAGTACCTGGGAAGCGGACTCTCACTGTCCGTGTAACAAAATTATCAGGACAGTATTATCAACGTGTAACTGCCCCAAGACCGCTCCACGGAGGGTCTCGATATTCAAGAGTATCCCCGCAGAAGCATTGAAACCCGAATCAAGTCATTTTACCAAGAGGCGATCAGCCAATCGAGATGACGAAGTCCCAGCATTCACCATCAATATGGTCGATAAGGGGAAGTCTCTGATTACTTCTAACCCCGATTTCTCCCTAGGAAAGAGAGTCAACACGGGGATAGCCCAACTAATGTCTCGGTTTCAATTAGAAGCCGTCGGGCCTGAACAATCCGTAGTCATCGTCAACGTGACTAATAAGAGGAAATCTACTCGACCTTCCGATTCGGACCCCCTCATGTCACATCGTTTAACTCGGCTACGCGCAGGGACTACTAGACGTAGAGATTATTTGAGGATGACCAGAGGACTATCCTCGGACGATGAAGCGTCAGACGCTTGCTCGGCAGTCGCTTCAGAAGCCACCGTATCCAGTCCCGGACAATCTCGTGAGGTGTTTATGATCAACACCGAGGAAGTAGCCAAAATGGTTGAGGATGCCTTAGCCAAACAGAAAGAGGCATTCAAGATCGAAGTGGAAATGACTATGCAGGAGATGAGACAAATACACGATCAACAAATCTGAGCTTTATCAAATCAGCTAGGTGAGTCCATCCGTCGCAGCACTGCTAATCAAGCAGGTAGCGATTCAGATGTGGATGAACACAATGCTGGGGGTGGTCCCACTAAAAATAACGACGTTGGGGGTGGACCCACCAATGATGATAACACTGGGGGTGGCCACATTATTTCTCTTGAAAATTGTTCAAAACAGGATATAGATGAGGCCGAAAAGATGAAGGATCTTGAGAGCAAAATTAATGCCCTGATGTCTGCTCGAGAGGTGAAGAAGACCAGGATTCCGTGTCCTTACCCAAGAGAATGAGAATCGATCCCGTATCCGGCGAATTTCAACCTGATCAACTTCACGCCGTTTGACGGGAAGGGTTCCCCCACTCAGCACCTGATCTATTTCAAGTCCCATTTGGGAGTGATCTCTGGCAATGAGCCTCTGATGGTCCGGTCATTCGTTGGCACCCTTCGGGGGCCTGCCTTCGATTGGTACCGCCGTCTCAAGCCCAGAAGCATCAACAGCTGGGAGGACCTGGAGAGCATGTTCCTCGCTCATTTCTTCGATGATGGCGTCGAAGTGTCGATCAGGACACTCTTCGATGAGAAACAAAAAGACGGAGAGTCGGTGGATACCTTCATCAAACGCTTCCGCAATCAGGCAATAAACTGCAAGGATCCCGTCACGGAGGAATTCGTTTTGCAAACCTGCCGCTCAATACCTGGAAAGAGTTGAAGGTGCGCGGAGAGCAGGCCGAACGCTTTCTCAGAAGGAGGAAGGTCGAAAGAAGCCAACCGATGGCTAACCCTCTGAACCCGAGTCTCATTTTCCATGATGAAGGGAAAGCACCTACAACAGTTGTTGACGTTAATCAGACGTCGCAACAGCAGCCCCGAAGACAGCAGAAGACTTCGGATTCGAGGCTCCAAAAAGGGTACTTATTCAAGGACGAAGACGTTCCAGCCATCTTCGAGACCCTTCTTGAAAACAACAAGATTAAGCTGTCACCTATCACGAATCAGGAGGAAGCTGACAATACTACGGATCCGAAGTACTGCGCGTACCACAGGAGGGTCCTTCATCCCACCAAAACTTGCTTTACTTTAAAGAATAACATTCAGACCTTGGTTGAAGCCGGCGTCATAACGCTGGGTTAAGGCAAATGAGAACGGCAACACTCCGAAGAGTATACGAGTATAAACTGCTTCTCAATCCTCCGACCGGTATAAGAGGTTAAACTGCTTCCTTATACTCTAATAGGTATATGAGTCTAAACTGTTTCCTACCGTTGAAGGGAAGTTCCTGGAGAATTTTATACGTAATATTCTTAAGGATAACCCGATCATATAACCGAATGCAATGATAAACTCAGTTTCACGAAGAAGCTGGGGGTGGATGATTCATGTAACGGGAAGTTCCCGGAAGAATACTATATGTAATTTTCTTAGGGATAACCCGATCATTACAAACAAAGTGATAAACACTAAATTCTCACTGTGATTTCCGAACATTCTTTTGCTGAGACGAGATTCGATCACTTCGTTGGATCAATCTTTCCTCACAAAATTCCCATTGGTGTTTGACAACTCACAGTCTTCCATCACAAAATCCCCTCACCGATCAGACTAATTGACGGTGGGATCACCAAAATTCCTTTCGGTTGAATCCACTCAAATTCCCAATGCGTCTGTGCACTCAACATTCCTATTGTTAAGTTCGAACATAGTACTTGGAATTTTAATATCCTAATCAGTGATGATTGTTAAACCCTCCGTGTTAAGTATTTGTCACTTAACATTAGGAACCCCCTCTGAGTGACTTGTACAAATCAACACTTCCATTGTAATTTGTACTCTCACTTGGTCAAACCTTCCTACAGTTAGGACCACAATCAAAATACGAGAGGTCCACTTTCAAATCGAGTGATCAAACATTCCTATAGTTAGGGTCATCTCAAACTCTCGCTTGGTCGAACCTTCCTACAGTTAGGACCAAAACCACAATTCACTCTCGATAAATGAGAAATTCATCTTTAGTTCGGTAATCAAACCTTCCGACAGTTAGGGTTATCCGAATCTTTTTAATTCTCAATTCTCGGAGTGGAGATCTCACTCCTAGTTTCTTTCCAGATTCTGGGGGTGGAGATCCCACCTCGAGTCTCCTTTCCAACTGGAGATAGAAAATTCTTCTTCTTCAGTGTTGGGAGATAGAATATAAAATTCTTCCTCTCCTATTTCGGGTTCGTCTTTGCCCCAAGAGAAAACACCACTTTTTTTAACTCGTAAAATCCGTGCCTCACAGGTACGAAAAATTTTATCCCGAATCCTAAGCAGAGATAAATCAACGCCTAACACGCGTTGCCGGTTTAGTTTTTCACCGATTGAA
>NC_033794.1:109225752-109238782 GCF_001876935.1 Asparagus officinalis | reverse complement strand
TCGGTCGCTTCACCATTAATGAGCATTAATGCGCCTGCACAGTCTTGGCTGGCAAACATTTGGGCCCACTAACCGACACGTGACAGGAGTTTTCGCCCGCGGTTGGAACTCCAATTTTCGGACGAATTCGCTACTGCTCAAACTTCGCCTACAGATCAAACTCGCCAGGCGAATCGAGTCGGGTTTCCAACACAAGTCCAACACTATACGGGTTTCGCCCGCAACATAAACTCGCCAGCCGTTGAATTCCGCTTCTAAGCGAAACTCGCCAGCAAATGAGTTCAGTCCTCTACTCGAATTCGCCAACAGTTGAGTTTAGCTTCCAAGCAAAACTCGCTGCGATCAAGTCTCGCCGACAAACAAACTCGTCAACCAATTGAGTTTCACCTTACCAGCAATTCGAATTCGCCAGGGGCCGAGTTTCACCATCTCGGCGAGCTCGACGTTGCCCTGGTTTCGCCGGTAGCATAAACTCACCAGAGTAGAGTTTAACTTCGAAAGTGGGCTTGTCACCGCATGAAGGACTTCACCCGCGATACGAGATCACCTGCAATTACAGAGCAAAACACTGGAAAGCGACACATCCAAAGAGAATACACACAATGAGTGGGCACAAACCTCATTGATACTTTAAGACAGTACATTTGAACAAAGTTATGGTCTTTTTGCAATTGCGAAAGTCATAATGGCATGTTCAAAAAAAAAAAAAAAAGCAAAACATACACCCAGTGTTTCAAGACAATACATTTGAACAAAGTTATGACCTTAAGAGTCATGGCATAGTTCCAAATATAAAACAAGCAAGCAAAATGTCTTAATACAATCCTGAGGCAGAAGTCTCAGTCGAACACGCTGAAGGTGGAGATCTCCTCTTTGACCGCCTCAACCTGGCTCGCGTGGTCTTCCCGAGCCTTATTTTCAGCAGCTTTCTGAATTCGATCTTCGCGGTTCGACATGGCGGCAGCATCTGTCTGACGCAAAGCCAGCAGGCGCCGAGTCTCCGCCTCAGCGTGCTCGTTCACCTTAACAACGTCGGATTGGAGCCCCTTCCACTTCGCCTCCGCCTGTCCCAACTCGGCCCTCAGGCGAGCCATGGTATGGTTGAGGTCAATGACTTGCTCCTCTAGCAAACGTTGTTGGCTCACCCAAAAGTTAGCCGCAGACTCCGAATCCGCTATCTCTTTGGAGCGGGTTTCCTGTTCCAGGGCTTCCTGACGCCTGAAGTGAGCTAGACAGGATGCCATTTTAGCCTCCGGACCTCCCCGTAGCAAGTCCTCTAGCACCATCATGCGTGGCTCCAAGAGACGGAGTTCACGCACGCAACGAGTAGCGAGATGATTTTCACCTGATCGCCGTAAATCGGCCACGCGATCATAGAGGGACTGCCTGAAGCTGTCAAAGCTACCCATACCGAGTTCGACGAGGGAAATTGCCTGCCTTACAGCACCTTCGAACTCTTCAATACGGGCCTGCCATGGTTGAGACTCGGAGGGAACAAAGCTCTGGCCTGGAGCGAGCGCCGTGATGGGAGGAATTTCGAGGCAAGGTTCGGCTCCCGGCTGGGGAGCGGGATCCGGAGCAGCGGAGTTCGCACGGCCTTCAGATTCGTCGTCTGAAATCAGAATGGGATCGGCCGCATGCTCCTCGGCAGCCGGCACCTCCTCTCGACCTGTAAGACGCAACAAGCAATACAGGGAACAATTGGGAGAGGAACACTTACTAAACTCACACAAAGGTTGAAGCAAGAAGATACCTTCAGCGGCACCGGCTTCAGCAGCACCTGAAGAACCAGGTTCTTTCCTTTTCTTGGAAACAACCCTCTTCACCTTCGGCGCCATTGGGGGTATGATGAAGAGGAAAGGCGGGTTTACTCCGGGGAGGCCTGTAGATTCTCTTAACAGAGGACGAGGGCATTAAATACCTAGGTGATCGGGTCCCGACAATTCATCGCTTTGTTCCGGAACCTTTTAACGAAGGTGTCGACTAACTCCCCGTCCTTCTGCTTCTCATCGAGCAATGATCCGATAGATATCTCGGTGTCGTCGTCGAAGAAGTTGGCGAGGAACATGGTCTCCATATCGTCCCAGCTGTTCACGCTACTTGGCTTGAGGCGGCGATACCAATCGAAGGCGGCTCCGCGAAGAGTGCCGACGAATGACCGCACCATCAGAGGCTCATTGCCGGAAATAATACCCAGGTGCGATTTGAAATAAATCAAATGCTGAGTGGGGGAACCCTTCCCATCGAACGGCGTGAAGTTAATCAGACTGAACTTCGCCGGATAGGGGATCGATTCCCATTCTCGTGGGTATGGACAGGGAATGCCTGTTTTCTTCGTCTCTTGAGCGGAGATCAATGTGTTGATTTTGCTCTCGAGATCTTTGATCTTCAAGTCTTCACTTGTATCTTCGTTGGCATCCTCGTTACCACCCCCTGTATTGACAGGAGGGTTATTGGCATTGTGAGCTTCATCCCTATCTGCGTGCTCTTCTTCCTGAACAACATGATTACGGTGACTTGGTTCACCTTGTTGGTTCCTGAATGCCTGGATTTGTTGCTCATGCATCTCTCTCATAGTCTGCATGGCCATCTGCATCTCGAACCTGAAGCTTTCTTGTTGTTTGGCTATGGCATCTTCGAGCATCTTGGCCACTTCTTCCGCGCTTATCATGAATGACTCGCGGGGTTGTCCTTCGCTGGACACTGTATTGTCCGATGCGACAGCAGAGCAGGAATCCGATTCTTCATCTTCCGAAGGCAATCTTGTCCGAACCCTACCATAAGTTCCTCGTGCGATGGCTCCGGACTGCAGACGGGTTACACGCCGGGACGCTTCCAGAAACGATTTGAGATCAATCTGTGTCGATGTCTCTTTGCTGGTCATGTTGGCGGTGACCCTCGGAAATTCTCCGTCTTTAACCGCCGTTCTTCTTTGTCGGAAACGCCTATGCCTTGGTTTTGGCGTTTCGGTATTAAGCCTTTCGAACACTGAGATTCTCTCTGGGACTACCTTGATGCAGTTGCACTCAGACAGTACCGCCCGAATGAGCTTTGAACAAGGGCACTGAGTTTCTAGCCTTCGAGAACTTCTCTTTCTGGCTTTGTTCGTACCCCCAGCACGATAGTACAGCTCGTCCGTTTGAAAGTCAGAGCAACCTATCGTGTGTTGGCACGATTTCTCAGGTATAACGTAATCATCATCAGATGATAACGTTTCCTTCTGAGGGAGAATTGCCTTCCTTGGACTTTCAAGAGTCACGCGCCTTGAGACATGCCTTTTTGGGCGTGAATTCTCAGCGGGCTCCTGAACTTCAATGCGCAAAGTAGTGCGCTTGGGGCGACCCCCAGCATGTTGCGTTGTTTGGGGCTTTCGTAGTGGGTCCAAACGTTCTTGGATTGGAGCTTTGCTTCGCTCCTCGGGAAGTGGACCGAGGCGCTCCAAGACTGACTTTCTCCTTCGGGAGGATTCTGCATGATCTCCCGGAGTAGCTATGGGAATTCTCGGCGGCTTAGCTTGGTTCGCCGGAGGTTGAACTTTGGTTGGAGGCTGCAAAGGTTGCTCCTTAGCCTGAATTGCCGCTTCAGACTTTGGCCTCCAAACTTTGCGAGTTGGTGGCGGCTTCTTGGCTACCTCTTTCTGCAGCTTTCTACGGGCTTCTTCAGCTTGAGCCCGTGCCTGCGCTGATAGTGCGCGGCGTTTGCGAATGCGTTCCTCCAGCGTTGAACGGTTCCGTTTGACACGGACCCATTGCATTGTTGGCGGCTTGGAAGAGGCGCCATTCATCTGTTGTTGAGGCTGTTTGCCTCTTCTGTTCTTCAGATCCGCATTGTAACGGAATCCGTCGGTGGACTCCATCGCTTTGGCGAATTGTTTGGCCAAGCGTTGTCGTTGCCTTTGGCGGGCTCTCTTCAAGAGAGTCACCACGCCCCCTGCGGCAGAAGGGTTGGCCAGAGCAGATCTGACCTGGTTGGAAACTGGAGGAATCTCACCCGATGCGACTTTGGCATCAAACGGGGCGAGATCTTCGTTGGTGGCTTCGACTTCTTCAAACCAACGAGTTTTTTTCCTGGAGGAGAACTTGGACTTCTTGGACTTGCGGGGGGAGGTAGATCCGGACGAGGACGAAAGATATTCCTCGAACTTAGATCCGCGGCTGCGACGCTCTGATCTCGTCGGCGAGATCGGTGGCTCCCACTGTGGTCGCCAGATTGTTCGCTGGAAAATTCGTTGCTTTCTTTGTTATTGATTCCATTGTCATCTTGAGTTACAACTTTTTGAGTTACAAAAGATCCGGTCTTTTTATAAGATCCGGTTACAACTAAATCAAATTGAAAAGAAATGAAAATTACAACTTTGTTTCCTTGTTTGTCGAACGAATCACGAGCTCCTGTTTTGCGGTCGCTCGCTTTGTGGGTTCTTTGCCTGCGCCGGGGTTGTTTGCCGTGGACCACCGCGAGATCTAGATCCGGTCGGATCTACGCAGTACGACGGGTATTATTTCACCAAGGAAATAATAGCCGGGGAGGATTGCTTCACCAAGGAAACAATCGTCCAAGTCTCGGGATCTAAGACCAAGCTTAGATCCGGAGTATGCCTGCGTAGATCTGAGATCTGATCCTCTCGAACACCTGCCTTATTTGACGTTGATGATCGCCGAGCACCAGATCTGAAGGAGTGAGTCCCCGAAGTCCCAAAGTTTCAATCTTTTTTAAGTTCCGAGTCTCCAATCCAGCAGGGCTTCGCCTCTCTCCAAAATTTCCAACCCTTCAAAATGAACAACCCCCTCTCCTATTTATAGCCAAGCGTCACTGTGCCCGTGTGCACGTGTGGCCGACACCCTAGGTGGCCGGCCACCTCAAGGTGGCTCGGCTCATGCCGAGCCACCCTGAGGTGGCTCGGCCACCCCAAGGGGTGGCTCGGCCTTGGCCGAGCCACCTCAGGGTGGCTCGGCTTGGGCCGAGCCACCTTGAGATGGCTCGGTTTCGGCCGAGCCCCTCCGGGTGTTGTTCGTTCCGTCATTTTCCGTTGTCCGGTTCTGTGTTTCGTTGTTGATCTGGACTTGATTCGGTTGTGTTTCTGTTGTGTGGTTGATTGACCTGGAAACGACTCGTTGACTTGATTCCAGATTTGGCAGTAAGTCCGGATCCTGATTAGGCAGTAAATCCACTTCTGAATCTGAGTCCGAAACTGATCTTGATTCGATCGTGATTCGTTCGAGTCCGCTCTCGGTTGGATGACTCGTTGACTCTTCGAACACTTGGCTTGATCCCGCACGCGAATGGATGTATTCCGTTGCTTGCGTGCGATTCGTCGATCTCGTCGCCTCGTTGGTTTGTCGGTTCGTGCCGAGCTGAGCTAAGGGACCTATAAGCAATTTTATATGCCTACAGATACCCCCTCCAAAGTATTTCAGTCTCGTTCTTTTATAGAAGAGTCTGGAATACTTTGGATATGATTGTCCCCACCTTCAGTCGGTGTAATGGGACCTTGGAATGACTTCCGTTCTTGATTCCTTCAATCTTCCAGGCTATTCGGTGCTTTGTCGAATGTCTGCAAGAGTTCCGGTGCTGCATTTATTGTCTGACCGTTGTCGGAAATTCGAACTTGAAGTCAATTCCTGGTTTTCTGATTTTTAGCTCGTGCTTGCTGGTTGAACACAGAACTGGCCCTCGACTGTCGGCGTTGAGTCTCCGCGAGATCTAGATCCGGTCGGATCTACGCAGTACGACGGGTATTATTTCACCAAGGAAATAATAGCCGGGGAGGATTGTTTCACCAAGGAAACAATCGTCCAAGTCTCGGGATCTAAGACCAAGCTTAGATCCGGAGTATGCCTGCGTAGATCTGAGATCTGATCCTCTCGAACACCTGCCTTATTTGACGTTGATGATCGCCGAGCACCAGATCTGAAGGAGTGAGTCCCCGAAGTCCCAAAGTTTCAATCTTTTTTAAGTTCCGAGTCTCCAATCCAGCAGGGCTTCGCCTCTCCAAATTTTCCAACCCTTGAACAAATGAACCAAGGGGGCCTATTTATAGGCTCCCTTTACTGTGCCCGCGAAATGACAACTGTCGGCCACCTCTGGGTGGCCGCGAAATGACAACTGTCGGCCACCTCTGGGTGGCCGCGAAATGACAACTGTCGGCCACCTCTGGGTGGCCGCGAAATGACAACTGTCGGCCACCTCTGGGTGGCCGCGAAATGACAACTGTCGGCCACCTCTGGGTGGCCGCGAAATGACAACTGTCGGCCACCTCTGGGTGGCCGCGAAATGACAACTGTCGGCCACCTCTGGGTGTTGTGGTTTTTGCCGTTTTTTCCGGTCTCGTGATTCGGTTGATTTAGATCCCGATTTGGCAGTAAATCTGATTCCTGATTTGGCAGTAAATCTGGATCCTGATTAGGCAGTAAATCTGATTCGTGATTTGGCAATAAATCTGGATCCTGATTAGGCAGTAAATCTGATTCCTGTTTTAGCAGTAAATCTGGATCCTGATTAGGCAGTAAATCTGGATCCTGATTAGGCAGTAAATCTGATTCCTGATTTGGCAGTAAATCTGGATCCTGATTAGGCAGTAAATCCGATTCCTGATTTGGCAGTAAATATGGATCCTGATTAGGCAGTAAATCCGCTTCTGAGTTCGAGTCCGAAACTGATCTTGATTCGATCGTGATTCGCCCGAGTTTGTCCTTGGTTGGATCACTCGTTGACTCTTTAACACTTGGCTTGATTCCAAATGCGAACGGATGTATTCCGTTGCTTGCGTGCGATTCGTCGATCTCGTCGCCTCGTTGGTTCGTCGGTTTGTGCCGAGCTGTGTTAAGGGACCTATAAGCAATTTTATATGCCTACAATAGGGAAGTATTTATAGTCTTTAGAAGTAGTTACTGAAGATAGAAAGTCAAAACAAAGTCCAACTAACATCCTCTATTTCCGAGATAGTTTTCGTGTCTCGGAAACTATAGGTTGTCTCATAGTTTCCGAGACACATTCCATGTCTCGGAAGAAGGAGTTCAACCAGTCCATTTTGTAATTGACTTCCCATATTTAAGTGCCATTATTTCCATAGTTATGAGTGTGGTTTTCGTTTGTAACGGTCCTCTCACGTTCATACACGATCCCTAGCAGTTATGAAGCCACGTGGACCGCACAAAACCCAAGAAAACTACCAACGGAAGTGTGAAATTTCCCCATAGTTTCTGAGACAGTTTCCGTGTCTCGAAAACTATGGGTTGTCTCATAGTTTCCGAGACACATTCCCTGTCTCGAAAACCATGAGCAATTTTGAAATTGCATGCTTCCCCGTTGTTTGAATTTTTTGCGCATTCCTTGTATCGGGTGATCCTCTTTGATATAGATGATAACGTTTATCGTCTTATCTTCACCTCGAGCTATGTGCAGTAATCTATAAGCAATTTTTGACACCTATAATATTTTCTGAACTATGACTTATGACAGAAGTGCTATCGATAAATTGTGGCTTGAATGTAGTCATAACGTTGCACAAATATAAATATTTTTTCTTAAAATAACAGTGACAGCTAGTAGTTAACTTCAGCATCTTTAAAGGTAACACATATATTGTAAAGCTTAATAACAGTGCTAAATAGTTAACATATATCAGTCATATATAACATTTAACCTAAAATAGTTCTCTATACTAGTCATTTCTCCACATTTTAATCACACAATTCACAACTTTCTCAAAATTTTAAAGATAACTAACGTTTTAGAAGGTTGCTTCTGAGTTTTCTCACATTTGGAAACATCTACATCTATAGTAGCTCGGATATGGATCTCCAAACACCTAATATTACGGTTGTGTTCCACCAGACACTTCAAATCATCCTCATTCTCAATCTCAAAACTGAGATCAAGGTTCCTTTCAGATTTATACACCATTGATAACACATCATATGGAACCTTCTGAAAGTACCCTAGAGGGGGGTGAATAGGGTTATTGCTAATCTTATTAGATATTAATACCGATTAAAATTAATTAACAAATATATCCTAACAATATTGATATTCAATGTGATATATGCAAGGATATATATATGCAAAGGGAAAATAAACAAGTGATAGTGCACCAAGTCAAACTCAAACAAGCAATATGATCATGGAGTTCGGACCTTCCGTCCTACGTCTCCGCTCCCCACTCCCGGGGAGAACTCCACTATCATAACCGGGTTTTCTACGCTCACCCGAACAACGTTTACACCTCACAATTCGGTTTTCTAGTTTACCAAAAACTTTACAACACACACAATTGCACTCACACTCTACACCCTCTAAGTGTTGGTCTCTAGCCCGTGTTTCCCTCAAGTGCTCGGATTTACTACCTCTCTCTAGGCTTTTACTACTGACGCCACTCCTCTTGGGACAACCCCGTCTCTCACCACACACTCCTCTCGGTGTACAAGTGTATTACAATGTGTAGCTCTCACAATTAAGCACAAAGCAAATAAATTGTTCTCTACAATAGGTGAGAACACAATTTAAGCTCAATCTCACAAATCACAATCCCACAACCCAATATATGATGTATGAAATGCTACAAGCTCAAATAGGGTGTGTGTGATAAAATGAGTATAAATAAAATCTAACTCAATTAACAAACTAGCAATAAATGATAATATGAAAATAAAAAATGAATTGCTAGAGAATAGAGTTAGGAAAACTTCTCTATAAACACAAAGAGAGGATGAAGAAGATTGAGGATGAATCCCCCAATTGACAACGTGAGCTTCCTCCTTTGTAAACACAAACCCCAAACTAAACAAACTTGTAAACTCCTTTAAAACTTGTTTAAAACTCTCTTTAAAACTCTTCTTAAATAATTATAGAGCTGGGTATAAGGGGGTATATATAGGAGACCCCAAAACACAAGAAAAACCCAGCAAAAAGACAAGAAATCCGAAAAACAAGGAGTCTGGAAAACTAGTCGTTGTATAGTTATAAGTCGACTTGCTACAGTGATAAGTCGACTTGTAACTAGCCGTTACGGTCATTTTTTCAGCCTATAAGTCGACTTATAAAATACGTAAGTCGACTTAGTATAAGTCGAATTGACAGGTCGCGTAAGTCGACTTGGCAGAGAGATTTTTGGACATTCCAGAGGAGTTTATAAGTCGACTTAATAGTTCCTACAAGTCGACTTAATAGAGAATTTTTGCATATTCTGGAGCAGTTCATAAGTCGACTTATCAGACCTGATAAGTCGACTTATGAACATGCACAGACACTGTGCATGTCCAAAATCTGACTTTTGAAGGCTCTTTAAAATTAGTAAACAATTTCCAAAAAATGTAAAATCTTGGGAAATGATTATAACTATGATAATGAACATGTTACAAAAAGAAATTTTTAATTTGCAATCCCCATTTGTAAAATCTCGTCATTTTGTAAAATCACATAAGTATGAACATGTTAAAAACTTAATTTTGTCAAAATGACTTAAACAAAAGTTTGAAGCACTTTAGAAAGGATTTATAGACTTATATAATATATGAAAATAGTATAAATAAGTCTTTAATCTATAAACATAATATTTTGCATAAAAACACCTATATTTTGGAAAATCACAAATATATATATGTGTGTGTGTATGTTTGAGCTTATAGAATTACCACACATTATATAAAACCTAAACTACAAACATTATAAACTATATACCCAAGCTTGATTAATCTTCATGGAAGCTCTTCTTGGTAAACATGCAGATGAAGCTTGATCTTGAATATGGCTTGATGTGCAATGGCTTCATACCGATATTCCGCCAACCTCCATTTGATGTGATCGTGTAGGCTCAATCCATCCAACCTCTAACTCATTGTTTGTCTAGAATACCTAATAAGAAACATAAACACTAGACAAACAATATTAGGAATTGTTTGTAATCATCAAAACAAGATTAGAAGATGTAGGCTCATAATATGAGACCTAACAATCTCCCCCTTTTTGATGATGACAAACAATCTACACAAAGAGTATATAAGATATACAATAAAACATAATACTCTTAAAATATACTCACAATCCACTTGTTTCTCCCCTTTGGCAACATCAAATTGGGGAAACAAAAGAATAAGAGAGCGAAAGCTCCCCCTATCATAAAGCATAGGTGAGTATAAACAAGATTATGGGGAAGGCTCCTCCTATCAAAAAGCCATAAAGAATTTATGCAATAAGGATCATGGCAAACATGTGAGCAAGCATAAATGAAAGTGTGCTAAACACCACTCACATACAAGACCAAGTGAACACTCATATGTGTATCATTAACACAAAGTGTCACAACATCAAATGATTAAAAAAATTATAAATTTTCTACCATAAACCATTATTTGGATATAAACAAAAGTAGATCATGAAAAAAAATTAAAATCATGAACCTCATGAAGGTTCAAATAAAAAGCCTCAAATGATACTAAAAGAAATTCAAAGTGTATATCTTGTATCATTTAGACAAAAGCAAGAGAGTTGAGCATAACAAGCTCTTGAAACAAGTTTCAACCCAAATAAAGCTTTTAGCATCCGGTAAACCTCCCGGAGGGTTGCTCAAACATATAACCTCTCATATGCAAATATAAAACAAAGTATATATCTAAAAAAGTGTTTGATCAATAGAAGAAATCCTTTTTGTAAAACTTGATCAAACCACATAAGGAATACATTATAAATCACAAGTAGATGATCCGGAAGCTCAAACACATAATGTCATCATACGAGAGATTTAAAATGATCCTATAAACACATTGTTCAAACGCAAAAATTGAAAACAAGATGTACTAACTAGAATGATGTTATAGAAAAATAATCTTGATAAAATTTGTATCAATTCATAAAGGATGAAAACATGAAAGTCTATGAAAGAGAATCATGAAAAAAAAAATATGAATGATAAGTTTTCAAATCAAATACCAAGTATAAAATTGTTTTCAATTTTGTTTATAAAACTTTAAATAAAAACATCTTTAAGAACATGAAAAACTAAAAAGCTAAGGAATCATTCTTAAAGATTAAACATGTTTTGGTACCCAATTACTCTTGGTACCAAAGAGTCTAGGGACATGACCCGTATCATTTAAGCTTAAAGCCCTAGGGTTATGATCCCTTTTGGGCACATTTTGTGCACGGATTCAGTCATAGCAATAATTATGCAAATGACCTATTCGATTGCAATAAGTGCAATGAAGAGGATGCATTTGTTTATGTTGACCATGTGGATGTGCACGTGAAACATTTGTAAACAAAGGTGAATTATTTGAAGCTTTTTGCAAATGCGAAACACTTTTAAACATGGGTCTATTTGGAACATTTTGCCACATAGAAGTTATTTGCAAATCATAACAAAATTTTGTAAGATGTCCAAATCTACCACGAACATTGCAATTAAACACATGTGGTATTTTAGAATCATTTGGCAAAAGAGAATTCCTTTTTAAATCAAAACAATACTTGGCCAAATGACCAAAACGACCACAATATTCACACTTATACACACTAGCATGCTTATGATGAACTTTGGATGCATGTGCATGTGTGTGTGATGATGAAGCTTGATGGGATGCACAAATATGATTAGGTTTATTAGGTTTTTGTGCATTATAACAAAATTTAGCAACATGGCCTTTATGACCGCAAATAGAACACTTGTAAATTTTGTTATACTTGTGTGCATAGTAAATAGGTTTCTTAGAAATATTTTTGTGGGACTTTGCACACAAGTCCATAAGCTTGTTGTTATTAACAATGCAAGTTTTTAATGTTGAATCTAAAGTGGATATTCTATTTCTAACTTGATTCAACTCATCATTTTTCACATAAGCATTGTTATTAGAAGTAGAACATGCATGATCAATTTTGAAAGAATTAAGCTCTTTTCTAATGTTCTCAACTTCTAACATAGCATCATATTTTTCATGAAACAAACTAGCATTTTCCAATTTTAATTTTTCATTACAATTTTTGAGATTTACATTTTCATTTGCAATGAGATCAAACTTAGTAGCTAGTGTTTCATGAGATGATTTCAATTCGGCATGCTTGCTTTTTAAGTCAATAAAGCTACGTTTCAATTTTTTATAATCATGCATCAATAATTCATAACCATGTGCGAGTTCATCAATAGTAAGATCATCATCGTTATCGGACTCGCATACCTCACTAGGGCTATCGCCTAGTGGCCGTGTGCATGCAAAGTGGGCACAATATATGCATTGTCAATAACTTCCCATAAATCTATATTTTTAGACTCAACAAAGATTTTGAATCTACCACACCATTGTTCATAGGGGAAGTTACTATATCTAGGAGCAACATTTGTATCGTAGCCAAAACTAAAATTATCATACATATTTATAATGTATGGGCAAGCAAAATAAATAATATCAAAGCAAGATTAGCAACAATAATGAGAACAAGGAACTTTGACTCTAGGCGATTAAGCCTCTAATCAAGAGCACCAAGCTCTGATACCAATTGAAAGTACCCTAGAGGGGGGTGAATAGGGTTATTGCTAATCTTATTAGATATTAATACCAATTAAAATTAATTAACAAATATATCCTAACAATATTGATATTCAATGTGATATATGCAAGGATATATATGCAAAGGGAAAATAAACAAGTGATAGTGCGCCAAGTCAAACTCAAACAAGCAATATAATCACGGAGTTCGGACCTTCCGTCCTACGTCTCCGCTCCCCACTCCCGAGGAGAACTCCACTATCACAACTGGGTTTTCTACGCTCACCCGAACAATGTTTACACCTCACAATTCGGTTTTCTAGTTTACCCAAAACTTTACAACACACACAATTGCACTCACACTCTACACCCTCTAAGTGTTGGTCTCTAGCCCGTGTTTCCCTCAAGTGCTCGGATTTACTACCTCTCTCTAGGCTTTTACTACCAACGCCACTCCTCTTGGGACAACCCCATCTCTCACCACACACTCCTCTCGGTGTACAAGTGTATTATAATGTGTAGCTCTCATAATTAAGCACAAAGCAAATAAATTGTTC
>NC_033794.1:109202183-109220742 GCF_001876935.1 Asparagus officinalis | reverse complement strand
ATGAGAGAAGAAATGGACAAAAAATCTACTCAATTCAAAATTACCAATTTGCCCAACACAAATTATAAATTTCCTTAAAAACTCAACTAATAATTGAGGAATTTTTAACCATTTCTTCACTTTTGCCTGCCCTCACAAAGATTTATATAGTAATATAGATATAGATATAGTTAAGACTCTTATTTAAACTATGTCATTATCTAGTTCACATTGTGTTGCATTTTTACTTTTGTCAATTATATAATTTTTAAAAGAATTATGTATGAAGTTTAATTTCAAGAAAAAGATGGAGAAATGAAAATAATAGGACCTTCTTGAGAGAGAGAGAGAGAGAGAGAGAGAGGGGGAGGGAGAGAGAGGCAGGGGGGGGGGGGAGGGAGGATGCATTTAATGAGAGAAGAAATGGACAAAATGTAAATTCAATTTCAAAATTGCCACAAAACAAATCACAAATTACATTAAAAAATCAAGTAATGATTAAGAGATTTTCTATCATTCCTTCACTTTTGCCTACCTCACACACACATATATACATTTATTTATTCAAAATACTTTTCCTTTGATCACTCATCTATATATTAGCTATATATTAGGTTATCTCTTTATTTTACATATCTAAAGATTCAATTTGGTAAAAATCAATCTAACTTTATTTTAATTTTGCTATGTTTGATATAAATGAAGAGCATTGCTACAGTAACGCAAAATATGGGACCAATAGGGGGGACATGTGAGATGTCCCCGACCTATTACATAATGAGCTGGCCATCATTAATGATGACCAACTCATTATGCAATAGGAGAGGAACACCTCATCTGTCCCCACTGTTGGTCTCATATATTTGGGTCTTTGGGAATTTTTTTCATAAATAAATAATGGAGGATTTATACGGAAGGATACCACTTATATCATTGGATTCCATAGATGAAAATTAAAATGTGTTTAATTAATAGTGTACAAATTTTAGTACCACGTTGATTAATTCAATGCATTTTAAATGGTTCAAATTAACATACATGTTATATAGAGTATAACAAGTGTGTTAGAAATGTACACTTCTGTTGGTATACTAGTGGTCGGGCTCATGTGAGCGGGCTCATGCGCGTGGTCCGTGCATGCGGTCCGACAGTGCGCCGGCGACGCTGCGAATGTTGTAATAACTGGCATTCAAAGCCTTATCTAACCCCTTTCGCTCACCTACACTCTATATAAAGGGCCCCATCTATTCATTTGAAAGACACAGAAAAGAGAAACGAAACTCTTCTCTTGTCTTCCTTTGTCTTTCTTTTGCAATTTTGTAAGCTGCTAGTATTGAAGATTCCGACAAAGTAAAACTGTAATCAATGTGTTCAACAGAAAAGAGCGCTTCTTTGGACTGCTATTGTCTCATACTCAGAAGTATTATGCAGACTCAACGCTACCCTAGGTGGGGTATAATTTCTTCAAGGATAGTCATATGTTCAGATGGCGATTCGACATTATTGTAAAATATTTTAGACTCTAAGTTTATTAGTTGTGATGTTTTTAACTCTATGTTCTATTCTTTTATTCCTGCATGATTTGTTCTGTTTATGTTTGGATCTGTTTTTAATCTTGCTTTTTTCAACAACGACATTCTATCTAACACAAAACCTCCTCCTTTATATGGTGTCAGCTGGAATCATCAACATAAAAGAGACGGTTACAATAATATAAATAAACTATCCAACTAAAATAATTTTACTCAAGTTATGCTGATGACATATAGAAATGCGAATTGCTTTCCTTTTTATTCCCTAGATGGAAACGGATGCCAATGAATAGCTTCATGCATGAGCTTCATTACCAAACTCCTCTATTTCTTTGGAACAAAGGAAAATAAAGATGAATGGACTTTGGGTTTAAAATAAAAAGAAAAAAGAAAGAAAGAAGGGAATTTCTAAGCTAGAATCTCTTTGTTCAAAACTTGTATTAATCTTTTTGACTTTAGATAGTGAGAGGACTGGTTGGTCGCAAAAGTTTGATATATTGGAGCATCTCTTTCCAAAACAGTCTTTAAGACTTCCTTAGTTAAAACGTTGACTTCAATAGGAATCCAATTCTAGTTTCAAAGAAGTTTTTGCTTCTCAAAGCATATACCTTGAAGAATGCCTAAAATACGAGGCTCGTTAATTAAATAATGCTTTATTTGGTTCTTCATTGGTCCACAAATTAAATTTGCTTGTTAGGAATTCCATTAAACATTTAAATAAGAGGGTGGGCAGGACGATGAATTGGCTACAAATAGAGTTGAAATTCAATTTGTGTGAAAACGGCGAAGGAATTGTGAAAAACGTGAAGAATAACTCAAAACAGGCTCCACCACACCCTGGTGTGGTGTCTGCCATGGGTGTGGTAGAGTCTGTCCTGCACCACACCCTCTGCCACACCCACCCCGTGGACGTAGGCAAATTGCCGAACCACGTATATCTCTGTGTTTGGATTGATTTGGCTTTATTGGTTGGATTTGTGCAAGAGTTTGTCTTTCTTCTACTCGTGATCACAGGTTCGTTGTGAGTTCGTGCAAGGCTTCCGCAAAGGCGCGCGACAAGTGGTATCAGAGCTCAGATTCAGATCTAGGGTTTTGGATTAGGTGGAGGAAGATTCAGTTTGAAGCTTGGTTCTTGGAGTTCTAGGCTTTGGTGGAGTTAGGGTTTGAAGTTGCCGTTGAAGATCTCGCTTTCCTCGTGTGGTTAGGAGTTCTATTTGGAATCCAATCTAGGGTTCAGTTGGGTAATTTCTTATTCTTTCAAAGTTTGGATCTTTCTCTACAATTTGGAAGTTGTGATTATGGGTGAAGTAATTGGTGAAAGCAGCAAGATGACAGGCACAGTTCAAGTGGGTTTTCAGAACACTAAGATTAGTGTTGTGAAATATGACGGCAAGATCAATTTTGGTTTGTGGATGAGCGACGTACAGGATGCGCTCAATGCTCAAAATCTGGAGGAGACCATCATGGTCGATGTGAGGCCACCTAAATATGAAGAGGCGATATGGGAAAAGATGAATCGAAATGCTTGCGGGGTGATCAGGTCCTGTTTGGAACAGGAGCTGAAATACGATGTGATTGGGGTGACGTCTGCGATGAAGATGTGGGAAATTCTCAACAATAAGTACCTTACGAAGAGTGTTGAGAACCGGTTGCACTTGCTGCGAAGGTTATTCAGATTCCAGATGTCCAGAGGTACCTCGCTTGCGGCTCATGTGAACAACTACACTAAGTTGTTGTCGGACTTGGCGAACGTGGATGAGAAGATCACAGATGAGTACAAGGCTATTATTCTTTTGGGCTCCTTACCGGATGAGGAGTATGATACCTTCGTGCTTACGTTGCTGAACGGGAGATCTTCTATCACTTATAGTGAAGTGACTAACGCATTGACGAACTATGATTTGAGGAGGAAGGATAAGGAGACTTCCCGCGCTAGTACTTCAGGAGAGGCCTTGTCGGCGAGAGGTAGAAGCTCATATCAGAAAGGTGGAAACAGAGGGAGGTCAAAGTCAAGAGGTCGTCACCAGCTTGGAAAGAATCAATGTGCATTCTGCAAGGAGCAGGGACATTGGAAAAGAGATTGCCCGAAAGTCAAAGAAAAGGAGAATAGCAAGAATAAGGGCCCGAAGGCCAATGAGGTGAATGTTGCGAAAGGCGATGATTCCGATGATTCGAGCTTTTCTCTTTTGATTACTCCGGAGGTGAACCATTTGGATGCATCGGAGTGGATGCTTGATTCTGGCGCTACTTATCATGTGACTCCTAGGCGAGATTGGTTCTCATCATTTGAGAGACTCGATGGGGGTGTTGTGGTCATGGGAAATGATCAATCCTGTGGCGTTCGTGGGATAGGTACTGTGAGGATTCGGATGCACGATGGAGTAGTCCGTGAGCTGAAGGAGGTGAGATTCGTTCCTCAACTTAAGAAGAATCTTATCTCAGTGGGGGCTTTGGAGGCGAAGGGATTCAGGGTGACCTTTGAGGATGCTGTAGCAAAGGTTACTAAGGGATCTTTGGTGGTGATGAAGGGAGTCCGAAATCATAATTTATATTATCTGAAGGGGAGCACCGAGATTGGCCAGGTTGCTTCGGCGATTTCAGAGGCGGACATGAGCAGACTTTGGCACTACAGGCTAGGGCATACAGGTGAAAAGTCACTGCAGGCATTGTGCAAGCAGGGGCTTTTGAAGGGAGCCAAGAGTGGTAAAGTAGAATTCTGTGAGCACTGTGTACTTGGCAAGAAGACGAAGGTGAAGTTCGGGACGGCCATTCATAGGACGAGGGGCATCTTGGACTACGTGCACACAGATGTTTGGGGTCCCACTAAGACGGCATCACTTGGTGGTCGACATTGGTTCGTCACGTTCGTTGATGACTATTCTAGGCGATGTTGGGTGTACACCATGAAGCATAAGAGTGAAGTCCTAGATTTGTTTGTGGAGTGGAAGAAGAGATTGGAACTGCAGACTGGGAGAAAGATCAAGACGTTGCGATCCGACAACGGCGGCGAGTATACCTCAGACCCCTTTCTGCAGCTATGTCGAGACGAGGGCATAGAGAGGCACTTCACAGTTAGTCATACACCGCAGCAGAATGGGGTGGCGGAGAGATTGAATCGGTCTTTGCTGGAGAAGATTCGATGTTTATTGGCGCATAGTGGTTTGGAGAAGATCTTTTGGGCTGAGGCACTTTCTTATGCGAGCCACCTCATTAACAGGCTGCCTTCATCTGCGATTGAGGGGAAGACCCCTATGGAGATGTGGTCGGGAGAGACAGCACATGACTATGACCAGCTTAAGGTATTTGGTTGCCCTGCATATTATCATGTTAGAACTGATAAGTTGGAACCTCGAGCTAGGAAGGCCATATTTGTAGGATTCAAGCGTGGTGTCAAGGGATACAAGCTTTGGGATCCAGTTGATAAGAAGATTGTGCTGAGTAGGGACGTCACATTCGATGAGGCTTCTATCTTGAAGCTTCCCAGCTCTCATCAGGTGGAGAGCAACCCGACAGAGGAGATTTCGCAGGTGGTGGAGATTGATGCAGCTCCACAGAGTCCAGATAGTGCAGTATCCATGAGAGTGCCGACTGAGGTGACGCCAGGCGAGCACGACGGTGATGCGGAGGATACGGGTACTCATGAGCAGGATCAGGGACCGACGGCTCAGGTTCAGGATTCTATTGCGGCACGGAGACAGAGGAGAGACATACGGGTGCCAGCACGGTATGCCGACACAGTTGCATATGCACTTCCGGTGGAGAGTATCGATGAGATGGTGCCTACTACATTCAGAGAGGCCGAGCAGAGTTCGGAGGCTGATTCGTGGCAGGTGGCTATGCAGGAGGAGATGGAGTCTCTTCACAAGAACGATACATGGGAGCTTGTAGAGCTTCCAAAGGGGCGGAAGGCGATTGGGTGCAAGTGGGTGTACACGAAGAAGGAGGGCATTGAGGGCACTCCAGTGAGGTTCAAGGCTAGGTTGGTTGCGAAGGGCTATGCACAGGAGGAAGGTATTGATTACAATGAGGTTTTCTCTCCGGTGGTGAAGCATTCGTCGATTCGGATTTTGCTAGCTTTGGTGGCACAGTATGGATTGGAGTTAGATCAGTTGGATGTGAAGACAGCATTTCTTCATGGTGATCTTGATGAAGAAATATATATGACTCAGCCATTGGGATTCCGAGCTGCAGGGAAAGATAAGTTGGTTTGCAGGCTAAAGAAATCGCTATACGGTTTGAAGCAGTCTCCTCGACAGTGGTATAGGCGATTTGATGGTTTTATGCTTGGTCATTCGTACACTCGGAGCCAGTTTGATCCTTGCGTGTATTTTCGCAAGTTGAGAGGAGGTGCGTACATTTATTTGTTGCTTTATGTCGATGACATGTTGGTTGCTTCTAGTTCCAGGTCAGCTATAGATGAGTTGAAAGTTCAGCTTTCGAATGAGTTTGAGATGAAGGACTTGGGCGAGGCGAAGCGCATTTTAGGGATGGAGATCGGCAGAGATAAGAAGAAGGGCAGGATTTGTTTGACACAGGTGGCTTATTTGAAGAAGGTTCTACAGCGATTCCATGTTAGCATGGATACGAAGCCAGTTTGTGTACCGTTGGGAGCCCATTTGAAGCTTTCAGCTGGCCTTTCACCGAAGTCAGTTGAAGACCGTGAGTTGATGACGAAGACTCCATATGCGAGCGCAGTTGGGAGCTTGATGTACGCGATGGTATGTACGAGGCCGGATTTGTCACAGGCGGTGAGCATGGTGTCGAGATACATGCACGATCCAGGAGTGGGTCATTGGGACGCCGTGAGATGGATTTTGAGGTACATTAGAGGTACGCTCAATGTTGGTTTGGTTTATGAGCGGGACACTACAGGTGGGCAGCTATGCATTGGCTATGTTGATTCGGATTATGCCGGGGATTTGGATAAGCGCCGGTCTACTACGGGGTATGTGTTCACTTTGACCCGTGCGCCGGTGTGTTGGAGATGCACCTTACAGTCGACGGTGGCTTTGTCTACGACGGAGGCAGAGTATATGGCAGTTACGGAGGCTGTGAAGGAGGCTATTTGGCTTCGAGGACTTTTGGAAGAACTTGGTATATCGCAGCGATCCGTCACTATTCATTGCGATAGCATGAGTGCTATATATTTGGCGAAGAATCAGGTTTTTCATGCGAGGACGAAGCACATTGACGTTCGTTATCACTTCGTTCGGGATGTTCTTGAAGATGGCGATGTGGAAATTGTGAAAGTCCACACGAAGGATAATCCGGCAGATATGCTCACTAAGGTGGTTCCGAGCAACAAGTTTGATCATTGTCGAAACTTGTTGCACATTCGTAATTGTTGAGGCCGTTGGCGGCCATTTGGATGAACTACGGGCGGCTTGATCCCTTGGGAGAGGGGGTACGTAGGCAACCACATTGGTGTAGCCGAGTTTGGAGAGACGACACATTGGTGCTCATGTTTGTGTCGGCTCATTGTTGGGAACACTTTGCCGAGGTGGAGAATTGTGAAAACGGCGAAGGAATTGTGAAAAACGTGAAGAATAACTCAAAACAGGCTCCACCACACCCTGGTGTGGTGTCTGCCATGGGTGTGGTAGAGTCTGTCCTGCACCACACCCTCTGCCACACCCACGGTGCAGGGTGTGGCAGAATCTGTCCTGCACCACTCCTGCACCACACCCTCTGCCACACCCATGGTGCAGGGTGTGGCAGACTCGTTTTTAGAATCCTTATTTGTTGAGGAATCCTCCTTTGTTTGGGATTGTGTTTTATTATAAATAGGACCACGTTTTTTAGGGTTTCTTAAGGAGAGAAAAGAAGAGATTTAGCATTGTTTTGAGCACTTTGAGAGGGAGATATTGTGAGGGAGTTGAGAGCTTTGGTTAGGGTTATATTTGAGTGATTTTGTGAGTTGTAACCCGTTGTATTTCTCCTCCATATAGTGAAATCTCCCCATCCTCTCCCCGTGGACGTAGGCAATTGCCGAACCACGTATATCCTTGTGTTTGGTTTGATTTGTCGTAATTGGCTTGGTTTGTGCAAGTGTTTGGCTTTCTTCTACTCGTGATCACAGGTTCGTTGTGAGTTCGTGCAAGGCTTCCGCAAAGGCGCGCGACAATTTGATCCAAAGGAAATTTTCGCTAAGAATATGTCAAATATAAAAAATTTCAATTAGATGTTTAGTACTTACTTAGGGGATGTAAAGGACATTTTACAATTATTTTGTTTTAACAAAAAAACGTCATTTCAGTACTGAAAACTAATTATATATTGTATCTTCAGTGAATAGAAATTGTGTAAGAATACTCCACATGGTGCAGAATGTTTTGAGCTGAGTATTATATTTGGAGGGGTGCAATTTAGTGATTACACTGCCTCCTATTTGGCACAAATGGACCCTGCACGATGCGGGGTTTTGATAGAACTCCCACTCATCTTCACAATAGAAATATAGCTCTACAGTGCATTAATTCATTTCGTTATTGAAATTTAGATATATTTAAATTAATAATGATCATAAATTAAACATATAAAGTACTCAGAGAGTTAATTACAAAATCTTTAAGTTATGTTAAAATAACCTCCTTTGTTTTCAATTCGTTTAATTTTCTATATTCAATACATAAGATCAACTCTATTGGCAGGGCTGGCCCTACCTTAAGGCACTTAAAACATTCGCCTTGGGCCTCAGCTTAGGTAGGGCCCACCCGGGATTCAACGTCAGGCTCCAGCCATCTCCTAATGATGCAAAAATTTATAAAATATAAGCAGCTTCCTCTCCAGAGTCGAGAGGGTTCGGTGCTTGCGGGTAGGGTCGGTTCGGTTGTTAACGCCTACCTAATCCGTTATTGGGGTTCGAAATCCTAATTACACTGCTCATTCATCGGATGTTCACGAGTCATTCACAGTGACCTATAAATAATATTTGCAATCTCTTCTAAATTCCCTCTCTATTTCAGAATCTAGGGTTTCTTTGTGAACAGGTAGCGGTCCTCTCTCAAAGGGGACTCCTTTTCCCCCTTTCTTTGCGATTTCTAGGGTTTGCTTGTTAATCTCTCTCAAGTAATCTAGAACAAATAACATGATGTCTCGTTTCTTTGATATTTTTAGTTTTCCAAGCATCTTTCATGGATATACTGGATTCAAATTTGAGTATGATATGTAGCTATTATCAAAATTAGATGCGTACGGATTTTTTGTGTTAATTGTTTCATACTAGAAGAAGCTGATGCATTTACTTTGCCATTTGAGAATAAATTTTTGTTTTAAATGTCGTAGATGGTATACTCATTAGGTGCTCTAGTTTAAGTTTTCACATGGAGTTCAATATTTTATGTCAAACTAGATGGGAAGGTCGAACTGAAAGTGTTAAAGCAATAAAATTTCAAGCTCCAAATATAAGAGATTCTTTGATTCAATTAGCAGAAATTAGTAAAGATCTAAAGATAAAAAGTGAAGCCAATAGCTTAGCAACTTATGAGATTGAAAATTTTGAATTCTTATTAGCTATAAATATTTGGTATGCCATACTGTTTGTTGTTAATTCAGTTGGTAAAATCTTACAATCTAAAGATATGCATATTGATATTGTCATAGATCAATTAAATGATCTTATTGTATATTTATAAAATTATAGACAAAATGGTTTTATGTCTACTTTGAATTCAACTAAAGAACTTGGTAATGAAATGAACGTACAACGTATATTTTGTAAAAAAACGTAAAATTCATAAAAAAAATAATTTGATGAAAATATTGGTAATGAAACAATATTTAACGTTGAAGAATCTTTTTGTATTGAATATTTCTTATACATAGTTGATAAATCGCTTAACTCAATTGAAAGTAGGTTTGAACAATTTAAAACGTATGAAAGTTGTTGGTTTTTTGTTTGATTTGCAAAAATTAAAAGCTTTAGATGATATTGAATTGAAAGAACATTGTCTTGAACTCGAAAATGCACTAAAACATGATGAACATTTAGATATTATGGACTTGATTTGTTTTCAGAATTGAGAGTGCTTAGGGAAATATTAAAAGTAGAGATTAATAGTTCAATTGAAGTGTTGAACTATATAAAGTGGTTAGATTCTTTTCCAAATACTTGTATTGCTTATCATGTATTATTGACTATACCCGTAACAGTTGCTTCCGCTGAAAGAAGTTTTTCAAAATTAAAATTATTAAAATCTTATTTAAGATCGACCATGTTGCAAGATAGATTGATTGGTTTAGCAATACTATCTATCAAAAATAATATGTTAGAAAATATTGAATATAAAACTTTAATTAGTAATTTTGCAGCTCAAAAGATAAGAAGAATTAGATAAAATCTATTATGAATTGTATCATTTAGGGCTCATATAATATTTCGCCTTGGACCCCAAAATTCCTAGGTACAGCCCTGTCTATTGGTTACTATCTCTTCCAATAATTACTATTATCATTATTTATTATTTTTTCAAAAAAGGGGAAAAAATATTGCATTTTCCATCTTGGATTAAATTAATTCTCATCCTATGAGCTTCATCTAGGAAGTCTGCCCATAAAGAGCCCCTTACGGCGCCCCTAAAGAGCGCACCTTACTAAGACCATCTCCAACCCATTGCACCAAAATGGTGCAAATTTTGCATCAAAATGGTGCAAAAGTCACATCAAACAGTAATACATCTCCAACCTATTGCACCATTTTTTGTACCAAAAAAGAATATTCTCAGTATATTCTCACTTTATTCCCTTTTATCTATTTTTATATTAATTGAGAGGTAAAAACAAATATTTAAATTTTTTTTAAAAAAGTGAACAGCAATGGGGCGGATGAACAGTGCGACGCCATATTTGGTGCAGCACTGTTCATTTGCACCAAAATGGAGCAGAAAATGGGACTGGATTGGAGAAGGAACAGTGCAACAAAAAGCACTGTTTGCACCAAAATGAGGCTAGGTTGGAGATGCCCTAAGGCCCAACTGTGATTACTGTAGGGAATACAGTTCATCTTCACTTAACGGGTACGGGTACCGGGTCGGGTACGGATGCTTGCCCCTTTTATTTTATTACTTCCTTCGCGCCAGCTCATCTCTCTATCTCTCTCTAAAATTATCTCTAATCAGTGGAGATATTGGGGTCTAGGGCTAAATTTGAGCAAAATTGGGAAGATTGGAGCACGAATTTTGATCGTCTGTGTTCAAATTTTTATGAAATTGAAAGTGATGGCGGCTGTTGAGGTGGGGACACCGGTCGAATTAGGGTTTGTTTGACATTTTTAGGAGGGTTTTAGGTGAGGAAGTGATCCGAGCTTGAAAGTTTAAGGGGATTTTTACTTGGATTTGTGTAAATATTGGAACTTGGGAGTGATCTAGTTATAAATACAACTGTAAGTATGCTTCAAGTTATTCTGGAATGACATTTTTTTCCAGTTATTTTTAAAATTTAAATCATTAACTTCTGTCAGACCTTTCTTTTCGTAGTTATTTACTCTTACCTTCCAGTAATAATATAGAAAATTATAAAAAATTTTGCAAAATTCATTAAACATTTGTGAAGTACAATCATTCAGTAGAAGCATTAACACATCAAACATTTCTAGGTTGTTCCAGAATTCAATAAACGTTTGATCGTACATGAACTACTATGAGCATTCATTAGTATGTATTTTTCTTAATATATTACTGTTCTTTAACTTTTGAATCTGTATCAGACATTCGTTAGTATCACGAGTTAATTTCAATGAAGGCATTTGTCTCATTAAAATATGTTAGGAATATTGCACACTAAGATATTTAATGACAATGAAAGTCCAGGTTTTTTATTTGTCTTGTTCTTTATGAATTTGTGTTCAATTTCTTATGAGGTTTTGACCGCCCTAGTTCCTCATTGTGATAACTTTAGAGCTATTATTTGTTGATTAGATATTATGGGTTAGGTATGTTCCACACTATTATTTTATAGCAGAAAATATGTTCCAAAACTGGGGTAATGATGCTTTTGCGAATACTATAATTCTTATTCTTTCTGTGTTAGACATATTTTACTTGAATTTCGCTGATGTTGTTGGTGCTGTAATCTAGAGAGAATGGCTAGATTGGTTGATCCTCCAAATGGCATGGGAAACCGAGGAAAACACTACTATATGATGTGGCAAACCCTTTTCGAGATTGATACTAAGTATGTACCCATCAAACCCATAGGTAGAGGAGCTTATGGGATTGTGTGTTCTTCGATCAATAGGGTGACTAATGAGAAGGTTGCAATTAAGAAAATTAACAACGCATTTGAGAATCGTGTTGATGCACTTAGAACTCTGAGAGAGCTGAAGCTACTTCGACACATCCACCATGAAAATGTCATTGGTTTGAAGGATATAATGATGCCAGCCAACAGATGTTTCAAGGATGTCTATCTGGTCTATGATCTCATGGACACGGACTTGCATCAAATTATCAAATCTTCTCAGGCACTCTCGAATGACCATTGCCAATATTTTCTATTTCAGGTATTATTTTATACAGTCCATATTCTGTTTCCAAGCGCTTACATATGGTATGCTGTTAGCTATGCGTTTTGTATGTGACTCAATAATTTTTGGGCTGTTTAGTGTGAAGCTAGTTATAGTTACCTTGTTATTTTACATGGGTCCAAATTTAAAATACAGATATATTGTAAAGCAGGCTCAAAATAAAACTGTAAATTGAACTGTTTGAATTTGTACTAATTCATTATCATAATCATCTATATTTAAGCCTCAGCCCTATCTTGGCTTACAACTCAAAAGCGAAGCTGGAGAAAAGAAGTGACAAGTACAATTGATTATTATCCTTTCCTCAAACCCCTAACCTGACACCCACTTCCTGGATGATGCTTTTAAATTCATGCAACTAAGGAACACCCTTCTAATTATAGGATGGACGATACAATGCTCTTTTTATGTGATTCATAAGCGTGAAGTGTCTAACTTCTTGTTACTATGCAAATAGTTGTATTTTTTGTGCACTTTTACCATTGAGTCAGGCTCTTCTCCTAAGGTACTATATGTGGCAGAAATTCATGCTTGGAAGGAGTTCTTGAAAATCTTGAGCAAATCAATTTTTTGTGATACTTATTATAGAGAATATGTACCTGTTTGGTTATTTGGCATATATTTTGACTTAGTAAGGGATGAGATGCACTTGCACTCTCTTCTACTTGGGAGAATTGATAGGCTTAGGTCCTTGGGTGCATGAGCAAAATTTTCAAATTGGCCTTCAAGGTTTTATAGATCCTATCTTGCCCATTATTGCTTTGGCTCAGACTTTGGTAACACCTCAAGAGGGTTGACTCAGGTTGGTAGCTGGTTGTAGGAATTGTCATTGTCCGACTCTTTAAGGAGAATTCTTGACTTTTGAGTGTTGGCTCCGTAGCTCTAACTTCATTTTGATTCACATGCACTCTCTTCTACTTGAGAGAATTGAGAGGCTGAGGTCCTTGCATGCATGAGCACAAATTTCAGATTGGCCTTCAAGGTTTTATAGATCCCATCTTGCGCATTATTGCTTTGGCTCAGACTTTGGTAACGTGTCAAGTGGGTTGAGCCAGTTTGTAGTTGGTCGTAGATATTGTCATTGTCCGACTCTTTAAGGAGAATGCTTGCCTTTTGAGTTTTAGCTCCTTAGCTGTTATGCATCTAATTACATTTTGATGGGAAAGGGTTTGAATGGTTAAGCTTCCTTGAGAATGTGGTTTACTTGTGTTTGCTTATTTTTGGTCTGAGATGTGCTGCTTCTTGCACCATAGGTCAGTGGTTGCATCATGCATCTGCATGTATTACTTGATAAATCATTGTTATCGAGGCGCACGCCCCGGGCGCCCCGGGCGTGGGGCGCTGCGGGTTGGGACAATTACGCCCCGCACCAGAGGCGGGGCGCTGCATGCACACGCGCGCGCCTCGTGTGCGCTTAACGCATGTGTCATGTAATAGACTCTTTCTTCTGTTTTTTTTTAAAATAATTTACATATTACATATTTACGTCATGTAATAGACTCTTTCTTGCTAGTTGCTAATCCATTCTCCATCTTTTCATGTTTAACCTATAAAAATAAAACAATAATTAGTAATTTAGTATACTTGTTTGCTAATTGTAACTTCCTTCTCTAATTAGCATGCTAACTAGAAAATTATGAACATGTAAATATATAATTGTTATCTTCATTCTCCATCTTTTTATGCTAACTAACAAATATCAATTAAGAATGCTAACTAGAAAATTATGAAGGATCATGTTTTTTTAATCACTTAATTGTTACTTAAAAATACATATATTTTAAATAAAAATACATATTTCTTATTTGTTACTTGCTTGTTTTACTTCATAGACTTTTGCTTATGTTGGAAATTATTTTGCATTCTGATTTGTGGAAACTTATGAACTTATCTATGTTATGCATGCTAATTAAGACTCTTTCATGAATTAGTAGGTGAAATTATATTTCTTGGTCTTTTATGTGACAATTTATAAACATGTTGCTTATATATTTTTTTTATCTTATGTTGAAAAATATTAGTTTGAGTTGTGAGCCTCAATTCAGTGAGGCGCGCGCATCGTTGTGCGCCTTGCGCATGGTGCGCGTAAGGGGCCTTTGCGCCCCGCATTGCGCCTTGCGCCTCGATAACAATGTGATGGATAAGGTTCTCAATGTTGTAAATCATATGTAGCATATGCTCACATTGTATGTGAGCAAATTAATGCAAGTTTGACATCATCTCGAGCCCTACCATTTTGTACTGACCTCTCTCCTGACCCCGGGCACCCAAGCTCTCCATCATGTTGGCCAAGCCCTAAGCTGACATAAGTTTGTTTATTCGTGTGGTGAAGAAGAAGAAAAAAACCAACAAAGTAGTGATGTTGGTAATGAAGGAGGATGGCCATGTAACGAGCATACAAGAAAAGAGGTGGCAAATGCAGCAACGAAGAGGTAATGGTCATTGGTGGATGGAGATTATGATGAGAGGAAGGAAAAAGGTGAGAAAACTTCTTGCCCGCTATAAGGATAGGGATTTAGATTAGTAGAAAATAAAAACTTAGCACAAGTGAGTTTCAGGTTCCTAATACAATGTTACCTGAATATTTTATAAAATCAGATCTCAAAATGAAATCCAACATTCAAGTCCCAATCTGCCTCCACCCTGTGGCTGCCAAAATGAAGTTTCATCAAATGAGGCTGGGTAAAGTTCACCAAATCTACACCCCTGGCAAGCTTCTTGGTTTCCAATACTTTCAATCTTCTCCTCGCAAACCAAGAAGAACACATTTGAACAACGAAGTTCGAAATTGCCATTTGTTTTCCTATGAGAATTTCCTCTCTTATTTGGGGGGGTGTAAACCGATGTTTAAAAAAGCAGAAGTGCAAGGTGAAACTTTGGACCCTTTAATGAAGTGAAGTGTAAGCTTCAAAGTATGAGGCGTAAGCCACATAATTTAAGGATTTTAACTTTAAAAGTTTGTAAAATTTTTGAGCATATTATATATAATGATATAATAATTTACCAATAGATACATTCGTGTCCATATTAGTAAATAAGTATTAAATATGTGAAGTATAGACGTAAATCATAATAAACTAAGCTACATGCGTAACATTTATATCTTATTTACACTCACAGGGTCATTTTAGAGATACATATTGGAATTTTGATGTTATCAAAAAGTACTTTTATATCCTCTTGTTATACGCTAAGAATTACTAAGTGTAATGAACTCCCAAGAGGTGGCCAAGTGTCATGTTTAACTAGCTGAGTCCCACAAATCTAAAGACCCGACCCAAGTGTGAGAATCGCTAACCCATCTAGCGACCCAAATCCAAGACAAAGGGGTCTTCGAGTTAGGATATGCTACAAACAGCTGAGACAAAAGGCGTCTTTTACATGGGCTCTCGCTAGAGAATGTCTCGAATGACAAGACGACCTATCACCTTCAACAGTCATACTTCATCTCTCAATCACCATCGCATTTAATGTTGAGTTGAGTTATTATGACTCTTTGGGCCGAAGTTATGACTCCTCGGACTACGCCACCACTTCCGTCGTTCTATCACTGTCGCACTATAAGTGAATGTGACTCATTCAATCGGCTGCTGACACGTGTAAAGTATGGTTTGATCAGCTGATTGAAGCGACCTAGTCAAATTACTGATGTGCCCTTACCAATCCTCTATAAATGGTGGGCAATCTCCACTATTCAATGGTAAACAAAAAACTGCTAAATTACTCCTTGAAACTAAATTCTGTAAATTTGCTTAATCTATCGCTGACTTGAACGTTGGAGGGTACGCCGAAGCAACAAACTCCGGTCCTCTAACATGAATCTTTTTCCCCTCAGTTGATCAGCCATCAAAGAAAATCAAAGGACCCTAAACTCCTTCAAATGTCCAATTACCTCTATAATTAACTATCTGACATAAGCAGTTTGACGCTATGTGGGGTCTTTTCTTTGTCCGATAAAATGGTTGATCCTGACCGATCTTCGATTCCAAACCCTAGACAAACTTCCAACTCCAGCTATGTCACTCAGGCCCAGTTAGATGAATCCACTCAAGGGATAGCTCAATCTCTCTAGCAATAGTTCACTTCATTCACGAACGAACTCCTCAACCGTATTCTTCCCTCTCAGCCTCCTCCATCACCTGTCACTCCTCCATGAAGGACATCATTAGAGACAGGAGCAAGAGGAGCGGGTTAGGGAAGCTACTCCCTAACCACATCGAGAACAAACCCATTTTGTTGCCGATCCACGGCAACCTCAACAAAACATGGAGGCCACAGGTGACAGTTCAAGCCTTAGCCTTGAACAGGCTGCGCGGGCAACGTCGCGAGGTGAGACACATACGCGACTCAAATCTCAGCAACGAGGGTCAACCCCTCCACAACCAACTTGGCTTCTGTCTACGACCGGACGTTCAATGCAGTCGCTGATGTCATCGGAGGGAACACCTCTCGCTAATTGGATCACGAACGCTCTCGAAATTCAAGATGCCACACATCGAGAAATGCAAGGATGAAGGCGACCTAGTCGAGCACACATGACTTTTTTGATTTAATGTGCATGCAGCAGGTGAGCGATCCGGTCATCTGCAAAGCTTTTCCTGTCACTCTCAGTGGCACTGCAAAAATGTAGAATTCCCTAGACAAGAAAATCCATCCACAGCTTCGAGTATAGCCAAAAGTTTGTGCATAATTTTCTAGCGGATACAAAACAGAATGTATCATTTGCTCTCCTGCTATAGATTAGGCAGAGACCAAGGATACCTTAAGGGAATACTTCATAAGTTTGTAAGCAAGCAGCTACAAGTGGACGACTTTGGCAACATGGTCGCCATGGCTGCGATCATTGCGGGTCTAAAAATGAGAGATTGTCTGATTCTCTCATTATGAACCGAGTGACCGACTTTAATCAACCTATGGCCAGAGCCCGATCGCACATGGATGCGGAGGATAGCCGCACTCACAAAAAGGCGATGCTGAAAGCTACTGAAGCTGAGTCTTCTTAGAGCAAGAAGATTAAAGACAAATAGCCTAAATCTGAGTCCAGATCCAGCCGAGTCGACAGAAGTGATCAGAAGGAGACAATGAGGTCGGCACTCGCCCCCTTACCGCTTCTCTCTCACAAGTGCTGTATTTGATTCAGAAGGAGGGGTACTCACCAATCCTCTTCGCATGAAATCGAACTCTCTCGAGAGATATTCAATTATATTGTTGTTATCATTGGGATTATGACCACAACACCGATGATTGCAAAGTTCTTGCAAAGAGATATTGAAGACCTCATCTAAAGAGGTCTGTTGAAGAAATTCTTTGCCCATCTTGGCAAAGAACCAACCCTAGGAAGAACGGATAGGAGAAGATTCAAATCAAGATCACCTAGTCTGAATCGGTACAACAATCAGTCGCCAGCGTTAACAACACTATTAACACTACCAGTGGTGACTCTACATCAGAGGGAATGTCGAATAATGCTTGAAAGAAGTATGCCTGACAAGCATCAGAGGAGAGAAGAAACCCAAAACAGGTCTATGAGAAGAAACCCAAGACAAATCAACCCATCTTTTTTCAGCAACAACGATTTGAAAGGCGTGATGACACCTTATGATGATCCATCATCATCTCTGCACAAATTTACAGACTCCGAGTCGAGAGAATCCTGGTAGACACATAAAGTTCTGCTGATATTCTGTTCATGGATACGTTTAATCAAATGAGGATTGACAAATCAAAGATACAACCCTACCCAAGTCCTCTCATAGGCTTTTCCAGGCACTCAGCTCGGCTTGAAGGGTCGATCACATTGCACGTGGTAGTTGGTGACTAACCCTGCCAATCTATGATCTAGGTCCAATTCATTATAATGAACGTTAAGTTAGCTTACAACATCATGTGCGGAAGGAATTCTCCAAGTTGTTTAATCCACCTATCACCAAATGATGAAGCTCCCGACTCCGTAAAAAGTCAGCCTTGTGCGAAGCAATCAGCGAGAGGCTAGATCGTGTCATCTTCTCTCAATGAAGGCAAAAAAGATTTTCGAAGCTTTTGCCAATCGAGAAATCTTAAGCTTACTTGTAGAAAGATGAAGAATGGGAGCGACCTACTCTCGTGGAAGAATTAGAAGATACTCAGTTCGGCATAGACGAAACTAAGAAGGTCAAGATCGGGTCGGAGCTAGCTGAACTGCAGTAGCGGGCCATCATTGCGTTCTTTGGTGCCAATGCGGATGTCTTTACCTAGGGGCCTAAAGATATGGCAGGGTTGCCCCAAAAGTGATAAGTCATGAGCCAGTCCGACAGCATAAGAGATATTTCGGACCCAAGAGGCAGCATGCAGCTGCAAAAGAAGTAGACCAACTGCTAAGAGCCAGTTTTATTCAAGAAGTTTAGTACCCGAAATGACTATCCAACATGGTACTAGTCAAGAAAGTCTGGCAAGTGGAGGATGTGTGTTGATTTCACCGACTTGAACAAAGTTTGCTCCAAAGACAGCTACACTCTCCCTCGGATCGATTAGCTAGTCGACGAGAGTA
>NC_033794.1:109162183-109192183 GCF_001876935.1 Asparagus officinalis | reverse complement strand
GCGCTCAAAAGACCTTGGTGTCATCCTCACAAGTAAACCCAAGGCACATACCAAAGACATTGGTGTCCATTCTCGGAATAAAACCAAGGCATGAAGCCAAGTCCTTGCGACGCGGTCATCACTTGTCCAAGGCGCTCAAAAGATCTTGATGTCATTCTCACGAGTAAGCCCAAGGCACATACCAAAAACCTTAGTGTATATTCTTGGAACAAAATCATAGCATGAAGCCAAGTTCTTGTGACTCGATCATCACTGACTCATTCGAGACACATACTAAAGACCTTAGCGTCCATTCTTGTGACGCTCAAAAGATCTCTGTAATGTTTTCATGAATAAACCCAAGATACGTACCAAAGACCTTAGTGTCCATTCTTGGAATAAAACCAAGGCATGAAGCCAAGTCCTTGCTACTCAGTCACCGACTTGTTCGAGACTCTCAAAATACCTTTGTATCATTCTCGCGAATAAACCCAAGGCACGTACCAAAGACCTTGGTGTCCATTCTCAGAATAAATCCAAGGCATAGAGCAAGCCCTAATGACCCAGTGTTTGTTGACTCATCTGAAGCTTCTCAAAATACCTTAAGTGCACAACACTAAGGCACCACTTTTCCTTACCAACTCATTCGAAATCGAAATACTTAGACATTTCAAAATAAAAGCTCTCATAAGAAGCAACCAACTCGGAACAAAGATTTGAGTTAACAAAAACAAGTATTTTTATTCACCTATAAGAGTATTTACAAGACTTTTTATATGACTTGACCAAAAAAGAGGAGATGCAAAAATTTCTCTCAGGAAGATAGCAGGAGTAGAAGCCAAGGGAGGAGTTGGAGAGGTACCCAGAGTAGGAGCCAGCGTGGAATTCAGGATAGTGACAGGTTGGAACTTAGATTGGGAGCGTCTAAAGACGACCGACTGACTTCACTAGTCATTGGTCGCATCTTCACTAACTCTTCGGAGGTGGCTTCTTCATCCACCAGCGCAAATCCTCCCGCCACCTCGATTTCCTTAATGGCATCGATAGAGTAATTCACCCGACTGGGGTACTTTAACCGGTTGGGATGAATATTGAGCTTGGGAGAAAGCTGTTGCATTAGGAAGTCGAACACAGCTTTACTCGTAAGAGTGACCTCCACTTTTCCTAAAGTATCATTACAATACTTCTCGACCACTTCAAACTGGTGGGCATCCGACTCTAGGAAGGTCACTCAGCCCTGTAACATCTGGACATGAGCAAGAAGAAAGTTGTGTTGTTGTTCGGCCTCCTGAGTGGCTGAGGTTGCCTCCTATAAGAAGGACTCTTATAGAACCGCCACATCGCGCAGCTGACCTTTAGCTCTTCTATATCGAGACAAGCCATTCGGGCTCGCTCGTAGGCATCATCTCTCTCCCTCTTCTCGGCTTGGACCTTTGACTCAAGATACTTACCTTATCCTCGGCAAGGCTTATATAATAATGAAGATAATTGATGCCCTCTTGAAGAGACTTTTTCTCCTTGCGGGCTTCTACAAGATGGGTTGCTTATTGTCAAGAAGCCTCGATTAAAGTCTTGATATTCATGTCTCGAAGAATCAGCTCACGCTCCCACCTTGCCTGAGCCCTCTTGAGCACATCAAGCTCACTCCCCTAAGTGGCAACCAACAGCTCGGCCACCTCCCAAGACTCCTTGTACGCCTCCACCTCGTCCCAGAGCTTTGAAGAAGAGGACCTGAGACTGCTCAAGGTGACTGAATAACTCAGTCTTCACAAGTGCCCCTTGACAAGATAGCGCCGGCGCAGCTGACCTTTAGCTCTTCTATATCGAGACAAGCCATTCGGGCTCGCTCGTAGGCATCATCTCTCTCCCTCTTCTCGGCTTGGACCTTTGACTCAAGATACTTACCTTATCCTCGGCAAGGCTTATATAATAATGAAGATAATTGATGCCCTCTTGAAGAGACTTTTTCTCCTTGCGGGCTTCTACAAGATGGGTTGCTTATTGTCAAGAAGCCTCGATTAAAGTCTTGATATTCATGTCTCGAAGAATCAGCTCACGCTCCCACCTTGCCTGAGCCCTCTTGAGCACATCAAGCTCACTCCCCTAAGTGGCAACCAACAGCTCGGCCACCTCCCAAGACTCCTTGTACGCCTCCACCTCGTCCCAGAGCTTTGAAGAAGAGGACCTGAGACTGCTCAAGGTGACTGAATAACTCAGTCTTCACAAGTGCCCCTTGACAAGATAGCGCCGGAGAGCTTGGTGAAGGTCGGTGTTAGGTACCCCACTCAATAGCATCACGTCTTCCGTGAGAACAAACTGCTCAACTGCCCTAGCTTGGTCGGATATAAATTCTAAGACCAATCCCCTTGAATCAAATCAATGCTTAGGGATAAGTGTTCTCTTTTGAGGTTCCTTATCATGGCGAGGACTAGTCTTTTCTGACCTAATCAAAGTTGCCTTCATTTTCTCCCACTTATGAGGGAAAGCTCGTTGATACGATGAGCAAAGGGCTACTTGTATCGACCCTCATGCGTAGCTGCATGAGAGCCTCCACGATAGCGGACTCCGCCTTAGCGATCGGCTCCTTCTCTACAGTGGGCAGCTCCTCCAACAACCGGTTCATCAATAGTTGGCTTTTTTCGGTTCTCCTAGAGAGTTAGAAACCCCCTCCCTAGTCGGCCCATGTTTCAGCACTGACCTCCTCTTTAACTAGGGCTTCAATTATTGTCGACTCCAAGAGAAAGAGGCCCTCAGCAATTGCTTCTCACTCGGCAACTAGCTCTAGGAACTCGTCGCCCACCTTGAAAACTTCGGGTGGGGGAACATGAGAAGTTTTTGGAGTCAGAGCCCTACCAAGCTGCTCGGGCTCCGCCTCCGTGGCCTCATCTAAAGCGAGGAATCTCTCTGCATCGCTTTTAGAGGAATGACGATCCGTCGAGCCAGACATCTCCCTCCTGTTTTTCTTAGACTTCTCGGCTTAAGTTGTGGTCATACCTGAGCCCATCAACCGCGCCGCTATCTCAGCCGAGTTATTACGTATGGACTGAACCTCTTTCTCTGCCAACTCCGAACGAAGGCGCTTCCTATGTCCTATAGCAGGACCAGCTTGAGGAGCCTCTATAGAATCCCCCTCTAGGGCCAACAGAGCAGCCCAAGCCAAATGCATCTCAGTAGCGGGAGTATGAATGATAGCTTGGAGCACAACATTGTCTAAGAGATTCCTGCTATGACGACGTTCCTTATGGGCCTAGATTTTATCCAGTCCAGACATCTCTATCTCTGAAAGCTGCATAGCCTCCAAGCCCTCTTTTCCCATATCCGGCTACGTAGGACATGCTAGTATCAGGTCAGCATCGACAACAAAGACAAACCTCTCTTTCTGCCCTTGTTTGTGTCGAGGATGTCGGAGATCAGTCAAAAGCCACCAACCGTCCATATATAGAAGTGGCATTCATTTTTGTTGGCTTTGTTGCACAACAAATGGCCCAAAATCCCTAGGTTCGACTCCATGTGAACTCGGTGGCAAATGATGAGGAAGCCAATGAGGGCTATGGAGTTCGGCTTCAATTGAGCCGGCGAGATCCCCAAAGCCTTAAAAGACCTATAGAAGGAATAGGTGCAACGGTAGGCGCGCTTCTTCATTAGAACTGACATGGTGAAGGGGTTAGGAATGTCAAACTGCTTCACATATTGTTCAAGAAGGGACTAGAGCACCTTACATCTGTTTTTCTGAAGTAGAGCAATCTTGGCCTCATTGTGGGTGGTAGAAGGAGCTGCTATAGTCTGAGTGCCGGAAGCCATTAGCGATTGGAAAAGATGATCAGAATACAATAAAGAGTTTATAGAAAAAGAGTGGTTGAAGTTCTCACTAATGTAGTCAGAAGAAATTTTAGAGTTTTGAAAGAAGAAAGTAGGCATCAAAGAGGATATATATAGGCAGAAGTGAATGACATGTGGCGCAATCTAAACGACCAACTTGGTTACCCAGAAGCTATTGATTGTTCACGAAAATCGAAACGATCGCTCGTCAACCAAAGTGCCAATCCATCAAAACTGCTGCACGATCTGTGCTGACCTCAGAATGTCACGTCAATAGTTCTCTTCCATTAAAAATAGTTCAAATCCCCGAGGCGGCGGAAAGTTGAAACGATTTAGTTTCTCTTGAACTTGGCTTCCCAAGTTTGAGTAAAAGAAGCTAGTGTTATACCCTGAGAATTACTAAGTGTAATGAACACTCGAGAGGCGGTCACATGTCATGTTTAACTGGCCGAGTCCTACAAATCTAAAGACCCGACTTGGGTGTCAGCGTCGCCGACTCATCTAGCAATCCAAATATGAGACAAAAGGCGCCTTTGAGTCGGGATACACTATAAACAACCGAGATCAAGAAAAAAAGGCGTCTTCTACTCAGGCCCTCACTAGAGAATGTCTCGAATAACGAGACAACCTATCGGCTTCAACAGTCGTACTTCACTGCTCAATCCCCATTGCATTTGATGTTGAGTCAGAGTCATTATGACTCTTAGGGTCAAAGTTATGACTCGAACGGTGCCAACACTTTAGCCGTTCTGTCATTGTCGCATTAAATGCAAAAGGTACTCATTCATCCGACTGGAGCTGCTATAGTCTGAGTGCCGGAAGCCATTAGCGATTGGAAAAGATGATCAGAATACAATAAAGAGTTTATAGAAAAAGAGTGGTTGAAGTTCTCACTAATGTAGTCAGAAGAAATTTTAGAGTTTTGAAAGAAGAAAGTAGGCATCAAAGAGGATATATATAGGCAGAAGTGAATGACATGTGGCGCAATCTAAACGACCAACTTGGTTACCCAGAAGCTATTGATTGTTCACGAAAATCGAAACGATCGCTCGTCAACCAAAGTGCCAATCCATCAAAACTGCTGCACGATCTGTGCTGACCTCAGAATGTCACGTCAATAGTTCTCTTCCATTAAAAATAGTTCAAATCCCCGAGGCGGCGGAAAGTTGAAACGATTTAGTTTCTCTTGAACTTGGCTTCCCAAGTTTGAGTAAAAGAAGCTAGTGTTATACCCTGAGAATTACTAAGTGTAATGAACACTCGAGAGGCGGTCACATGTCATGTTTAACTGGCCGAGTCCTACAAATCTAAAGACCCGACTTGGGTGTCAGCGTCGCCGACTCATCTAGCAATCCAAATATGAGACAAAAGGCGCCTTTGAGTCGGGATACACTATAAACAACCGAGATCAAGAAAAAAAGGCGTCTTCTACTCAGGCCCTCACTAGAGAATGTCTCGAATAACGAGACAACCTATCGGCTTCAACAGTCGTACTTCACTGCTCAATCCCCATTGCATTTGATGTTGAGTCAGAGTCATTATGACTCTTAGGGTCAAAGTTATGACTCGAACGGTGCCAACACTTTAGCCGTTCTGTCATTGTCGCATTAAATGCAAAAGGTACTCATTCATCCGACTGCCGACACATGTAAAGTGTGGTCTGATCAACCAACTGCACCGACCTGGTCAAATTATCAATGTGCCCCTACCAACCCTCTATAAATAGTGGGCAATCTCCACTATGCGAAGGTACGCAAAAAACTGCTAAATTACTTCCTAAAACTAGATTATGCAAATTTGCTTAATCTATCGCTGACTAGAATGTCGAAGGGCATGTTGAAGCAACAAACCTCAGCCCTCTAATGGGTGTTTCCTATGCAGGAATCTTCCTTCTCTCAGTTGATCAGCCATCGAAGTAGACCAAGGGACCATAAACTCCTCCAAATATCCAATTACCTCTACAATTAACTATCTGACTATCTTATGTAAAGTTTGTGCTTCAAAAGAGAGACACTTTATGAAGTGCGAAGCGCACACTTCAGTTATGCTTTAATCAATGACGCGGGTTAAATAATTCAAGGTGTTTACCTTCAAAATTTTGAAGCGAGTTTCAAAAAAGTTTTTTTTCAAATATTGATGTAAATTACAGAGTGGTTTACAGAGCTGTGCACCAATAACTAGACTAAATCTTACATTCTCCTCTGCGATATTCAACATGCATATAACTTTTTTGTGTAGGAGGAATTGAGGAATATGCTTTTACATAACAAAAATAAGACGATAAGTCCAATTATTTTGCAATACTCTTTTCTTCCTAAAGAAAGCTAATGCGAGGAAAGTATTTGATGCAGTGTGCTTCCTCTTCCTCACTGCATGGACCTGTCTTGATTGCTTAGCTTGCGTGTGCAGGTTAAATTTACTTGTTTCACCATTACTAGATTTCAGGCAGATGAGATTAAATAAAGAAAATCTTTCTTTTCCAGGGTCATTTCTACTTTTGAAAGGATATACTAAAATAATAATGGAATGAATTGCTTATTAGTCATTTAACAATTTTTTAACTCATGTTGATGTATGTTCTCAGTAAATATCCCTTTATATTTTGTGCATAGCTAATACCTCGAATACTTAATTTCCTTTGATTTTAGTTGCTCCGCGGCCTGAAGTACCTTCATTCAGCAAACATACTCCACAGAGACTTAAAGCCCGGGAACCTCTTAATCAATGCAAACTGCGACCTCAAGATCTGTGATTTTGGTCTGGCACGAACAAGCAGCGGAAAAGACAAATTCATGACTGAATATGTTGTTACTCGCTGGTACCGAGCCCCTGAACTACTCCTCTGTTGTGATAATTATGGCACTTCTATAGATGTATGGTCTGTAGGCTGCATCTTCGCCGAGTTGCTCGGTCGCAAACCCATATTTCCTGGAACCGAATGTCTTAACCAGCTCAAACTCATAGTCAATGTACTTGGTACAGTTAATGATGCTGATCTTGGTTTTATTGATAACCCCAAAGCTCGTAAGTACATCAAGACCCTCCCATACACTCCCGGCATCCCTCTCCCTGCATTATACCCTCATGCAAATCCCTTGGCTGTAGACCTGCTGCAAAAGATGCTTGTCTTTGACCCATCTAAAAGAATTAGCGTCACTGAGGCATTGCAACACCCGTACATGTCACCACTTTATGACCCAAGCTCTGACCCCCCAGCTCAGGTCCCCATCGATCTTGACATCGATGAAGAGTTAGGAGAAGATATGATCAGGGAGATGATGTGGAGGGAGATGCTTTTCTATCATCCAGAAGCTTCTTCCTTGAATGTGTAAACTTCTGTATGGTAATAGAAGCAGGTTGGGTGGTACTTTGTAACATATGAAAACCAGCCGTATCTATATTTTGTTTCCGTTGCTTATTGTCATAAGATCTCTTTGGCAATTTCATCTGTAAATATTTACATATTGCAATAAGGTGGGAGATCATCTAGTATGATTTTGTTGTGATGATGGAGTATGTTGCTTTGTTTTGAATGTGTATCAAGGACAAAAATTGGTGTTTCACCACCAACAATGCATATTTAAAGAACTTCAGATTGCTTCTGAGTTCTGCTTGCATGATCCCTTTATTAAAACATGTGCACATTCATATTTTAGCATTATTTAGAAATTAAAGTTCTGATGTCTGTTACTAAGAATGTTTCTTGACTAAATGTAAATCTAGCAGATTCCATTTTCCTGGAAGCAAGTTCTTATTTCAGAGGAAAACCTTGAAGGTGCTGGAATTTGCAGCCAATGGCATGCATGGAGTTAATATCAAAGATGAGTGTTCTTCACCTTTTGATCTTTTAAATACTTCGGTTATTTGGTGGTCTAATCATTTTTCTGCAAGTACATTACATATAATTCCAGTATATTTATTTGGTAATTTTTATTTAATGTGAAACTATTATTGCTAAGCGCAACTTCTTTATATCTGAGACAAAACGAGCATGAATGCTCTGAAAAACTTGAATATCGTTTTTGGATATTTCAATTAGGATCTTATTTGACCTATTAGTCATAACTACTCATGACAAGCTTGAAATCCTACATCTTTGGCACCTTTAAGGTTTTAGAATTATGAATCTAATGTACTCCTTGGGAGATATATCATGATCAAAAGTTGAGCTAAAAAGGAAGCTTCTGTTCCTAACATTGATGCCCTCCATTGTATGTTCATCATGTTAATGGCAGTTTAAACTTAAATTTATGGTTATGTTTATATCTTTCATTGATGGCCTCCATTGTACAGTTGTACTTTCTAAGAATACATTGTGTGCTATAGTCCAGGGTTAACTGGGTATAGAATGCTAGACTTGATATATCTATGTAGGGTTTTAGAGTGCAGTGGAATAATAAATTGGTTTGGGCCTTTGTTAGGTAATCTATGCATGCATTCTTGAAGTCTCACCAAACATCATCTAGTCTCCTAGTCACAGAGAATGCCTGCGAACCAAATAAAAGTTCCATGATGATGCACTGTTTTGGATAACCTCTATAATTTATCACAATTCTGCAATAGCTCATCCTAAGACCATACCTGACTATATATTCTTTTGAGTGACATACTGCAGCAGTTCTTGCTTTATAGGCACATCAAACCTTAAAGACCACATGAAAAGCGGAGATATACTAAGGAAGGAGTGGGGTTAAGGATGGCTGGTGATCTGCAGGATATGAAAAGCTTTAGATTTTGTTGAAAGAAATTAAAGCAAATATCTGTAGTATGGGAAGGAAGCAGGTTTCAAAGTCTAGGTTCACTGAAAAAGATATAACCCTTCTCTATTTGTCTGAGGTGGAAGGGCTTGTACAAGAAGGAAGCCAAATGACCAAATTAGAAAAGTCGGGGATATGGTATGATATGTGATAAGGTTTGGGTTTCTTTTTCTATCTATATAGTAAGCGAAAAACTGTGAAGGCTGCATGCAAGGGCCCCTTATTCCCTTAAGGAACTGGTCCTAGAATTCGTTAGTGGACAACCGCAACAAGATTTGAGCCAGTCTATATGTGAAGATGGCTATAGTTAACTTAGGGAGAAACAGAACTGAATGGAAGAATGTGATTCATGTGGCCAACTCCAAAAATTTGGGATGAAGGCTTTGTTGTTGTTGTCATATGAAAGATGGCTGAAAAGTTTATTCAAAGGTAGAAGCTGTTTTCTGTCATGAGATGGTTTATGACTCCACAATGATATTGATCTGCCTTTCTTTGTGAGAGTTGTAATGGGTTTGGCTGTGAAAATTCTTGTTTTTAGTAGATTTGGGTTTATTTGAGTTCGAAAAAAATTTCGTTTTATTTATTGTCCAAGAGGAGTACGTCTGCTTAACCTTGGATACTTACTTGTATGGTGCACTGACATTACGTTGGCTTTGAACTGTGTGGTAATTATGCATGTAAATTTTAGAGTGTGGTTGTGTTATATGTCATGTTATGGTAGAAAAGAGAGGGTTGACATATGGTAAAAATATGGAAAATGAAAGTTGTGCTCAGTTAACTTTTAGCTGTCCCCATCTTGATTGAAATATCTTGGCTAATGATAAATTGTTGAAATAGGCTGTCTTTTAATGTATGTATTTGTGCGTGGAGGCTTTTGTGTCATTATTATAGTAAAGGCCATGCCTCTATTGTTTGCAATGTGCTTCTGCTCGTGAATATTTGAGGTTAGCTCAGGAGGCATCATGCGATAAAAGAAATTGTCTTTGGTCTGAGGTTTTCGTGGTGTATAGCTTAGACACTTGAGGAAGGCATTTTCAAGAGCCACACTAAGACTGAGATATGAAGCAGCTTCCGTTTAATATCCTTTTTCTTTTCACATCATATATAGGTTGTTCGGCTGTAATATATACAACTCTTTGTCATCATCTCTTTTGTTCTTGGTTTCTCTATAATCTAGAGAACGTGCTGGATAAATATTGCATTTTGATGATAACGAAACCTAGTCGTGGGGTTTAGGACTGAAACATCACTATGGATAAAGGCAGCATTTTTATTTGATGGGACGTTTACTTTATTTGAGAAATGTTCTAGTGTTTGGAATGCGGTGAGATGTTTTCCTCCTAATCTTTGGAAAAGGTATTTCAGTTTATAATTGGTGACCTCAGGTGTTTTTGCTTGCATTGAGGACCTTCGGCAAAACCAATCAAGCTTAAAATTTGTGTGTATGAAATGTAGTCGCGTCATGGTTTAATAATTTTATCTGTCAATGCATCCCACAAAATATCAAGTATTTACATGTCGACAATCTGAAGTAACCATTGTACCCTGTAGTTCTTTGTTCTATTATTTAGCTTAAAGATCTTTAATTGCTTTTGCTGAAGAAGAATAAAGCCGCGGATCTTTTGGCAGCAATACCTTTGCTGGCACGTGTGAAGCACTGAAATATTCAAGGACCACGTGAAAGGCAAAGATTAAAAAAAGTGGAATTTAAGGATTGGTGTTAATAAAGTTGAAAGATTATGGGTAGTATTGAAGAGTTTGTTCATGGACGAGCCCTCAGAAAAGAGAGTTACATGGAAATCGAGGGTTTGAAACCATTTTTTGTTATGGATAAAACTAGACTATTCTTGCTGAAGAGTGGAGTTTGGCAAACTGTAAGTATATTAACTTCGATGAGACATTGACATGTTAAAAGAGTTTGTTAGTTATCTTCAAACTCATGTTGTATGGAGGATTCTCTTCATAAATAATCGTAGATTTGCAGGGAGCAAAATATTGTAGGATCACCAGTTGTATAGAGAGGTTTACCCGATGACAAACATAAAAATTATTGACATTGCTTCCCTCATGGACCAACCGTTTCCTGGACAAGATGTGTACTACATCGATAAAACACTGTCAATTCCTGAAGCCTGTCAACCCCATCATCTATACGCATTTCCATAACAGGATAGTTTGCTCGTCATCTTTGCATGAACTTAACAAGTGATCATCGTCATTGTGTTGAATGTCTGCCTGAACCTTCTGAATGTTTTCAGCTCCGAGTTTGGCCTGTACTTTTATCTTAGTGATGTGCATATTTGACAAGTTAGTGACATGATAGGGTTCCTTATAACATGACAAGGCTAGATGCTTACTTAACTGAAAGATGGGCCTGAAACCCTGTACTTGGGAGTCTCGGACTGCCCAAGTCCCTAAGGAATGAGACTATTCTCACGATTTAGTGATTGGATCTGTTAGACGTAGCTTCAGAGTTTGAATGTACCGAAGGGAGTTTTAAGTTGTTATAACCTGTAAAGGGAGTTTTAAGAAGATAACAGCTTAACTTCGTCCTTTTCATGTAGCTAAGATGTTAAACTTCAGAGTTTTGACGTAATGGAAGTGGCTTTTAAATGGTTTTTGAATGAAATGCCGTCAGGATCAGTACCTCTTAAAAGTGTCATGCGAATGAAGGAACCTGAAGTTGAAGCAGATATCAATTTTTGCAAAAAATTATGCTTTTGGTGGGGAACAGTGAACATTAGGGTATCATATCTGTATGGCTTTTCTTTCTGTGCAAGCACATGGGTTTTGTTTAAAGCTGAAAGATACGGAAGATATTGAAGAAGATTTAAATGTGGGGGCACTTTTGGTACTGAGCCCCTGAAGCAGACTTCTCTTTGGTCCTTAAAAACTCAAAGATCACAACTTTTTTTTGTGTGTGCTGATGATATATTGCTGTTATTTATAGAACAAAGGGGGCTAAGCATTATAAAAAGATCTGGGAACTTTTTCGCTAGTGATAAGTGATAGAATGGTAGGGCACTGTTCTTCTTTTCTGATAAGTGACCAGGTCAGACTTTTCTTGACCGAGCTTAGGCCCATGATCATATAAATGTTGATTTTTTATTACTTGGCTAAATTGTAAATAACCCCCTTGATATCTCTCGACTAGTTAATCGGGGCTTCCCGTTCACAAATCATGAGGAAGGGTGTTGTTATCTGCATTTTATCTTTCCGAAAATGATGACAATTAAGAGGGTTAGGTACTAATAAATTAGTTGAAAGACGTTAAGTGCAGGTGCAATTGAAGGTATAGACAGGGGGTTATCTGCAATTTATCCTTTTAACTTTTACAAAGACATAGACTGTGCTTGACAAATCTTTAAAACTGGGCCAAGGCTGGACATGACCTATTTTTAGGTATTTTTTTGTTTGACAAAAGACTTGGCCGAAGTTGTCCTAGTTTTTTAAATAAAAAAATGCTCACTAAATTGGTTTTAGTTTGGGCCACCGCTCTTTAAGATAAAACTCTTATACTGGGCTAGGACTGATCATGACCTAGTTTCTGATAGATTGCCAAACACACCCTCACAATCATAAATGATGCAAATGATTACTCTGCTTGAATTAATCACTCAAAGAAGAAGACAGATTTGCTTTGTTTCTGATAATGATTACATATGAACATGAATGAAAAGATTGGGGTCTAATGTTTTTGTCAATGGAGCCCAAAGTCAATATATGAACATAGATATTGTCTGTTCTTATCTTTTAGACCAGTACTTGGTGAAGCATTGAAGCGCTTAGGCATGCCATAATTCTGATTGACATTATCCGTTTTTTGGAAGAAATTAAGTATAAAGTGTATAGTTGTGCAATTATTAGTGATGACGGCAAGAATGATCGCAATACAAACACTGAACATAAATGTAGTTAGCACTTGATCTTTTAGAGCAGTGATTGCTAAAGCATCTATAGCTTAAGCTTGATATGAGTGTTGATGCCATTTCATTTTGAAGAAGAGTGAATTCTAGGAATTATATAGTTATCCAAAAGACAGTATGGCTTGCATTAACAATAACATCTGATGAAGTATGAGATTGTTGACGTCAAATTGATAGATGATTTATAGAACTTCACTATAGTCTTATTTATCTTTTAGAGCTGCATTTGCTAAGGCATATGGAGATTGATATGTAATGATATATGATTATTTATTGTGGATGTCGATTCATTTCATAGAAATAAAATTACTGATAATATGATTATGTGATGGACCGTAGTCTCGAAGTAGTAAATAATTGTACATGAGCAAGATTAGCGAATTGGGATGATTTTCCATCTAGATGCGCCTTTGACCAAATGAAAGAAAGAAAGGACAATAATAAGAACTATTAATATAATTTTTCGGCAAATTATTCAAGTAACAGCTAATGAAGAGGCTTTAAGCCTTTAATGGCTGGGCATTTAAAGCTGTAACTGGAGCATGTGGACATGATCTCTACTTACTTTCTTAATTTTGCTTTCTTCATGTCTCAGCTTAAAGCATCTGATCATATCACGAGCTTTATTAAACTTCATGGTTTATAATAGTCCACGTGTACTCTGAATCTAGCTTTAGTTCTTAATTAAACTCTTTTATGTGCACTTTATGCTCAATGCCACTTTTAGACCCCTGACGTTAGTTAATTTATAAGCCATACAATATAGTATAATTGAAAAGTTAATGTTAGCTCAAACAACACTTGCTACGAAATTAGTACGAACAAGGAGTTATTAAACATACAATTCATGAACACTATATCATTACTATAGATCAGTTTGATATGTTTGGATTATTTCTTAATTTATCCTGTAGTTTATAATTTTTGAAATTTGCTATTTGGATGAGTTATGCTAACAACCACTTGTGTTTACATACATAATTTGACACTTAATAGTATCATGCGTATAGGTAGAGAAGACTTGGACAAATAAACTTACCCTAGGAATAGCTAACTAGTAGTTTATGCTTACAGAATTCTTTTACTTATTTTTATTCATGGGTATAGAATAAAGACATGAGATATCCAAATTTGGGAAGCAACTATATATTAAACTCCACCGAAAACGCATTAGACGCTAAATCTCAAGTAGCCAACACGCTAATGGTGCTTTTCTGTAAAGAGATGTGCATATTCTTTACTCACTTTGACATTTTTGCATCTCTTGTAACATTCTCATCCCCACAAACTGAATCGACCAAATCTTTGCCCTAAGAATGCAATCTCTTCCTCTTAACTTTATGTCTCCTCCTCTCCCTTGTTGTACCAGTTCCTTAGAGCATAAAAAGCATATCATCTTTATGAAACCCCTAGAACAGAGCTCCATAAGCACTTTGGTATTCTTCCATGGTCATATCTATTCAATTACCGAATATGCAATTAATACTGTGATATTTGCGTTATTAAGAGCAACTCCAACCCAAAAATCCAAAATAGTGTAGTTTTCTTGCACTAAATTGGTGTAGTTTTTACACCAAATCACAATTTCATCTCCAATCCATTACACCAAAAAAAAATATTCCTTTTATGATTCTTATCTTGTAAATTTTTTATCTCTTTAAAGTATTTAACAAATTATATATTATATAATTATATAATACATTACATATAATTAATTACAATAATATATTTTATGAATAAAATACAAATATAAAAATAATGCTTAATCAAGTAAAAATATTTCTTTATATTGTATTATTATTTATTATTATAGAAAATAATAATACAACATAAAGTTTTGTGTAATAAAAGGGATATTTTATGAATTATATGCTAAGTTATGTTGTATTATTATTTTTATCTAAATAATTAAAAAATTAAAAGGCTAAAAATAAAAAGAAAAAAAAAGAAAAATTTTGCGCCAAAGCTACAGTGTTGCGCCAAATCTGATGCAGCACTGTAGTACCTCCCCAAAATAGCGCTGGAAATAGCGCACGGTTGGAGGGTGAAATAGCATTGAGTTTGCGTCATCTTGGGGATTTAGCGTTGGGTTGGAGAAGCTCTAAGTCCTGAACAATGAGGTTTAGCCTCCCATGATTGCATGTGGTTCATTATATTAAGTTTTAGAAACTAGGTATTACATACGTGTATTATATTAGCTCTAATAATTCGGAATTAATGTTCAATTTTAACAACTTTATTTATACCTAATAACTATCTAGTACACTAAATATGATCACATGTGCATACAATCTTGTATTTTATGAGCATATTAGTGACGCTGTAGATTAATTTAGGTAGAAAGTGACTTTTTTTTGGTCAATGAAAAAATTTTATTCATTTACCAAGTGAGAAATTTTTGTACAATATCACTGTCAGTCAAAGACTGAAAAACTCAGCACTCATAGTGCACACAGTGCATATATATACAACAACCTTACAACTCTCTAATTCTCTCCTCTAAGTGAACAGGATATTTTTCATTCATAATCTTTGAGAAAAAGGAGATCTTAATAGCTTTAAACAACATCTCAGGTAGCATAGTTTTTCCCTGAAAGATCCTAAGATTTCTCTCTTGCCATATGAAGTACACTGTTATTCCAAAGGCTAGTCTCTTTAATTTGCCCCCAAATCCTCTGTTTTTAAGCCTGAAACTAAACCAGTGTATGATACTATCCCACATGCATGATTTCCAGCTAAACTTCATACAGTCCATCACCATATTCCAGACAGTGGATGAATATTGACGTTCAAAGAATAAATGGTGACATGTTTCCTAAAAATTTGTACACATCACACATTGATTTGCATTAAGAATACCCATCCGACATAGCCTAGACATAGCCTATCTTGAGTAAACAATCTTGATTGAATAGCTAACCATAGGATGAAAGAATGTTTGGGATAATGAATATTATTCTAAACTGTGCTAGCCCAGTGAACTTGATGTGCAGGTTGGACCAAAGAGCTGTACACAGCAGAAACCTGTATTTTTTCCCATATACATGACTTGCCAATGATAGCAATCAGGTTGTTAATGCTGCCAACTTTAGCAATCACAACATCTCTGGTTTTTAAAAGTTGCTTCCACATCCAAGAGCTATTTGATTTAACCTGCACACTCCAGATAAACATCTCTGGTTTTTAAAAGTTGCTTCCACATCCAAGAGCTATTTGATTTAACCTGCACACTCCAGATATCTGTATTTTGTAAATAATTCCCATGCACCCATCCAAGAGCTATTTGATTTAACCTGCACACTCCAGATATCTGTATTTTGTAAATAATTCCCATGCACCCATTTTATCCACAAAAGGTCCTTCTTGATATGAATCATCCACAACAGTTTAAGAGCTGCAGCTTGATTCCAAATTCTTGCTGAAAAGATACCCAAGCCTCCATACTTTTTCTCTTGACAAATAGTTGACCATGATACTAGAGGGATCTTGTGATTCCATAAAAATTCAGAACATAACCTGTCAATTTTTTTAAGAACTTTACTAGGCAAGATATAGTTATTTGTCCAGTAGATATGCACACCCAAAATGACAGATTTGATCAATTGTAACCTTCCAGCATAAGATAGGGACCTTTTCTTTTGCCAATGCTGGAATTTTTCAGAAATTTTGCTGACAAGAGGAGAACAGTCCATCCAAGAGAGTCTCTTATAGATATAAGAGGCATACCCAGATACCTAACTGGTAGGCAACCTTCAGAAAAATTCAGATATGAACAAATTTGAAGCTTTAGATTGTCATCAATACCACTTAGATATACTGAACATTTATCTGGGTTGGTATCCAGACCAGAGACCTTACTGAATTCATACAGACAGCTATGAAGTTTGATAATGGAGTTCATATCAGCTCTACCAAAGAGCAGTAGATCATCAGCAAAGAATAAATGAGTGATGTTTAATCTTGAGCATTTTGGATGGAATTCGAACAACCCATCATGCTTGAGAGTATTCAACTTTCTAGACAAGTATTCCATGCCCAGTACAAATAGATATGGGGAAAGAGGATCCCCTTGCCTCAACCCTCTAGCCCCCGGTAGAAAGGGACTTTGTCATTAGGCGTTATGTAATAGAAAGGGTCAATTTACCGACGAAGCCAGTGTCTGGTGCTTGTGTTGCTAACTTCCTCCTTTTTCTAAATTTCCTACTTTTTATAATGCAAGAATATATTTTATCAAAGGATGCATCAAATTAGTGTTCTTCCTCAAAGCTTCTTTAGAGCAAGTCTTCATGCATGTGATCTTAAACTTTTAACCAGCGGAGGGCTACGAAGGACCATGAAGGTGTTTATTCCTATTGCTTAATTATTCATACATAATTATGGATTCTTGACCTGACAAGGATAAACTAATGCAAGGAGCATCAGAAGGCAAGCATTTTCATTATTCATTGCTCTTGAAGTTTTGAAAGTTTTCGATCACAAAGTTGGGCGAGGTGACCTAGGCCTAGTTTCCACTAGAAGCTATCCTTCACCAGCGCATTTTATTGGAAGTATCATATCTTGTTGCTTTGCTCTCAAGAGGCATAGCATTTGAGTGACTAATTTTAGATGGTGCATCCTTTTTGGGCTCCTTGGAATCTTTGCAAGGTGGCCTGTTTGGACCCACTTGCATGAATTTGAGGTTTGGTAGAGATGTAGACTTATTGGAGTCTTTTTTTTCTTTTATTTTTTTTATCACCCCCTCTGTTCCTTAATTAGATGATTGTAATAATGGAGGGCCCATAGGGTGGTAAGCTAAAGGTTTGGTACGGGGGTTTTCGTTGAAGGTGGGTTGATTCAATGGATGGATGATGCATGATATTAAGAATCGTAGGTTGTAATCACACGAGGAGGTTCTAGCTTTTGTAACCAAGTGAAGGTGATAATGATTTTGAGTTGTTTTTATTCTACGGTTGTCCTCCACCACACATTAAGTTGCCTAGTCTAGCCTACTACCCATTTTCTGCCACTTTCCTTCTCGTATGTAATTTTTAGAGGTTGAGAAGATCTCAATATTGTCCGCCCGTGTTTTCACAAAGCCGTTGGTGATAACGAAAAAAAATGGAAGGAAAATACTTTGCAGTTTGGGAAAGGACTATTCATATATTTTTTTTATTCTTTTGTTTGTTTCAATATGACTATCTCTTAATGAAATCTGATGGCTATACTGATTTGTTTCGTTTTTTTTTTTTTGTTCTTTTGTTTGTTTCATTACGGCTAAATATCCATATTGGTATTTTAATTCCACCCTATTTACCAAGAAGGTATTTTAATTAGGCAAACCTGCTTTAAGGCATTTTAATTGATTCAACTTATCAACAAAGTCATTTTTCTTGTCGGTGACCAGTTTTCCGGCGAGAGCTCGTCACGTGCGTGGCACGTGATGACTTAAACTGTTTTTTAGCTGCTGATGTGGCACGGATTTTCTGACGTGGCAGTGTTTAAAGGCGGGAATCAACCCTCTAAAAATCCCAATTCACCCAAATAAGACAGATCTGTGCCACATCAGCAGCTAAAAAACAGTTTAAGTCCATCACGTGCCACGCACGTGACGAGCTCTCGCCGGAAAACTGATCGCCGACGAGAAAAATGGCCTTGTTGGTAAGTTGAATCAATTAAAATGTCTTAAAGCATATTTGCCTAATTAAAATACATTCTTGGTAAATATGGTGGAATTAAAATACCAATATGGATATTTAGCCGTTTCATTACTATCTCTTGAAAGTGCAATTTGAGTTAAATATGCCTCACACGTCGTAATTCCATGAATTTGAAGCTCACGGAAATCTCTATCCTATTTTCTTGCAGCCCCCATATCAGGTCAAAAGCTAGCATGTGACTAAACTCTGGATTTTTAAGAATTCTAGCTAGGTCTAACAAAGGTAGATATGTGTCATTTGGTCTACCAAAGCATAAATTTTTAATTTATTTATTTTTTATTTTATTATTAGTATTATTATTTGCGCGTGGCATGATGAACTAATGCTTGCAGGTTTAGCTCTGTATTTGGCTTCCCATCGCCTGTGGACCACTTTAGGTTTCATTTCAATCCTACAACGAACATGATTGGCCGAATTCGTCTTCTTTCAAGAGTATTAACTAAGTTGTTTAAGGATTTAGTTTTCCTTGTTCTTGGTAGAGCCTTAACCAGATGCACCTCTCTCTTTCTTGAACATTCTCTACTCTCCTTCTTTTGTTGTACATGTATCATTGTTTCTTGACTCGTATGTATAGTCAAGAGACTTCACTTTTGTTAATTTGTTTGGTATATATCCAATTGCATGTAATGAGATAAAATTCTTTGGTCCAAAATTCCTAATTCATCCCCCCTACACCAAGGAGATAGTTTTGTCTTTAGCTTAGCAGCCCATGCATTAATTGGTAGTCTTCGATATTATCTTCAATCTCTCATGCAAAGTATTTGTACATGAGATCAAAAGTTTCCTTCTTAGCATGATTCCATTTTGGCTAACTTACCTTTGTTTGACCAATTATATTTTTGCACAAAGTAGATGGCTAATATTATTTTAACCATCTTATTCATTCAAAAGCAATTAGCTAGTTTTCTAAAGGAAATGTTGAAATTTTGAGCTGTGATTTTAACTAATTATCAGGTTCCTATTTCATGACATTTCAAAATGTATCATTAAATAAGTTTTTGCTATACCTCGATGGAGTTTGTGGAACATGATTTAGATTTCATTTTGCTAGGTGTAGGGGTGTCCATTCACGCCACTAACCCGGACCCGATCAGGCCAACGCTCGGCCCAAACCTAGGAAAAGCCCGAAAAATCGGGCCAGACCGGGCCCCGGGCTGGGATCAAGTTTTTTTGCTGAAGCTCAACTTGGGCCGGTCAGAAATATGTGTTAGGTCTCATGTTTATGAGCTTATTATCTAATCTAGTTTTAATGATTAACAAATAATTCCTAACAATATTTGTCGAGTGTTTATATTTGCTTGTTAGGTATTCTACACAAAGATCTTATGTTTGAGGTTGGATAGACTTGTGCCTACACGATCATATCCATTAGAGGATGGAAGGAATATTGGATCGAAGCTGTCGCAATTCAAGTCAATATTCATATCGTTTCATCCCCGTAAACCAAGACGAGCAAATTGAAGATCCAATGTTTGGTATATTGGTTTAGGTGTTTATACTTTGTGTGTTATGCTTAAAGCTCAAATTTCACACATACACGTTTGTTTCGTTTTACGGCTTTCATTGGTTGTTTCACTTTGCATAAAGATATGTTTAGTCATACAAATATTTTAATAGATGAGTTTAAACCATATAAATATGAAACAAATACATATATTCGTATTCACGCACATATGTTTCATATTTATCGCATTATACGTCGTTTTGAGAAAATAACATGTTTATCGTTTTGAGAAAATAACATGTTTATCGTTTTGAGAAAATAACATGTTTATCGTTTTGAGAAAACAATGTGTTTGTGGATTATTGACTTAGTGATACTATTTTACATCTTTTCATAAGTCTATAAATGCACTCAAAAGAATTTTCAAGCTTGTTTGAAATTGTTTCATTAAAACCAAGTGTTTGACGATTTCGTATTATTGAACAGTTTACAAAATAAATGATTTTTCACAAATGGGAAATGAAATTTGAGAAAATATTCTTTTAACATGTTCTATTATATGTTTATAAATATTTTTTAAAATTTTATCATTTTTGGAGTTGATTTACTATGTTAAATTGATTTTACAAAATTAAGTGTTTCAGCAGTTTTCAGAATCTGAAATATCTGTTTCAAAACGGTTATTTGTCACAAATGGGAAGTGATATTTCAGAAATTCTTTCTCCAACATGTTTATCTACGTGTGTAGAAACTTTCTTCAAAATTTTACGATTTTTGGAATTGATTTGCTATTTTTAATTGATTTTAGAAAGTCAGCTACAAAAAATTTCAGAATCTGTCGACATTGTTCCAACGGCTAGTTTATCAGTGGACTTATCATTTTTATCAGTCGACTGATAGTGTATTTCCAGCCAACGGCTAGTATTTGTGAGTTGAGTTATTGGGGCTATATATACTCCTCTTGCCTTGGTTCTTTGGTAGAGTTTTTGATGGGTTTTTACAAGTGTTTTGGGCAGTTTTTTTCCAAGTTTAAAAGATCAAAAGTTTGGTTTGTTTATGTGAAGAAGTTTTCACAAAGAGAAGGAGATCAAATTCGGTCTTGGGCATTCATCTTCAAATCTCAAATCCTCTTTGTTTATAGAGAAGTTTTTCTAAACTTATCTTCTAGCTTATTCATATTTTGATTCATATATATTTGTGCTAGATTGATTCAAGTTTAGTTTTCATTTTACTCATTGATTGCACACACAACCTGTTGAGCTTTTAGTATTTCACATTAAGTATAATTTGGATTGTGGTGAATGTTTCATTGAGTGTGGGCTTAATTTCGTTCTCATCCTTGTTAGAGAAGTATCAGCGCGCTATGACCACTATTTTCCGGGAACACTTGCAAAAGACGGTGGAATGCTACATCGACAACTTGGTTGTTAAAATCCATAACAAGGATGACCATCTTCACGACTTGAAGACGATGTTCAACCTTATGCGGTCACACCAATTAAAGATGAATCCAACCAAGTCATTCCTGGGAATGGCTAGCGGCAAATTTCTTGGATTTGTGGTCACAACTAACGGAATCCACCTTGATCCAGACAAAGTCAATGCCATTCAAGAGCTTCCGCCCCTCGAAATCTTAAAGAGCTACGCGGTCTACAAGGGTGTAAGCATCAAAAATTACCTATAGGTTTCCACACACAGCTCGAGATGAAGAGAATACGATGAACGTCATTATCCGAGCCAAAGAGCATTATCCGAATTAAAGAGGATCATTTGATGCCGTAAAGAAGCAAACAAACGTATGAAGCGATTCGGCGAAGCGTACGAGTCAACGAAACACGCGAAACGGCTAAACAACGAAAAAACGACACAGCCAGCCTCGTGTTTCGCACCCAGAGTCACACCTTGTGCGAAATACTCATGAGTGTTTCAAACAGATCAGCCTCTCGGGACGCGTTTTTGATAGTTTTCGATCGGTTTTGACTATTCCGGAGCCTCCCTAACTGCCTTGAGGCTATCCTTAAATGTGGGAGAGCAGTTATTAACTTAAGATAAGGCTAAATCATGAATTCTTATCCGAAAGTATGACACCCGAAGCCTATAAATACACCCCTAGGGTCCCTATACAAAAAAGATCTGGAATTTTAGAGCTTGGAGGCGAGTTGATGACCCTGTGAGAGGAGAGCCACAAATTTTAGATCTAAAGGTGAGATCTTAACAAGTTCTTCAGCATAACGAGGAGGAGTTTGATAGATCTACAGCCTTTGCATCGGTTTCCTTAAGATCATACTGTCATCGTGATCTTGAGAAGAGTACCTATCTCACCTCATTGAGATATTTACTTCAATTCTTGTTTCCTCTACGAAACGAGATCAAACGGATCTGATACTCAGCGGTCCACGGATCAAAGAGTCTCCGGCACATGCAAAGATCTCACGCAAGCAGCAACCGACAAACGATCATGCATGTGTTTTTAGGAAGTCTTCATTTATTTTCATTCATGTAAGAATAGTCTTATAAAAAGGCTCGCTCTTTTGAATCTTGTAATTCGATAAAGGAGTTGCAATGGATTCCCAAATGAAATCGATTTTCAACGCAAACACGCTGGCAACCACAGTGGGAGCCAACAGCCTCTCTGCCGAGGTTGTCGTGTCGCAACCAAGGATCAAGATCTCGGTTGATGCAGCAGTTGAGTACGAATTCGACCAATAGAAGTTTGAGGAGTATGTCTCAACCTCCTCCTCCAGATCCTCTTCCCCTCGCAAGTGTAAGAAGATCTCTTCTTTGAAGAAGGTTCGCTGGTCTTCAGATCTGAAGACCCGGGGTGATGTCTCCCGCCCAGTTGTTGAAGACTCCTCTCTCTACGCCCCTCCGGCATCTAATGAAGTCGGATCTACTACACCAACAAATCCTCTTCAGTCAAGGAGTTATGCGTTGAGGGCGCACCAATTCTGACGAAGAAGGCTCGTTAGAGGCAGTGCCAACGCCTTGCACGTCAACTCGCAAAAGCCTTGGAACCGGTTAACGGGATCCATTATCATGCGGATCTAGAGTTTAGGAGGCGTCAAGAGACTAAACCACCACAACAGCAAGTAATTGATTCCTCCTCCAAACCATCAACCAACAAGTGGGTCCGGGTCAAAAGGACTCACTCAACTCTCGAGGAGCACATCCAGAAGCACCGCGTACTGCTTATGCACGCACGAATTCTTGTGCAGAAGGTGCAGGAATTACATAAGGAAGAGGTGGCCAAAGAACCGCCAAAATCGTGCCTTGTCTGGATGCCGAAATTCAAAACGACGCGAAAATCAAGTCGGAAAATAGTGGGATCGACCTTCCATGGTCGAGACACCCTAAGGTGTCTTGCAAGCCGAGACACCCCAAGGTGTCACGCCCAAGCCACCACCTCCGCGGTGTCTTCTTCACCCCCATCGACATCCATTCCTGGGTTTTCCTCTGTCGTGCCTCTGGTGAAGCCTCAGGGTAGCCTAGACCTTTCAAAATTCAAGATTATGATGACAGATCGTCTCGGTCCTCTACACGAAGATCAAGGCAAAGCCTCAATAAAAGAACACTTAGGTCCAGTGAACAAATCCCGAGCGACTCTTCAGGCTGGGGGTTGTACACGTCCTCCTAACCAGTCAATTCATATAACCATCTGCTTGGGGGGTGCGTGTCGAAGATCAGGAGCCATTAAGGTTCTATCCTCACGAAGGCGTGGTTCCAAACATGGGACTCCTGAGGATGCTAATAAGGTGTCACATTCCCAGAAGAAAGCGTGTTCGTCAGACGACTACGTTATACCTGGGAAGAGATCGTCAATTATAATCTCTTTTTTCGAATTTTGCAAGGATCATCAGATTGTAATCCTTATATTTGGCTTTTTGAAGTGTGAGAGTCGTTAATTTGTAACTCTCGTATGTTGTCATGAAAATCGTCAAATTATAACTTTCATCATCAGTGTTTTGCGGAAACCAGCTATCTACAGTAATATTTTAACAGCCTACATCGTCATTGAAGCTGAAGTTCGTCTAGAGACGAGGCTCTCAACGCCTTATCCATCAGCAAACGAAGCTCGTTAGTGAAGACGATGCTTTTTTAAAAGACGAAGCTCGCCACGTAGCGAAGCTTGCCTTGTCAGATGAACCTCACTGCGCATTAAGGTTCGTCTCATTTGATGAACCTCGCCACGCAGTGAGGCTCGTCTCACCAAATGAAGTTCAACTGTAATGTCTTTGAAGACCCAGTCAGCCCACGTGGGCTAAATCCCAGGAGTCGGTTACGTTCCTGATCCCACGATCAGCGCGTCAATTACTCGCTAAAGGCTTATAAATAATCTCAAGCAGCTATTAGAAAGCCAGCAGGGGAGAGAATTCAGAAGCCAACTAGAGAGAGCAGAGAGCTAGCACTCACGTTCTGATACATCTTTTGAAATCCGAACCTTGGTCCCTGTGATCTAAGCCATCAATAGAGATTGATTCTCCTCTCGAATTGAAGTGATCTTGTTCTGATCGTCAACGAGAAGTAAGTTCGACTCAAGCATCGAGCGAGGCATCTCATCGCCACATTGAACCCACGTTAAATAAAGGATAAGTCAAATCAACATTCTCCTCTTCTGTACTCGAGAAAGAGCGATTGTAAAGAGATTTTTTACCAAGCGATAAAATCTCGTCTCACGACTAAAACAGTTAAGAGGACCAATTGTTTCATCTTTTTTAGGACCCTACACCAGCACTAACCACTTCAAATGTCATTTGGAAAAACACAATAGAGTGCAAGCAACGTTTTTATGAGACATCCGCCAATCTCTACCCTCTTAATCATCTACCGTCGGTAGTCTTGATTCATGGAACTACGAAGCAATTAAAGCCAAGAATTGTTTCATCAGTTTTATTGTTCTTAAAAACCTTCCTTTTAAATTAGCAAAAGATAATGACTTTGAGAATATGATTAGAGATAATTTTTATCATGCATTTCAAAAAATTTCTTGTCAATCTTGTCAACACGAAATTTTAAAATATTATTACGAGGAAAAATTAAAATAATTTCTTATTTTGAAAGTTTAAACTGTAAATTTTCTTTAACTTCTGATATTTGAACATCTAGAACACAAACTAGCTATTTGTGTATCATTGCACACTTGATTGATGACACGTAGCAAACATTTAAAAGCGTTGTTTCTTTTATTTCATTTGAAGATTCACACACTGATGTAAATGTTATAAATTTAATAATGGAAGAACTTTTAAAATTAGAAATTTCTAAAAAAATGTTTTTTCTATCACTAGATAATGCAAGTAATAATAATGTGGTTGTAGATCATAGCAAATCATTTTTACTATTGCCATGCCAAGGTAATATTTTTCATATTAGATGCATGTGTCATATTTTAAATTTAATTGGTCAAAGCGCATTTAATAAACTTAAACCAATGATAGAAAAAGTTAGGGTTATAGTTTATGCTCATAATGCGTCTTAACAAAGACTTAAAAATGAAAACAATTGCGTTAAAAAAAGGTAAATCCTAAGTTAATTCCAAAAGATGTTGATCACGGGTGAAATTACACCTATGCAATGTTAAATGTAGCTATTATGTTATTATTGCTTTCTATACGTCTAGTTCTAGCTTTGGTAATGTGTATGGAATAACTAATGTTAAATGTACAATTATAAGTTGTGTCAAAGAGATGCTACAAGTTTTTTATGAAGCTATTATGTTATTATCTGATTGTTATTATCCAACTATTGCTCAAGTTGCTTTACAAGTTGTAAATATTCAAACTTTTTTTAATACTTATCGCATGGAAATCATTTTTCAAACATGATTTTTAAATGGAAAGTAAATTTAACAAGTATTTATATCTATTCCTATTATTTTTAGTTTGAGGATTCTTATTGATCCATGCTTGAAGGATATGAGCCTTCAAATTTTGTTATTTTTTTTATAAGAACATGTTAATAGACACTGATAGTGGTTAGACTATTAGTGCTCTTACTCATCATAACACTATTAAATATTATTTTTAAAGATTATTAGATGAGTACAGGTAGATATGGTGTAAGCACACCTCAACCTACAATTTCCACAAGCTCAAGACAGGGCAAAGATAAGCATTTTGATAGGCAATCGATGATGGAGAGGCTAATTGGTAGCAGTTGTGTATCTGGATTAGGATCATCATCAAAGAAAATTTTTTAAAATTGAACAACATTTAGTTGTACCTTTAATTAAACCATAAAATATTGTTGATTTTGATATTTTGCAACGGTGAAGATTAAAATAACGTCAAGGAGGAACGCTTAAATGCATCATTAACTTCACTGCTAGGAGTAGGACTAATTATTTTCCCTTGCTTACCTTTTCTCTTTTTACTTTTCTTTTTTTGGGTGTGATAGCAAGGGAAAAGACTTTTTGCAAGTTGTGCAAGTGGTTGAATAGTTTGGAAGTGCTTAAAAACCCTTTTTCACTTACTAGGTCTTCTTTGTTTCTTGTCCCTTTCTTTCTCATTCATCAATTTGGATCTTTTTGCAATTTAGAGGGTTTGAGAGGAAGTAGGTTCTGTGATTCCAATCACATGGAAAGGAATATTTCATCAAAATATATGGAATTTGAAAAGGGTGAAATGATGCCGTGCTTCAATTGCATGTGCATGCACACCATTACTTGATGTGATACCACTTTCTTTTGTCTAAACCTTAGTACTTGAAAGTGTACTTACTATTGAAGTGAAATGGTTAAAATTGATGTCAAAATTAAACCTTAGTACTTGAAGCGAACTTGATAAGTGAATCTAGATGGTGAAAGTTAGAAGTAAAACTCAACATAGCAGATAATGGATCAACATGGTAACTTACATGGTGAATAAATGTGGTTCCAAGTTTGTGCAAGTCCAAGAGGGAATTACCTAGGAGGCTAGGATACATCTCTAATAGGATCATAGATTATGTTTTAACTATGTATCATGTGGGTTGTAAGTTGCAGTGTATGGTTCGTAATTTGCAAAAAGGAAAAAAAAAGATGCAACGTCATATAACTACAAGCATAGAAACATGGTATGCAAGTTGTCATCTCTTTTCAATTGCAATAAAATATATCACACAAGAAATATAAAATAAGATACATATTTGATTTTGTATCATAGAGTTATAAATTGCAACACATCTCTCTCTCTCTCTCTCTCTCTCTCTCTCTCTCTCTCTCTCTCTCTCTCTCTCTCCCTCCCTCCCTCTCCCCCATGTTCTTGCTAATATATATAGGTTGTTTGGTTGTGAGTAATGCTGCATTGATAAGTTGTATGACCACAAGTATACTTTTTTTCTTTGGGGTTTTCTCTTTTGTGTGTGTGTCTCTCTCTCTCTCTTTTCCCCATGTTCTTGCTAATATAGGTTGTTTGGTTGTGAGTAATGCTGCATTGATAAGTTGTATGACCACAAGTATACTTTTTTTTCTTTGGGGTTTTCTCTTTTGTGTGTGTGTGTGTGTGTGTGTTGGGTGATACAACTTGTTACAAATTGAAGATAATGTAGCTACACGTTTTATTGCCTCTTCAAGTTGATTACAAGGTAAAGATAGTATTTTGGCATGTCTCTTCTATGCTAGAAAGGGTAGGATGTATCACATTATTAATGTTGTTTGATTTGAGTAACAACAAGAATCCACTCCAAACAACACCATCATAAACAATATGTTGAATCAATATGTACGCCAAAGTGCACCCAACCAATTACACGCAAGAACATATGTTATGAACTCATGGACCACTTCTCTCATAAATTAGCTTTTGAACTTCTAAACTCCCTTGCTACTTAAATGCCAAATTTATATTGCAATAAAGTTGACCATTTAGTGCTTTAAAACCAAAACTAAGTGGATGTTAATTACTTCCATCTCTTGGTGGGTTGTGAGAGGAATCTTCCTGCAAATCAACTTTCTAAAATGCTAACTTAAAGGGAAAAGGGTAACAAAAAGAGACGCAATAATATCACACTCAGGGGCTGTTTGGTTGTATGTTTTTACCATGTAAAAGGATGGAAAGTGTAAAAAAGTGGGTCCCAATGTCAGCTTTAATCACTTTCAATTGTTTGTTTGTAGTTGTGAAAATAGTGTAAAGTGATTTCATATGCTGATGTGGCTTGTAAAGTGGTTTCATAAAAAAAAGACATGATTTTAGGAGAAAGCTGACATTGAAGTTAGGAAAAAATAATAAAAAATAATTCCAACCAATATGATAATTTGAGTAGGGATCACTTTTTACACTTTCCAAACAAACAATTAAAGTTACATTTGCAAACCAAACAAGCAATTTATGATTCCAGTGGAATCAAAAACAAATAAAGAAAAGTACAAAAGTAAAATTGATGAGGTGGACAACAACTTTCCAAGTTGTGTCATAAATACACAATTTTACCAACAACAACCAAACAGCCCCTCAGAGGAAACGTACCATCAAATTTAGGTTCATTTTATCCTATGGAATGTGTTGATGGACAAGGTCAACTAGTCCAAGGAGTACTCAATTAATCCTTGTATTGATCAATATTCTAAGGGTAAGGCTTATACAATCATTAAATAGGTGAAAAGTTTTGTTGCGGTATTTAATAAATGTTGGGAGATATTAATTAAAGAAAGGGGCATGAGGGTAAGGGCAATAAAATGAGACAACCTAGCTAACAACATGATCAAAATTCAAAAGGAAGCATCACGTTCAAAGTGCATCACTCGTGTAGTATTTGTGGATGATAAGGTTCACTAGCTAGTCTAAGAAGTGTTCGACCCTTGTATTGACCAACATTGTAATCAGAAGAGTTTTGTTGGGAGGGTAAGTGGGTGCATGACCAAATAAGCTGTCTCCTTGGTAAACGGGTGAATCTAATTATTGCATATCATTTCCTAGAAGAGAGACAAGATCATGTTGTATGGTAGGGGGACCCCTTCAAATCTTCAATTGTTGATGCCAAACAACTTTTGGAGCTTATAATTGGGAGTACCTTAATGTGCATGCATGGATGTTTTAACTTGAGGAGTACTAGGGGACAAAGTAACACAAATTAGTATTATTATTATTTATTTTTTGCATATATCCCGCAAAATATTTGTAAACTTATCCTTATAAATCTTGTTATTTGCTAAGTTACCCGAAGTTTTGCAACATTTGACTTCTTACTTTGCAACCATACTGGGGGGGGGGGGGGGGGATAATTTAAACATACTGGCTTTGGTATAGTTAAAATGAACATATTATCATGTTATTTTAAAAAAAAAAAAAAAAAATCTACGGAAGAGTGAGATTAAATGGGGGATTCATTCTCTAAGGAAAATGATGTTTGGCTCGCGCGCGCCCAGCTCGCGCGCAGCACGCAGAGAGAAACAAGGGGATGGGACCCACCTGTGGGGTGGGTCCACCGCCCGTTTCTCTCTTGCTTGCTGCGCGTTGATTCTCTAAAGCTTCTCTTCACATACAAGTAAAAGTACGTACTTTTAGGACGCATTGTTTCTGATTCTATGTATCATCCAATTGTACTCTTTTGATTATAACATTTGAATTTGAATAACTTAGTAAATGCACATTTACTGTTGTTAGAGAATATGAAATTTAACCTTCTTTCGGCGGAGAGGACATATATTTTCCTAAGTTTCCCCTAAAGACCTCAAAATAAAGAAACAGAACATCAAAAACATCTCACTGTTTCTCTTCGCAAACACTGTCTAAACGTTCCCTTTTACAAAGTGAGTTAACGTGGGCCAAGCACCGAAGGTAAAAGGCCAAAAGTTTAGGCCCTCTACTTTGCTGGGCGCAACGAGGCCCCGCAATTGTCGCCATTGTCTTTTTTGGAACCTTGCAATTAAATTTAAACTTGACTTTCATACGTAATCACTAGGGGTGCCCGCATTAAATTATCTCCTCGGGGGGTGGGGGGGGGGGGGGGGGGGGTTGGCTCCCACTTTATGTATGTATTTGCATCTGAGCCGATGTTCCATTATTAGATATTTTAGAGTTTACAAAATTAAATAAAACAAGGGAAGTGTTGACAAGCTGAAAGTTCTACCTATTGTGTGTTCGATCTCTTTCTGTCACAGTCCAGCCCGCTGTTATAGAAAAGCTACTGATTAACAATCAAAGGAAGATGCAAAATTGTGTGAGAACAAGATTAATTATGAGAGGGCGATGGTTAAATCTAACTATGCTCAAGCTATTCGTGTGCTCTAAAAGGGTGAGATGTCATGCTATCAAAATGGCCTTGCTTTCGAAGCAAAAAAACAAAGAGCTCTCGAAGTTCACGTGGGGTCGGTGCGCTCACGTGGGTACGCACGTGCGGACATAGCAGTTGGAAAAACAACCCATAACTGTAAGACCTCGAAAGAATAAAAAAAATTACATTGG
>NC_033794.1:109102099-109162160 GCF_001876935.1 Asparagus officinalis | reverse complement strand
TGATAGTGTTGCTGAAGTTAGATTAGCTCTTCAATACTATTCAATAATAAAACAGTTCGAGTATGATTTTTACCAAATAATGAACAAAGACGTATAAGAGTCTATTACCGATTCAAGCACACGCATGGTTGCCCTTGGATGTTGTTTGCTTCCCCACTCAGAAATTCGTCGATTATGTCTATAAAGAATTTCTGTTCTACCCACACTTGCGATCAACATGGAGCTAATGTTGGCAACTCAAGGGCATCAAAAGAAAGTTCATTGCAGACCAAATACAATCTGCTTTGAAGGTTAGGTCAGATCTTCGTGCAGTTGATATCAAGAATGACATGCTCTCAAATTATGACATCAAGATTAACTACAGTAAAGCGTGAAAAAGCAAAGAGATATCTCAACAGGACCTGTTCGGTGACGATAATGAGGCTTATGATTCACTGAGATGGTATATTTTTTATTCTTATGTTTTTGTTGTGAAGGTTTAGTATTAGTTGCCAACCTTATGTATTACTTGCGAAGGTTATGTATTGTTTGCTAACCTTATGTATTAGTTGTTAAGGTTATTGGTTGGTTGTTAAGTATACTTGTTGGTTGTTAAGGTTAAAGATTAGTTGTTATGGTTATGGATCTGTTGCTAAGATTACTGCTTTGTTGTTATATTTATGCAGGTATGAAGCCATGGTTCATGCAACTAATCTAGGAAGTTGTGTTGCTATTGATGCTAATGACGGAAGATTTAGGCGTTTATTTATAAGTTATAATGCCTGTATTGAAGGGTTCGTTGTTGGGTGTAGGTCTCTCTTATTTTTGGATGGAACATTTCTTAAAGATCGCTACAGAGATATACTACTTAGTGTCCCAGGATATTATGACGGCAACCAAGGAATATTTCCTCTTGCTTATTGTGTATGCGACCAAGAGAATCTAGATAATTGGAAATGATTTTTACAAGGATTGTGGATGATATTGTATGATAGGGAAAAGCCTTACAATCCTCCACGTTAGCTGGTAATGATTTCCGATGCCGACAAGGGTATTAGGGTAGCATTCGAGGAATTCTTTCCAGATGTTTTCCATTCAATGTGTGTTTTGCGTCTAGTCGAGAATTTTTTTTAAAAAAAAAGATGAAGGATGGTCACAAGGCAAATGTCGCTCAGATTTTGGGTGATTTGTTACAAACTGTGGGTTATAAGTACACAATTTCTGAATGGGATGATTACATGAAAGAATTGGCATCGATCGATCATAGGGCTTATGTTACTGCAATGGAATACTCCCCGGAGAGATGGGCAAATGCTTATATAATGTATGATGACTTTGTATAAATGTTATATGTTAAGGCTACATTTTAGTTGTTAAGATTACAGTTAGTCTGCAGATTTATTGTTAAGGTTAGGTTTTGGTTGTTAATGTTAGAGTTTTATTGTTAATGTTAGAGTTTTATTGTTAAGGTTACCTTTTCGTTGTTAAGTTTATTTTTGGTTGTTAAGGTTACTTCTAATGTTACAGGTATGGTCATGTTACTTTAAACGTTGCTGAGTCCTTCAACAGCTGGATAAGAAAGGCACGAATGTTACGAATCCTACCTTTGGTGAAGACGATACGAAAGCAAATCATGGAGCGCATGCATGAAAGAAGGCTTATGGCAGCGAATTGGTCTGGATACTTATGTCCAGAAGAGGAGATAGTGTTGAGTGAGAATATTCATCATGGTAGCTGTTTGGCCATTAAACACTCGATAGAAGATATTGTAGAGGTCGAATCTAATAAAACTTGCCGTGTAGATTTGAAAAATCGGGCATGTTCATGTAGGTCTTGGGATATTACCTACATTCCTTACAAACATGCGTGTGCTACAATTACTTAGATGGGACGAGATATTTATCAATATTGTGATTGGTTTATGATTGTTAAAGCTTTCAGAGTAAGTTATGCATCGATCCTCTTTTCTATCCCAGATTACGAGAAACTCTTTGTACCGCCAGAAGACCGGTTGTTAAAGCCTCCCCTCACAAAAAAAGGCGTGGAAGACCATGTACTAGACGAATAAACAACAGGTCGTTGAACACATGTCCTGTTAAGTGCTCCCGATGCCACATGGAGGGTCACAATCATCAAACTTGTAACGAGCCTATATAGTTGCTAAATAAATGTATTTCTTAGTAACGTTTTATATTAGTAGTTAACAATGTATAATATTGGATGATACCCTTTTAAAATGACTATTATAATTAAAGTTATTGATTGGTTGTTAAGGTTATGGACTGGTTGTCAAGGTTATGTCTTGGTTGTCAAGGTTATGACTTGGTTGTTAGGGTTACGGGTTTGTCATTACGTTTAACGTTTTATTGTTAAAGTTATGGCTTGGTTATCAAGGTTACTGTTTGATTGTCAAGGTTATGGTTTGGTTGTTAATATTTACGTATCTGCATTCAGAAAAATTCGCGCTTGGTCATTATAATTAAGGCTATTGATTGGTTGTCAAGGTTATGACTTGGTTGTAAGGGTTACGGATTTATTGTTAAGTTTAACGTTATATTGTTAAGGTTATGGCTTGGTTGCGAAGGTTACTATTTGGTTGTCAAGGTTATGGCTTGGTTGTTAAGGTTATGGCTTGGTTGTAAGGGTTACGGATTTATTATTAAGTTTAATGTTTTATTGTTAATGTTATGGCTTGGTTGTCAAGGTTACTGTTTGGTTGTCAATGTTATGGCTTGGTTGTTAATATTTACGTATATGCATTCAGAAAAATTCGTGTTTGGCCATTATAATTAAGGCTATTGATTGGTTGTCAAGGTTATGGCTAGGTTGTAAGGGTCACGGATTTATTGTTTAGTTTAACGTTATATTGTTAATGTTATGGCTTGGTTGTCAAGGTTACTATTTTGTTGTCAAGATTATTACTTGGTTGTTAATTTGCGCTTGGTTGTCAAGGTTACCAAGAGAATTTTTTCTCATCCTACCTTCAATGCATTTCACAGTAACGTTTGTTCCTAAGACAGAAAAGTTATGATCATCTTTCTCCTCGTTATTCCCACCTGTCAAGCGGTAATCTCCACCATCCCTTCACTTGTTCCAAGACAGGACGATTATGATAACATTTCTCCTCACTCTTATCTCGATCTTTCCATCACCAATCATTCTGCTTCGTCTGTTCATAAGCACTCCCTTCTCCAATCAGCCTCCTAGCACCTTCAAGTCCCATTTCTGTCATAAACTAGAACATCATGGCTCACGATGATATCGTCTACGTCTATTGCCATAGCTCAAGGTATATCTCCCGGGATTGACCTCATGGTCTAAGAGCTTGTGCTCCTCCGTGATTGCTTACCATCCCTACCAATACCGCCAGCACCATTCAAGAGCTTTCTTCTTTTGCCATCTTCAATCTTGATATGGGTCATCCATCTATTCAGGAGCTCAGAGAAATGCTTGCCTACCGCTTCAACGTCCCATCATGGACCTATCAGATCAAGCAGGCCGTCAGAACTAGCTTCATGGTTCAATTTCTATCTGACGACCTTATAGATCAAGCCATCGAGCTCAAGCTGATAGATATGGGATCCTTCAAGGGCAGATTCAGGCGTTGGAGGGAGGACCCCAAGCTATCCATATTACCCAAACACTTTCTAACATGGATCCACCTCTTCAGACTCCCGTACCACCTCTGGGATTAGGAGTTTCTGCAATCGTTGTTCGAGGGTATCGGCGAATGCGTCATGTGCTCCAACGACATCACCACAAAAAATAACTTTAAAGACTGCAGGGTGCTGCTCAAGATTATGGATGTTTCGGATGTCCCTAAGAGGATTAGGTTTCGTTACATCTCTCCTATTGACGGCAACCTAATGGAAGGCTACGTCGTCACGCAGGTTATTGGCGAGCCGGAGGTCCAGGAGCACCAAGCGAAGAGGGAGGCTAATCACATCGACATTGTTGTTGACCAACCTTCCCCTAGTCGTCGTCGCCAGCGTACACAGTCGTTTAGCGCCAACCCGGAGTTGATTGTGGTGACATGGGATGGCAAGCATATGACGGTAGAGAGAGACATCTGGCAGTGGTTTCTCCAGGTCCAAGGTGTTGGGGGGTCCACCTTTCATAGGGGCATGGGTTTCGCAGACGACTTCGCTTCAAGCAATGATAGCGGGGGAGGAGGAGCCCCTCACTAGGTTACCAACATATGTACATTTACTTTTGTTTTGTTTAACTTGATGTTTAACAATATATACTGGATGATATGTTTTGTTTAACTTGATGTACATTTACTTTTGTTTTTGTTTAACTTGATGTTGATGTGGAATGTTTGTTATAATGTTGTGTGTTTTGTTGTTACGGTTAATGACTGGTTGTTAAGCTTAGGGCTTGGTTGTCAGGCTTACGGATTGGTTGTTAACCTTAGCTTTTTTATTGTTAAGGTTATGGTTTGGTTGTTAAGCATATGGATTTATCGTTAAGATTATGGGTTTGTTGTCAAGGTTATGTTTTTGTTGTTAAACTTAACTTTCCCCTGTTAAGCTTAGGGCTTGGTTGTGGCTTCAATGTCAAGCTTACGGACTGGTTGTTAACCTTAGCTTTTTGGTTGTTAAGGTTATGGTTTAGTTGTTAAGCTTATGGGTTTGTCGTTAAGCTTATGGGTTTGTTGTCAAGGTTACGATTTTGTTATTAAGCTTAGGGTTTAGTTGTGGCTTTGTTGTCAAGGTTACAGATTGGTTGTTAACCTTAGCTTTTTGGTTGTTAAGGTTATGGTTTGGTTGTTAAGCTTATGGGTTTGTCGTTAAGCTTATGGGTTTGTTATCAAGGTTACGGTTTTGTTGTTAAGCTTAACTTTTTGATGTTAAGCTTAGGGCTTGGTTGTGGCTTTGTTGTCAAGGTTACGGATTCGTTGTTAACTTTAGCTTTTTGGTTGTTAAGGTTATGCTTTGGTTGTTAAGTTTATAGGTTTGTCGTTAAGCTTATGGGTTTATTGTCAAGGTTACGATTTTGTTCTTAAGCTTATATTTTCGTTGTTGAGCTTAGGGCTTGGTTGTGGCTTCGTTGTTAAGGTTATGGATTGGTTGTTAACCTTAGCTTTTTGGTTGTTAAGCTTATGGGTTTGTCGTTAAGCTTATGGGTTTGTTGTCAAGGTTACGGTTTTGTTGTTAAGCTTAACTTTTTGCTTTTGAGCTTAGGGCTTGATTGTGGCTTCGTTGTCAAGGTTACAGATTTGTTGTTAGCCTTTCGCTATTTTGTTAACCTTTCGTTGTTAACCTTTTATTTTTAAGGTTATGGCTGTGTTGTGGATTGGTTGTCAATGTTATTAATGAGCGTGCCATAAACAATTAAATATTTAAATTTATAATATTTACAAGAATTAAATATTTACATTTATAATAGTTTATCTCTCAATGTCATCATCGTCTAGTTGACTGAGATCTTTGCTCCTCTTTCTGCCTTCAATTAGTAAATAGGATGATAGCTTCGCTCATATAATCAATGTGTTATACTCTTTGGGCGTGAGGTGCAGGACACTTCTACCTTCAATAATGACTTTTATAAACTGATAAACGTAGATCACGTAGTCATAACTACACACAAAAAAAATACACCATTAAATCCCTAAGGTTAACAACCAATATATACTTAACAACCTATACCTAAGCTTCACATCCAAACCATAACCTTAGCAACTAAACTGTAACATTAACAACAAATCCGTAACATTAACAACCAAAGCTTAACATCAACAACCTAACCTTGACAATCAATTTCCAACATTAAATTCCAAAAAGAGTCTCGGAAAACTTACACTCCCTTTTGTTCCTCGCATGGAACAATGATTGGGTCGAATACGATGTACAATTTATTTTCGTCGAAGCCAGCTTTAATGTAGTTGAAGGCTTTAACGATGTTCAGCACGGGTTCCTAATGCCCAGATCGTTCTCCAAGGAGTCATAATGTCTGGCAACATTATATTTTATATCAAACTCCAAGAGATGCCAATGACCTCCTTGGACAATGGGAACTAAGAGGTTAGTAAATCCTTCATCGAACAAATTTTTTATGAAGAATTCATATGCTTCTCGGTAGTCATGTCTCTCCACATGTATCGTATGTTGTAATCAAGAATTAGACTGGTCAAAAACCTTTTAACATTAGATTACAATAGATAAATAGATATATGTTTGTCATATACTTACAGAAAAGAAAACAGAGACCAGCCCATATTTTTTGTTAGATGATTTGTTCAGAATTTCACGTATTATATCTAGCAGCGCCTCAATAAGCTATAAGTTAACAATAAGTAATAAATAATAGTATTATAAAGGATGATAAACAATAATTATTAAGAATATATCTTACTAAATCATCCAGTTGACCACCGCGTAAAACATTAAGAAGCTCAAATTGGTCAATAGACGATCATTTACTTTTGTACACTTTAATCAAACTGTAAAAAAGAATGAAACAATAAATATAGTTAGCAACAAACCAGTAAATTTAACAACAAATAAGTAACATTAATAATAAATTTGTAACCTTAACAACCAATAGGTAACCTTAACGACAAACCAGTAACCTTAACAACAAACTAGTAACCTTAACAACCAACCTGTTACCTTAACAATCAACATGTAACCTTAGAAACATAGTTGTAACTCTAACAACTAATTGATAACCTCAAAAGCGAAGCTATAAACTTATAATATGAGATAAATACTTACTTGTTACACCTACAAATGCAGAAATGGATGAGAACTTTATTCTCCTCTTCCGTCAGCAGCGCAGCAACATCTGCCGACACCTTATAATTATGTACTAATGTTAGGTGCTTATCAAAAAACTTTATGATGAAGCCTTCATAAAAGGAAATCCCTTTGTTTAATTTATCCCTATAAATTTCTTCTTCCTTGTTCATAGGGGAACTCATGAGGGTTTTCCAGATTGAGTGGGATCACATTGTAGCCCAACATGTGGCAACTCTGCTCTCTTTTCCTCCACCACTTCTACAATAGCCTTGTCCCCCATGATTTATTTTTCTTTCTTCTTTTTCCCCTCACTGTAAGGGGTAACTATATGTTTGGAAGGCTTCATTCTTCTTTTTATTCTAATTTTTTAAGGGGTGCGGGCAAATTTGCGTCCCTCTTTCTCCTATTCAATTGTATAATAAGAGAAGCATCTTCTTCCTCAGAAAATGTGTCAACTGCTAGTGGAGGGATTTTCTCTGGTGGAGGGATTTTCCTCTCAGTGTCCATGTGTGGAGTGCCTGTTTTTAAAAAAACATTCGATGTAAAAATACGAAAAAACTTAACAACCGCTGAAAAAACTTAACTACAAAATCGTATAATTAACAATCGATCCGTAAACTTAACAATAAATCCCTAAACTTAACAATCAATCCCTAAACTTAACAACTAATCCCTAAACATGTAGTGAAAAAAGGATCTAACATGTACAAGTTTGCAGCTCCATCGCTAGGCTGGACACCTCTCCAGTCGGCTTAAAAAATTTATCAGCGGCTACTGGAAGGACTTTCTCTGGGCGAGGATCTTCCACCTTCGTATCAATGCCAGTAGTATTTGGTGGAGAGACTTCCCCTGATGGAGGGCCTTCGCTCTCCTTATTAATGTAAACATAAAATGGTGGAGGGACTTCCCTTAGTGGAGGGCCTTCCCTCTCAATGTCAATATCAATGTCACACACGCTGCATGGAGTGCCTAATTCAAAAAAAAAGAACATTCAAAATATAATTATGAAAAAACTTAACAACAACTATATAACATTAACAAGTAAACTATATACTTAACTATCAAGCGCTAAACTTAACAACCAATCGGAAAACTCAACAACAAATCAGTATACTTAACAATCAATCCCTATACGTAATAATCAATCTAACCTTTACAAGTTTGCGGTTCCATCACTGGGCTAGACACCTCTCCAGTCGGCTCAAAAAATTTGTCAGCGGCTGCTGGAGGGACTTCCTCTGGGCAAGGATCTTCCACCTCCATATCAATGATAGTAGTACCCGGTGGAAGGACTTCCCCTGATGGAGGGCCATCGTTCTCCTTATTAATGTTAACAAAAAAAGTGGTGGAGGGACTTCCCCTGTTGGAGGGTTTCACTCTCCTTATTAATGTCCGCAAAGAATGGTTGAGGGCCTTCCCTCTCAATGTCAATATCAATGTCACCCACGCTACGTGGAGTGCCTGATTCAAAAAAAAGAGAACATTCAAAATATAATTATGAAAAAAACTTAACAACAGCTATATAACCTTAACAACTAAACCATATACTTAACTATTAAACTATAAACTTAACAACCAAACGAAAAACTCAACAACAAATCAGTATACTTAACAATCAATCCCTATACGTAACAATCAATCTAACATGTACAAGGTTGTGGCTCCATCGCTGGGCTGGACACCTCTGCAGTAGGCCTCTTATTCTTATATACAGTGAGGTTTCTACATCGGGCTTCGCTTAGTTCCTCTCTCAGCCTCCTCACTTGAGCAGCCAGAGTAGTCACTTTCACAGAAAGAGAAGTGATCTTTATTCAGTCGGCAGCAATCTGATCTTTAAATTTATTCTCATTATAGCGATGTAATTTTTAATTCATTATCATGATGCTCTTCCAATAGATCACTTACGGAGACAATTCCATTTTCTCAACTGCCTCATTGGGCTGCTCGACCGCTTCATCTGTTAGGACTCATGTATATGAGCCTACTTTTGAATCTTGTTTTGATGATTTTGTAAACAATTAATAATATATTTTTCAGTATTTGTTTTGTCCCAGGTTGAGTAACTCAAGAGACACATTTATAACGAAGCTTATTCAATTCAAGTCAGATCCAAGATTTAGCTTCTCATGCATATCAACTTGGTACAACTAGAATAGGACTTTATATTGTGTGAATATATCTCAAGCTCAATATCCACATAACACACACTTTTGGTTTCAATGTGATTTTGACAATATAATGAGATATTAGTGTATAGACTTAAAATTTACTTTATACAACTATTGTTTAGTCTATAAATTCATTTGAAAAGGTTTCATATCCTTGTTTATCTCATTTGTCAAAACTAAGAATATTATACACTCGTTTTACATGCTTTTGCATAACTAATAGATTTTACAAACGGATAATCACATTTGGAAAATTTCTTTTAAAACATGCTCATTTATATGTTTATAAACTATTCACCAAATTTTATAATTTTTAGAATTTATTTGATATTTTTAAACATGGTTTAAAGTTCAGTTTTCCTGTGCAAATCTGGTCTGTGCATGTTTAGTCGACTCATAAGCCGACTCATAAGTCGACTCACGAAGTGCAGCGGAGTTATAATTTTTCGTCTGCTGAGTCGAATCATATAAGCCGACTCATTAGTCGACTCATAAGTCGACCCATAAGTCGACTTATCAGAGAGTCGTTGCACAGTAACGGCTAGTTTTCTGTTTTGTGTGTTTGTGGTTTCATAAGTCGACTTATCAGAGAGTCGTTGCACAGTAACGGCTAGTTTTCTGTTTTGTGTGTTTGTGGTTTTTTGGTCTTTTTCTTTGGGTTTTAGCTGATGTATTGAGATGCTATATATACCCATATGCTCTGAATTCTTCTCTTAACCAAGAAGATTTCTTAATCAAGTTTTAAAAGAGTTTAGTTTGTGTTTAAGAGGTGTTTAAGCCTTGTTTCAAGTTTGGTTTGAAAAAGAGTTTGTTGTACAAAGAGAATCTTGCATCATTTGTTGAGGAGTTCATCCTTAATATCCAAATCATCCTCTCTTTGTAGAGAAGTTTTCCTAACTCAACTTTCTAGCATTTATTTCTTATTAATTTTATTGCTAGTTCTTATTGAGTTAGAATTTATTTAAACTCATTTATCACGCACCCTTATTGAGCTTGTTATATCTCATATAATATATTGTTGGGTAGTGGTGTGTGATTTAGTGAGAGTGAGCTTAATTGAGTTCTCGTCAAGTATAGAGAACAACCGTTATTATATTGTGCTTATCGTGAGATCACTTGTAATACACTTGTACACCGAGAGGAGTGTGTGGTGAGGACGGAGTCGATACCAAGAGGAGTGACGTCGGTGGCCTAGTGAGAGGTGATAATTCTAAGCACTTGAGGGAGTCGATACGTGAGGACCAACACTTGAGGTTGTGGCTTGTGTATGTACAATGTGAGATTTTATGAGAGTTGTCGGTTGACTTGATAATCGAGTGTGTAGAGAAGTTCCGGCTTCCAAACCGGGTGTGTTGTGATAATAGAGATCTCCTCAAGGTGAGAAACGGAGACGTAGGTCGTGGGGACCGAACTCCGTGATCATATCTTGTGTTTGAGTTTGCCTTGTGTACTTTTATCTTGTGCTTGTATTTTACATTCTGGCTTATATATATCTTGCAAGATTTAAATAATCAATAAAGTTTTTAATTTGGTATAAAATCGAATTAGATTAGCATAAGACACTAATCACCCCCCCCTATTATTAAAAAAGATTAATTAAAAAGTAATAAAATTCGTAATTGCTAAATGCTTACCCATCCTTCAAGTGGGATATCATCTTCTGCTCCCCTTTTCTTTTTGAGAAGAGGCTGTCTTGGGCCACGTGCCCTACCAGCATCTCCTGTAGTCGGTTCCTTATTCTTCTCGCTCACTCTCGCTCTCTTCTTCTCTTTCTCCTTCCCCTGCTCCTTCCCCCCGCAAACCTCCCTTAATACTTTGAGCTTGACCATAGAACTGTGGAAGCTTTATCGTAGCTTTCTTTACTTTAGTTACAACAATGGCCAATCTCAAAGATCCAGCAACATCTTCCAGTTTTACCCAATTTGTGAGGGGAGGCCGCAACGTACTTCCAACTACTGGCTTATTGATGCTAGTAAGTTCATAGTACCACAGCTGCACATGAGAGAAATAGAATCTTAACAAACACCCCTTAACTTTAACAACAAATAAGCAATCATAACAATAAATTTGTAACATTAACAATAAATCTGTAACCTTAACAACTAATCTGTAACATTAACAATCAACATGTAACATTAACAACCAAACCGTAACATTAACAATCAACTCGTAACCTTAATAACTAAACCCTAATCTTCATAATCAGTAATAAAAAAAGGTAAGATTACTTACACAAACAAGCTGGGTAAACCCTTGCAGATATACAATCGTCTTCTCTGACCCGGGACCCTTCAGTGCCTTTTCTATCGCATCAAATATCTCACTGATTATATAAGTCCCCCAAGCAGTGTTATTGGCATGTTCGATGCTATCAACATACTTGAATAAATACCTAGGAACGCTAAGAACACTGTTTGGACACCAAATCATGCTCAGCTGATAGAAGATCTGTAGCAGGACAAAGTCCTTCACATCTCGACGACCAATTGATTGTACCAGCTTTATGAGCAAATCCTTAATATTGCGTCTGGTGGGGGCTGGAGAAGGAGTTGTATTGCTGTCACCCTTAGGTTTGGTAAAAAAACCTGGACCAAATCATGTTCTTCCTATCTCGGTTGGGGCCAACGAAATCCCTCTCATTGGAGAACCACGTATGGCTCATTACCCACTCAAGGTTGAATGAGCACGCGATTTCTTCTCCAGATTTTGTATCAGCAAAGATGAATTTCATCTTTTTTTCGTCCCACTATCTCAAAACGTGCTCAAAAGTGGGAAGATCAAGACCAGAAAGGCCAAAATGAACGTAGTGTCTAAATACACTATCTTCGTAGGCCTCTCAGTGCCTTTGCCCCATATGTTGCACCAAAGTATGCATGAACTCATAGTAGGCAGTGAAGATGGATGTGGGTTGCAATTCAAAAGTGGTCTTTGCTCTTTGTCTACAAAGCAAAACAACAAGATATAAGTGGTTTCAAAATAATCAGTAAACATAACAACTATGATGTAAACTTGACAAAGAAACTATAAACTTAACAACAAATCTATAAGCTTAACAACCAAAGTCTATCCTCTACAACCAATCAATAACTTTTAACAATAAAAACATAACCCTTACAAGTTAACAATAACATTCACAACGAATAGTCACAAGTAAACAGTAACCTCCACGACTAACAGACACCCGTAAACAGTAGCATTCACAACAGACTCAAAACCTTATCAAGTAACCCTTAACCTTAACAACTAACAGACCACATGTCACAACTAAACAGTAATCTTCACAACATATCAATAACTTTAACAACTAATGCATAACCCTAACAATGAATCAATTTCCTTGACAACTACAAGCTAACATTCACAACTTCTAAGTATCCTTCACAATTAACACATCATGCAACATGATAAACAACATAAAATTATGGTAATTTTTTTTTGCTACCATATGCTTCTCTTTATCTCCTCTCTGTAGGTCTAGGAGCGCTCTAGCGGCATCGTCGGTGCCATCGGCGGTGCCGATGTTACCCTCTAGATCTGGGTTGGGAGCTGACTTTTTGGGTTGACCTGGACTTTTGAGACGAGAGTGGTTGGCTGTGATATCCTCTAGAACATCAACAATTGAAGCGCCAGCTTCAGACCACTCCGTTGTTGTCTGGGGTCTTTTTGAGACGACGTACTGTGACGCGTCGTCGTCTTTGTTGCATTCGATGGGAAGGACTACTTTGGGAGTTGTCTCGCCGACCATTTTTCCCGATTAATCTCTGGAGTTGGATGATTTAGGGCTAAGGTTTTGAAATGGGAAAAATGCTCTAGAGTTGGTTCGTTTGGACAAAAGGCAGATGAAATGGCACGAACGACGAGGAAGGGTTTAGATAAACGAGAGGCGGTTAAATCAAAGGGCATTTTGGGAAGATCTTGTTGATTTTAAACAGCGTTTCACGTGGGGGATTTGGGGGGCTAGAGGAAAATTGAGAGTGTTTTTTGGGACGAAGGGACCGTTGACAAAGTCCTTAGAAGGGCGAAACACTCTGACTCGTTTTGGGGGGCTAGAGACAATTTTCCCTAAAATGTAAACGAGAAAGGCAATTGGAAAAAATGAAGAAGTCTCAGGGGCTGATGATGTCTGCTCACCAGCTGTCCTTGGACTCTTCTGACAAAATCCCACCTAATTTCTACACCCACCAAAATCTGCACCCAAATAGTAACCACTACATTCTTTTACCGCCATTCATCATGTTGAAATATCAGAATGATTTATATTAATCATCTTAAACAGAAAAATAATTTAACTATAGCTAAGTGAAGCTAATCATTAAGAATATTACTTCTCAAAATAATTTAGTCACTAGACATGAATAGATGTTCTCGACTCCAGAGATAACTGAATTGGACATGAATTTATATGTCTTAAATCTCTATTAAAAATGGATTTAAGAACCAAAATCTAAAATTTCGGTAGGGAGTGAGATTGGGTTATCTTCTTACTTGGGTCCCATTACGACTCCCTGCCCCGTGGGCCCATACATGGGGTCCACATTTTGTTCCCATTTCACTTGCATCGCCTCCCCCAACAAACTCTCTTCAACCGGAGATTCCGAAACTCTCACTTTTAAAAAATAATAATAATAATAATCCCTCTTTTTCGCAGTTTTTCCCTATAAATTCCATCCCCTTACAATCTCAAAGCCTCTTCTCCTTCTTTCTTCTCCTCCCCATTAGCTTTTTAAGGTGCCCAAGCTCTGCTCCTCCCTGTTCTTTCAAGAGATTTCCATCTCAAAGCTCCAATCTTTTTCACAAAAGTCCGGCCTTTTTTCTGTCAAAACCTTGCTCTGCTCCTCTAAAACTTTGGCAAAATCTATCTCAATCCAGCTCCTTTAGATCTGAAACCAAGAACCCATCTCCAGAATCCAACCCTCCCTCCACCTCTGCCATCAAAACCCAATCTTGTTCATACAACAAATCTCACATGCAGCATCAGTTCCTGTTGGTTTTCTTAATTGATGTCTCATCCTAACCAAAGTGAGCTGCTTATGATCAAGATCCAATCCTTCTCCGTTGTCTTCCTCTACTGGTTCTACGATCTCTCATGAACTAAACCCTAATCCCAGTACTACTACTAGTCCTTCTCTACCTATTATTTACTATTATTAATTTTCTACATATAATATTTTCGACCGCTTAAATCAAAACTCAAAGTATAATTATGGCTTCGAACTCCTCCAGCGGGAGTGGGACTTCAACTAGCATTGATGAGGTAATGGAGCAGAGGAAGAGGAAGAGGATGCTATCGAATCGAGAGTCAGCGAGGAGATCGAGGCAGAGGAAGCAGAAGCATCTCGATGATTTGAACGCGCAGCTGAGCCAGCTGAGGAAGGAGAATGGAGAGGTTGCGGCGGCGCTGAGCGTCACGACGCAGCATTATTTGGGCGTGGAGGCCGAGAACTCTGTGCTCAGGACTCAGATGATGGAGCTCAGTAACAGGCTTCAGGCTCTGAATGAGATTTTGAGCTGCGTGAACGAAGGAGGGGGCAACGATGGTGATGGGTTCTTCTATGACGACGGGATGAGGCCATGGAGCATGATGATGGGGATGGCTAACCAACCCATGATGATGGCATCTGTTGACATGTATGGGTATTGATGGGGGCCGTGACCGAGCTCGGAGCTTTTCTCACCTGGGCCAAAATGACTGGAAAATGACCATGAATTGTGCTTAGTTTAAGTGATTTGATTATGGTTAGTTTGGCTAATGTTTCTAAAATATTTGATATATACACATGTATGGGTTACTGCTCAGTGCTTATAATGGGAGATAAAAGTGTATTTGGTCTTTGTCCTGTGCTTAATAGTTAATAATGATAATATCTAGTACTTCTTTCTATTTGGCCAAAGAAAAAAGGGGATCAAGTGACGGTGTACTGTATCTTCAAGCCTTCTTGTTCTCATGTAGATTGGTTGGCCATGGTTTCTACACGGTATTGGTTCAATTGAGGAATTAAAAGTGCGCAATTGGTCTTTCTTTTAACCCCCCACCCAAGGAAACCACCTTAAATACATCCTAAACATATAAAATTTATCTTTTATTGTCAATTTATACATAAAGCACTTTTAAAATTGGTTTTCTTTTAAGGCTTGTTTGGATTTGGACTGAGTGAAGGGAAGTTAAGGAACACATGAGAAGTCGAGGGACCGTAAGAGAACATGTAAAACTTATTTGGGAAATTAATAAGGTGAAACTCATTTCATCCCGTTTGGAAAGTTTAATAAATTGTAAGGAAGGGAAGGGAATATATGTAAAATTGGTAACTTATTTCACCCTATTTGGAAAAGTTTAATAAAGTGAAGCGAAGGAAAGGGAATAGGGGTGGATTCAGTTCGGATATGATGCTTATCATATATATCTCCGCTTACTCATTTTGGATACGGATACGGATATACTTCGGCAAGGAAAATTCATGTTTGTATCCACTAAAATCGGATACATATACAGATATACGTGCGCATATACATGCGGATTTATAAGCGGATATGATGTGGATATAAAACGGATATGAAAAACCTAGATATTGTAAAAAATATATAGTTCATGTGATACAAAAGAGTTCATTAATATGTTCATTATATCTAAAAAGCTAAGATTAGATATCTTGATTGTCAAAATTAACATCATATCCATAATCTAAAAGACTAAAACCATTATAACAATATGACTAATATGTATTCGGATATTTCGGATACGATTCCGAATATTTCACTACAAAACCATATCTGTAATCATATCCTATCGGTTATAGATATGAGTAACCGTATCCGTATCCTAACGGATATGGTTACGGATATTTTTTTGAATACGGATACGATTTGCCAACCCTAGAAGGGAATATATATATAATTATGACAATAACTTTACATATTATTAAGTCATTTTATTGTTAGAAATTAGATAGATGGTACAATGATCTCTCCATAATTATTTTTATTTTAGAAGTTCCATTCACCCTCATTACACCTCAAACTGGTTTTTTTTTAGATGGGGGTGGGGGGGGGGGCAAAATCTTTGTGCATAAACCCAAAATACAACTAAAATTTGTGATTCATACCCTTTTCCTCTGCCAACTAAGCATGAGAAAAAAAACCTTGAAATTCCCAAAATGACCCTAAGAGCTAACAGGTTATTACCGATTTCGCCAGCCGCGTCAGCCCAAAATGACCCTAAAATCTTAGTTTTTCTCCCCTCCTTTATCTTACATTCTCATCCATTACCTAGCATAAGTTCATTCTCAAATAAGGATAAATTATCTCATAATTTTTCCTACCCATAGTTACCCCTAACCCAAACAAGCTTTTAGTCTTTAGTTCTTATTAGGATACAGACTCGTGTACCTTGAACTTATATTTTTAAGCTTGTTTTTTATTTTTTATTATTTTTACTAAAAACTTAACGGGTAGGTGATTGATTGCAACAAAAGCTAAGTTTAAAGTGATTTACATATAAATTGAAAATAAAAAGTGACTTTTGTATAATTACATTATTTTTAAGGTGGTTTCTAGCAGGTGAAAAAAATCACCTTAATGATAATTTCCAACATTCCTTTAGTTTGTCTTATGCCATTGCTCATGATATTAAAAATCTAAGGTCCAGTTTTAGCAGGGATCAGTATACTGTATCTTGCTAAAACAATGAAACTTGATGAATGAAGTTTTTTTATTATTTTTACTAAAAACTTAACGGGTAGGTGATTGATTGCAACAAAAGCTAAGTTTAAAGTGCTTTACATATAAATTGAAAATAAAAAGTGACTTTTGTATAATTACATTATTTTTAAGGTGGTTTCTAACAGGTGAAAAAAATCACCTTAATGATAATTTCCAGCATTCCTTTAGTTTGTCTTATGCCATTGCTCATGATATTAAAAACCTAAGGTCCAGTTTTAGCAGGGATCAGTATACTGTATCTTGCTAAAACAATGAAACTTGATGAATGAAGTAGAATTATGTATGATCTTCTGTTCTTCAAGATGTTGACTGGTTATAAGGTTAATCTTTCTTGAAAAGTAGCATCTTCCAATAGGGGGTTGTTTGGCTGTTGTTGGTAAAAAAGTTGTGTATTTATGACACAACTTGGAAATCTTGCTAAAACAATGAAACTTGATGAATGAAGTAGAATTATGTATGATCTTCTGTTCTTCAAGATGTTTTTTTTTTTTTTGAACTGAAGAAGCAGGAATAGACTTCCTGCTCATAAAATTTTATTTATATCAAAGATCATACATATAAGCAACTATACTTAGCACACCTAAAAGGAGGCCAGTATACAGTAGAACAAGAAGAAGGCCAGAAACAGAAGATAACACCATCAAAAACTAAAGAACAACAAAAGATTCACTACACCAGTTAGACTTAAAAAACTTTATATTGTTTTGATCCTAATCACTGCTCCTCTAGAAGAGAGCTACTTAGAAAGGATCTAACCACTTCGAAAGACTTGCCTGAGCTTCTAATCTGCAGAGAAATTATCTCCCACCTCTGCTGCAGCTTTTTTCTTTGCAATTTCGTCAAATTTCAGCTTGATTGTTGCCCTTCTGATCCTTTTTGCCAGCTTATCTTCATGTGCACATGTCCAATGAAGGGTATACCTAGCCACGTTAGCAGCTACAAGTTCTGGATTTTGCTGAGAATCTTTAAAGATGAAGTAATTTCGACTATTCCAGATCCACCAACATAAACATGGGAGAACCACCTTCCAAATACAACTTATATGAATACTGTCAGCTGCTGGTGCTTTAAAGAGTATCAAATCATGCATGTTATGCGGCAAAGTGGCTAAATCAATACTAGGAAAGAGTAAAATCCATATTGAAGAAGCAAAAGGACAAGTAATGAATAAATGATCCTGGCTCTCCACTTCAAGGTTGCAGAAAGGGCACCTTGGATCACCTTTCCATCCCTTAGAGACTAGGTTTGCCCTTGAATTAAGCTTGTTGTTACTCACTAGCCAAAAGAAGACTTTCACCTTCAGAGGGATAGGGGATTTCCAAACAAACTTATAGAATCTAGATAAACACCCACCTGATATAATGGATGAATAAAGAGATTTTACAGAAAATTTTCTTGTTGCATTGAGCGGCCACCATAAGGAGTCCGGGGTTGTAGAGGTACTACAATCAAAGGAACCAATACTGGAATGCAGGTCAATGACCTCTCTCTGATCCTCCGTGGTAATACCTCTTCTGAGGATGGGATGCCACTGCCAAACTTGGTTTTGAAGATAACCCTGAGATGAGATGTTGCAACCTTTTGAAAAAGCAAGGGAAAACGCCTTTGGGAAGAGACTGCTTAAGGAGTTTGAACTAATCCATTTGTCATACCAGAAACTACATGTCTTTCCATTACCAACGGTCCATCTCACAAAGAATTGAAAGACTGGGTACACAGAACTTATGTCCTTAATCAAGTTAGATGATTTAAATCTTGATATGGACACTACAGGATTGGATCCATCCTTAGAATATAAGGAGAAGATCACTTTACTAATGAACGAGTCCCTGTCAAAGATTTTCCAAATCCACTTAGATAAGAGGGAGATGTTGAAGACTTGGAGATTGATTATACCCAAGCCCCCTTCCTGTTTCGGTCTGCATACTAGTTTCCATGAAGCCAGACACTTGATATTAGAGTGGTTGTTACTCCCATTCCAAAGAAAACTTCGTCTGATTTTGTCTATTTCTTGAATCAGCCACTGAGGGAATTTGAAAAAAGAGATATAATAAAGAGGGATAGAGGAGAGGACTGAGTTTACCAAAGTGAGGCGTCCCCCTATAGATAAATATTTATTTTTCCAGAGGGACAGTTTCTTGGAGAGAGAATCAAGGAGAGGCTGCCAGTCTTTTTTAGATAAAACTCCTTTTTTAAGGGGAAGACCCAAATAGGAGGATGGTAAAGATCCCAGAGAACAATTGAAAAGACTAGCTAACCGGGGAGCCTTTCTGTGGGATCTACCAAGGTAGAAAAGATGTGTTTTGTTGTAATTAACCAGCAAGCCTGAGATATGTGCAAAGATGAGAAGAATTGCTTTAAGGGTGGACATATTTGAAGAGGATGCTCTGGAAAAGATAATTGTGTCATCAGCAAACTGAAGCGACCTAATGTTGTTAAGTTCTCCTTTCAGCTGGAGATCAGAAAGATCCCCCGAAACAACACTAGACCTTATCATTTTATTTAGAACATCAACAACCAAGAGAAAAAGCATGGGGGAAAGGGGATCCCCTTGTTTCAAACCCCTATGACAGGAGAAGAACTTGGTAGGAGAACCATTAACCAGAACAGCTGATTTGGAGGATGAAAGGATGTGTTTGATCCAGAGACACCAATTCTGACTGAAACCTCTAGCTTGCAGATTTCAAAATGTTGTGATGTCTTCTTTCTTTTGTTTTTTTTTTTTTTTAAAATTGGGTCAATGCCCCAAGTATAAGATGTTGATGTGTCCCAACCCCCTGTACTTTAGTCTTGTGCATAAACCCAAAATACAACTAAAATTTGTGATTCATACCCTTTTCCTCTGCCAACTAAGCATGAGAAAAAAAACCTTGAAATTCCCAAAATGACCCTAAGAGCTAACAGGTTATTACCGATTTCGCCAGCCGCGTCAGCCCAAAATGACCCTAAAATCTTAGTTTTTCTCCCCTCCTTTATCTTACATTCTCATCCATTACCTAGCATAAGTTCATTCTCAAATAAGGATAAATTATCTCATAATTTTTCCTACCCATAGTTACCCCCAACCCAAACAAGCTTTTAGTCTTTAGTTCTTATTAGGATACAGACTCGTGTACCTTGAACTTATATTTTTAAGCTTGTTTTTTATTTTTTATTATTTTTACTAAAAACTTAACGGGTAGGTGATTGATTGCAACAAAAGCTAAGTTTAAAGTGCTTTACATATAAATTGAAAATAAAAAGTGACTTTTGTATAATTACATTATTTTTAAGGTGGTTTCTAGCAGGTGAAAAAAATCACCTTAATGATAATTTCCAGCATTCCTTTAGTTTGTCTTATGCCATTGCTCATGATATTAAAAACCTAAGGTCCAGTTTTAGCAGGGATCAGTATACTGTATCTTGCTAAAACAATGAAACTTGATGAATGAAGTAGAATTATGTATGATCTTCTGTTCTTCAAGATGTTGACTGGTTATAAGGTTAATCTTTCTTGAAAAGTAACATCTTCCAATAGGGGGTTGTTTGGCTGTTGTTGGTAAAAAAGTTGTGTATTTATGACACAACTTGGAAAGTTGTTGTCCACCTCATCAATTTTACTTTTATACTTTTCTTTGTTTGTTTTTTATTCCATTAGAATCATAAATTGCTTGTTTGGTTTGCAAATATAATTTTAATTGTTTGTTTGGAAAGTATAAAAAGTAGTCCTTATTCAAATGATCATATTGGTTAGAATTATTATTTATTATTTATTATTTTTTCCTGACTTCTATGTCAGCTTTCTCCTAAAGTCATGTCTTTTTTTATGAAATCACTTTACAAGCCACATCAGCATATGAAATCACTTTACACTATTTTCACAATTATAAACAAACAATTGAAAGTGATGAAAGCTGATATTGGGACCCATTTTTTTTTACACTTTTCATCCTTTTACATGGTAAAAACATACAACCAAACGGCCCCTAGATGACATAGATTCGACTCCCTGTAATTTTAAAAATTGCAAAAATGTCCGAAGGATTGAATTTACCTAAGCTTTAAAGAAAGGTAAATTACAATAGACCTACTGAACTTTCAGCATTTTGCAACAAACCCCTATGAACTTTTGTAATCAAGCTAAAATCCCGATAACTTTTTTTTTGTAGGAAATGCCCAATAAATTTCTATCCTTTGCAGATAACCCCCACGAATTAGAATCAGAACAACATCAAAAGGCATTTTGAAAGTTATTGGGGGTTTAGTGTAATTTACCCAATAGATATTGGGTTTTTCTTCAAAAGATGTTGGGTTTAGTGTGATTTTGAAAGTTTATGGGAGTTTACTGCAAAATTCCGAAAACTCATGGGGGTTTAGTGTAAAGGAAAGTAGAAATTGCATGATATAAACGAATCATTTAGTCACTTCAAGTCTAATTGAATTATTACATGTTTGTATAATAAAATAGCAGTATCATTGTAGCTGATGTTTGCAGCACTATCATTGTAGCTGATGTTTGCTGTGCTCGTTAAGTTAGCAAGGCTGGACGTTTCCTACATTATGTTATATGTACAAAAAATTGCATGATTTCAAAATGTTGTGATGTCTTCTTTCTTTTGTTTTTTTTTTTTTTTAAAATTGGGTCAATGCCCCAAGTATAAGATGTTGATGTGTCCCAACCCCCTGTACTTTAGTCTTGTGCATAAACCCAAAATACAACTAAAATTTGTGATTCATACCCTTTTCCTCTGCCAACTAAGCATGAGAAAAAAAACCTTGAAATTCCCAAAATGACCCTAAGAGCTAACAGGTTATTACCGATTTCGCCAGCCGCGTCAGCCCAAAATGACCCTAAAATCTTAGTTTTTCTCCCCTCCTTTATCTTACATTCTCATCCATTACCTAGCATAAGTTCATTCTCAAATAAGGATAAATTATCTCATAATTTTTCCTACCCATAGTTACCCCCAACCCAAACAAGCTTTTAGTCTTTAGTTCTTATTAGGATACAGACTCGTGTACCTTGAACTTATATTTTTAAGCTTGTTTTTTATTTTTTATTATTTTTACTAAAAACTTAACGGGTAGGTGATTGATTGCAACAAAAGCTAAGTTTAAAGTGCTTTACATATAAATTGAAAATAAAAAGTGACTTTTGTATAATTACATTATTTTTAAGGTGGTTTCTAGCAGGTGAAAAAAATCACCTTAATGATAATTTCCAGCATTCCTTTAGTTTGTCTTATGCCATTGCTCATGATATTAAAAACCTAAGGTCCAGTTTTAGCAGGGATCAGTATACTGTATCTTGCTAAAACAATGAAACTTGATGAATGAAGTAGAATTATGTATGATCTTCTGTTCTTCAAGATGTTGACTGGTTATAAGGTTAATCTTTCTTGAAAAGTAACATCTTCCAATAGGGGGTTGTTTGGCTGTTGTTGGTAAAAAAGTTGTGTATTTATGACACAACTTGGAAAGTTGTTGTCCACCTCATCAATTTTACTTTTATACTTTTCTTTGTTTGTTTTTTATTCCATTAGAATCATAAATTGCTTGTTTGGTTTGCAAATATAATTTTAATTGTTTGTTTGGAAAGTATAAAAAGTAGTCCTTATTCAAATGATCATATTGGTTAGAATTATTATTTATTATTTATTATTTTTTCCTGACTTCTATGTCAGCTTTCTCCTAAAGTCATGTCTTTTTTTATGAAATCACTTTACAAGCCACATCAGCATATGAAATCACTTTACACTATTTTCACAATTATAAACAAACAATTGAAAGTGATGAAAGCTGATATTGGGACCCATTTTTTTTTACACTTTTCATCCTTTTACATGGTAAAAACATACAACCAAACGGCCCCTAGATGACATAGATTCGACTCCCTGTAATTTTAAAAATTGCAAAAATGTCCGAAGGATTGAATTTACCTAAGCTTTAAAGAAAGGTAAATTACAATAGACCTACTGAACTTTCAGCATTTTGCAACAAACCCCTATGAACTTTTGTAATCAAGCTAAAATCCCGATAACTTTTTTTTTGTAGGAAATGCCCAATAAATTTCTATCCTTTGCAGATAACCCCCACGAATTAGAATCAGAACAACATCAAAAGGCATTTTGAAAGTTATTGGGGGTTTAGTGTAATTTACCCAATAGATATTGGGTTTTTCTTCAAAAGATGTTGGGTTTAGTGTGATTTTGAAAGTTTATGGGAGTTTACTGCAAAATTCCGAAAACTCATGGGGGTTTAGTGTAAAGGAAAGTAGAAATTGCATGATATAAACGAATCATTTAGTCACTTCAAGTCTAATTGAATTATTACATGTTTGTATAATAAAATAGCAGTATCATTGTAGCTGATGTTTGCAGCACTATCATTGTAGCTGATGTTTGCTGTGCTCGTTAAGTTAGCAAGGCTGGACGTTTCCTACATTATGTTATATGTACAAAAAATTGCATGATTTCAAAATGTTGTGATGTCTTCTTTCTTTTGTTTTTTTTTTTTTTTAAAATTGGGTCAATGCCCCAAGTATAAGATGTTGATGTGTCCCAACCCCCTGTACTTTAGTCTTGTGCAGACTAGCTAACCGGGGAGCCTTTCTGTGGGATCTACCAAGGTAGAAAAGATGTGTTTTGTTGTAGTTAACCAGCAAGCCTGAGATATGTGCAAAGATGAGAAGAATTGCTTTAAGGGTGGACATATCTGAAGAGGATGCTCTGGAAAAGATAATTGTGTCATCAGCAAACTGAAGCGACCTAATGTTGTTAAGTTCTCCTTTCAGCTGGAGATCAGAAAGATCCCCCGAAACAACACTAGACCTTATCATTTTATTTAGAACATCAACAACCAAGAGAAAAAGCATGGGGGAAAGGGGATCCCCTTGTTTCAAACCCCTATGACAGGAGAAGAACTTGGTAGGAGAACCATTAACCAGAACAGCTGATTTGGAGGATGAAAGGATGTGTTTGATCCAGAGACACCAATTCTGACTGAAACCTCTAGCTTCCAGGATGGATAAAAGAAAATCCCAATTTACACAATCAAAAGCTTTGAAAAAATCAACTTTTATGGCACATATTTCCTTTTTTTCTTGATGAGCAGAAATTAATCATCTCATGAGCTAGCAGAATAGAGTCAAGGGAAGATTTTCCTTTTTGAAAGGCAGATTGGGAGGGATCCACTAGGAGATGGATAACCCTACTAAGTCTATTAGCCAGGATTTTGGAAATGATTTTACAGGAACTGTTTATGAGGCTAATAGGTCTGAAATCTTTTGGTGAACAAGCATCTTCTTTCTTAGGGATTAGGCAGATATATGAGTAGTTAATATTGTGAATGGATTGAGGATGAAGAAAGAAGTTTTGAGTAAAAGATATGACATCGTTTTCTAGGGTGTTCCAGAAAGATTGGAAAAAAAGCAGAGGAAGGCCATCGGGGCCTGGTGATTTATCTGGGTGGAGGTCAAAAACTGCTGTTTTGATTTCCTCAGAAGTGAAGGGGAGATCTAGAGAAGATAGATCTGTTGGGGTTGAGGGGTATAAAGCCTTCCAATCAACTGAAAGCCTAGCTACTGGAGGTTTACGGAAAAGGTTAGAGAAGAAATTTAAGAAGGCTCTTTTCTTGTCTGGCTCTGAGGAGATGAGACAGTCATTTTCTATGAGGTAGGGGATAAAGTTTTTCCTTCTTCTGTGGGATGCAAAGTTGTGAAAGAATCTAGTATTGTTGTCTCCCTCTCTTAACCACTGAATCCTAGACCTTTGTTTCCATTTGATTTCTTCTGAATTGGCAAAGGCAAGGATATGATCTTTCAATTCACTTCTGAGGATGGTTTCTGAATGAGAAAGAGCTCTGGATTCTTCAGTCAAGTTGAGGGAATCCAGCTGGGATACAAGAGAGGAGAAAAACTTGGGATGGGAGCTACGACTGTACCTTTTCCACCATTTGATTCTCCTCTTAATGTGCTTAAGCTTGAAGGGGAGAGAGAGGGAGGAGGTAGCTTGGGGTGAGAAAGAATTCCAGCTAGAGGAAATGAAAGGACTGAAAGAGGGGTCAGATAGCCAGAATTTTTCAAATCTAAAGAGAGGAGTAGGTTGATGAGAATTTGTATCTAAGATGATAGGACAATGGTCTGAGCATGGGGCTGGGTACGCAGACTGAACCATGAGGGGGAATTTGGATACAAATTCAGAAGACACAAGGAATCTATCCAACCTTGCTAACACAGGAGGAGATCTGCAGTTTGACCACGTAAATTTCCTCCCACACAAAGGAAGGTCGGAGATTTGAAGAGAAGTGATGAGATCATTAAAAATCTCAATATCCTTGAGGGAGCCTGAGCGACCACTCCTTTCGGCCAGGGAGAGGGTCATGTTGAAGTCCCCAAAGACCACCCAAGGAATGGAGATAGAAGATCTGATTCTACTGAGTTCCCACCAGCAGACCTCCCTGTCGGCCGAATCACAGGGAGCGTAGATCGAAGTGACAGCAAAGGACCAATTTGACTGGGAATGGGTAAGAAAAGCTGTCACTGAGAAGATACCTATAGATGAGGAGTGACACGAGAAGATGTTGTCATTCCAACCTAGAAGGACTCCTCCTCTAGACTCAACTGCATCTAAGGAAATCCAAGAAGAGATGGACCCACTCCCTAAAGACTTGAGGGTGGAGGGTCTGATAGAGTTCATTTTTGTCTCTTGCAGACCAACAACATCTACTTTGGCTAACTGTAAATGGTTCTTGACCAATATTCGCTTAGCTGGGTGATTTAGACCCCTGACATTCCATGAGCCAAACTTCATTACAAGAAGAAGGGGGTAGCAACTTGATGAACAGATGAAACTTAGGAAGGGATGGCCCTAGATACCTCTATGATTTGGATATCTCTAAGTCCCTGAGGGTCAACCGGTTCTTTCATTCCACAGTTAACAGAAATTTCTCCCAAGCGATCGATGCTAAAGGAGTGAAGAGGCTGAGTAGAAGAAGATGAGACAGATTTGCTTTTAGATTTACCTGGGTGTTTGCCCCTTTTCATCAACGCTATGTGCTTCTGAATAGGGAGGATCTTCTGGGAACCTTTCGATGATTTCTTTTTGAGGGCCTTGGAGGGCTTCTTTCTGAGCTCAAAACCAGGAGGTTGGTCTGATGAGGATACAATATCCATAGAATCAGATGATGAAATACCCATCCCCTGGTTGCCTGCTGAAGGCGAGGGAATAGATCTAGCGTCCTCTGATTGAGAAAGAACAGGCTTCAGAGACTCCCAGGAAGCCTTGTCGATCTTGATCTTCACTCCTTTAAAAAGGATCTCTACCAACTCTGGAACTGGTGATGCGTCTGGGGAGGGAGCTGTCGGCCGAGGATTCTCAGCTACCATAGGGCTCTTGCCTTTGGGGTCCTCAGGGGGAGGCTGTGGGGCTAACTCTGCTTTATCTGCCGGGGCTCTAGCTAACTTAGTGGAATCAGAAGAAACTTGCAGGGGTAAAAAGGCTGAGGGGCAGGTGTTAGAAGAATCCGGCCGAACTCCCTCATTGCGGATAAAAGCTTCGTATGTATCCCTACATTTCCCCTGGGACGAAGGGAGGGGATCGCCCACTATCCTCAGACGAACTGATCCCTCCATAATGTGAATGTCGTCTGGAGATGCGTATCTGAAAGTGATTTCTTGAGGGATTTCATTTTCATAAGTAACGAGACGCCGCCTTGGAACCCTAAGCGCCGCCTGAGATGGTTGCCTGTCCAATCGCCTTTCAAATCGCATGTTCCCTCCCCTCTCCATTGTAAGCAATATTCAATCTTCAAGATGTTGACTGGTTATAAGGTTAATCTTTCTTGAAAAGTAACATCTTCCAATAGGGGGTTGTTTGGCTGTTGTTGGTAAAAAAGTTGTGTATTTATGACACAACTTGGAAAGTTGTTGTCCACCTCATCAATTTTACTTTTATACTTTTCTTTGTTTGTTTTTTATTCCATTAGAATCATAAATTGCTTGTTTGGTTTGCAAATATAATTTTAATTGTTTGTTTGGAAAGTATAAAAAGTAGTCCTTATTCAAATGATCATATTGGTTAGAATTATTATTTATTATTTATTATTTTTTCCTGACTTCTATGTCAGCTTTCTCCTAAAGTCATGTCTTTTTTTATGAAATCACTTTACAAGCCACATCAGCATATGAAATCACTTTACACTATTTTCACAATTATAAACAAACAATTGAAAGTGATGAAAGCTGATATTGGGACCCATTTTTTTTTACACTTTTCATCCTTTTACATGGTAAAAACATACAACCAAACGGCCCCTAGATGACATAGATTCGACTCCCTGTAATTTTAAAAATTGCAAAAATGTCCGAAGGATTGAATTTACCTAAGCTTTAAAGAAAGGTAAATTACAATAGACCTACTGAACTTTCAGCATTTTGCAACAAACCCCTATGAACTTTTGTAATCAAGCTAAAATCCCGATAACTTTTTTTTTGTAGGAAATGCCCAATAAATTTCTATCCTTTGCAGATAACCCCCACGAATTAGAATCAGAACAACATCAAAAGGCATTTTGAAAGTTATTGGGGGTTTAGTGTAATTTACCCAATAGATATTGGGTTTTTCTTCAAAAGATGTTGGGTTTAGTGTGATTTTGAAAGTTTATGGGAGTTTACTGCAAAATTCCGAAAACTCATGGGGGTTTAGTGTAAAGGAAAGTAGAAATTGCATGATATAAACGAATCATTTAGTCACTTCAAGTCTAATTGAATTATTACATGTTTGTATAATAAAATAGCAGTATCATTGTAGCTGATGTTTGCAGCACTATCATTGTAGCTGATGTTTGCTGTGCTCGTTAAGTTAGCAAGGCTGGACGTTTCCTACATTATGTTATATGTACAAAAAATTGCATGATTTCAAAATGTTGTGATGTCTTCTTTCTTTTGTTTTTTTTTTTTTTTAAAATTGGGTCAATGCCCCAAGTATAAGATGTTGATGTGTCCCAACCCCCTGTACTTTAGTCTTGTGCATAAACCCAAAATACAACTAAAATTTGTGATTCATACCCTTTTCCTCTGCCAACTAAGCATGAGAAAAAAAACCTTGAAATTCCCAAAATGACCCTAAGAGCTAACAGGTTATTACCGATTTCGCCAGCCGCGTCAGCCCAAAATGACCCTAAAATCTTAGTTTTTCTCCCCTCCTTTATCTTACATTCTCATCCATTACCTAGCATAAGTTCATTCTCAAATAAGGATAAATTATCTCATAATTTTTCCTACCCATAGTTACCCCCAACCCAAACAAGCTTTTAGTCTTTAGTTCTTATTAGGATACAGACTCGTGTACCTTGAACTTATATTTTTAAGCTTGTTTTTTATTTTTTATTATTTTTACTAAAAACTTAACGGGTAGGTGATTGATTGCAACAAAAGCTAAGTTTAAAGTGCTTTACATATAAATTGAAAATAAAAAGTGACTTTTGTATAATTACATTATTTTTAAGGTGGTTTCTAGCAGGTGAAAAAAATCACCTTAATGATAATTTCCAGCATTCCTTTAGTTTGTCTTATGCCATTGCTCATGATATTAAAAACCTAAGGTCCAGTTTTAGCAGGGATCAGTATACTGTATCTTGCTAAAACAATGAAACTTGATGAATGAAGTAGAATTATGTATGATCTTCTGTTCTTCAAGATGTTGACTGGTTATAAGGTTAATCTTTCTTGAAAAGTAACATCTTCCAATAGGGGGTTGTTTGGCTGTTGTTGGTAAAAAAGTTGTGTATTTATGACACAACTTGGAAAGTTGTTGTCCACCTCATCAATTTTACTTTTATACTTTTCTTTGTTTGTTTTTTATTCCATTAGAATCATAAATTGCTTGTTTGGTTTGCAAATATAATTTTAATTGTTTGTTTGGAAAGTATAAAAAGTAGTCCTTATTCAAATGATCATATTGGTTAGAATTATTATTTATTATTTATTATTTTTTCCTGACTTCTATGTCAGCTTTCTCCTAAAGTCATGTCTTTTTTTATGAAATCACTTTACAAGCCACATCAGCATATGAAATCACTTTACACTATTTTCACAATTATAAACAAACAATTGAAAGTGATGAAAGCTGATATTGGGACCCATTTTTTTTTACACTTTTCATCCTTTTACATGGTAAAAACATACAACCAAACGGCCCCTAGATGACATAGATTCGACTCCCTGTAATTTTAAAAATTGCAAAAATGTCCGAAGGATTGAATTTACCTAAGCTTTAAAGAAAGGTAAATTACAATAGACCTACTGAACTTTCAGCATTTTGCAACAAACCCCTATGAACTTTTGTAATCAAGCTAAAATCCCGATAACTTTTTTTTTGTAGGAAATGCCCAATAAATTTCTATCCTTTGCAGATAACCCCCACGAATTAGAATCAGAACAACATCAAAAGGCATTTTGAAAGTTATTGGGGGTTTAGTGTAATTTACCCAATAGATATTGGGTTTTTCTTCAAAAGATGTTGGGTTTAGTGTGATTTTGAAAGTTTATGGGAGTTTACTGCAAAATTCCGAAAACTCATGGGGGTTTAGTGTAAAGGAAAGTAGAAATTGCATGATATAAACGAATCATTTAGTCACTTCAAGTCTAATTGAATTATTACATGTTTGTATAATAAAATAGCAGTATCATTGTAGCTGATGTTTGCAGCACTATCATTGTAGCTGATGTTTGCTGTGCTCGTTAAGTTAGCAAGGCTGGACGTTTCCTACATTATGTTATATGTACAAAAAATTGCATGATTTCAAAATGTTGTGATGTCTTCTTTCTTTTGTCTTTTTTTTTTTTAAAAAATTGGGTCAATGCCCCAAGTATAAGATGTTGATGTGTCCCAACCCCCTGTACTTTAGTCTTGTGCATAAACCCAAAATACAACTAAAATTTGTGATTCATACCCTTTTCCTCTGCCAACTAAGCATGAGAAAAAAAACCTTGAAATTCCCAAAATGACCCTAAGAGCTAACAGGTTATTACCGATTTCGCCAGCCGCGTCAGCCCACTCTCAACTCAAATCAAGTCCACCCTCCCTCGCTTCCTCCCTTTCTCTGTCTCTCTCTCTCTAAACTTAATAGGACAACACGAAATCCCCAAATCTGATCTAGGGTTTTATCATTTTAGTAAGAAAATGGCCGAAATCTACACGGCAAACCCAGATTCCCTAAATCTGGAATGAAAGGTGGCAATTGTGATGAATTTGAACTTGTTCACCACTCTCAGAAGCATATGCAAGAGTAGGAACCATCAGCGTTGAATGACGGCCAACAAGACTCGACTTCGATGACTATTAAATATTGTCCCTCGCTTTGAAGAGTGCTAAAGATTCTCCCTTGCCGTCGAAGAGTATTAAAAATCCCCCTCGCCATCAAAAACCGACCATAGACCCTCTACTCTCTCATCCCCTTTCATGTCTTTATTCACCCATGTTTCATCATCAGGGAATGGCAGCACTGACGAAGCCACCCGGACCCTGTTGGGCATGCAAAAGGGGTTACCATATAGAAAAAGGAAAATCCAAGTTTAAAACGAGATGTAGAGAAATCAACAAAGAAGTAAGTTTACGATAAATTTTCTATTTTTTGGTAAAACTGTGGAATTTGTCTTGAAAATCTTCCCTTATTCTGTTCAACATAAATATATATGTTTGGAGAGCTCATACCTAGACAATTAATTAAAAAATATAATGATCATACTTTAGTAAATTTATAAATTAAATATAAAAGTTAACAACTTCTTGTAAACAGTAACAGCTACTTGTTAATGTTATCACCCATCATGTATATCATGTATATGTAATTGGCATATGAAAATTAAAGGTTATCACTGTAACTCAATAAGTACTTGGTAAAATAAACATGTTATGAGTGTAATTTAACAAAAAAAGCGGTGAAAGTTAACATGTTCTCAATGTCATTTAACAAGTAAATTATTAAGGTTAACATGTTATCAGTGTTTTTTAACAAGAAAACAACTATAGTTAGCACGTTATCAGTGTCATTTAACAAGAAATTTGCTAAACTTAACATGTTATCAGTGTGGCTTAGCAAACATTTGGAAAAATTCACATATTCATTGTTAGGCTTAACATGTGACTGTCATACTTAGAAGACATTAAAAACTTGTAAGAATAAAGCTCAAATTTGTATCATCATAGTTGATCATACGACTCATACATATCCCCATACAGTTGCTCTTGTGCTCTCTCTTTACCCCCACCATATCTTACTGCAATTAATTCTAAGGTCATACTTTGTGAGGAACTCCTTTTGCACATCAACATGGCGAATTTTTGGACGCACGATTAAGAGTGGTTGCAATTGTGTTGTAATAAATTTACGTGATGCACGACCTGTATTTTGGCCATGCTATCCACAACTGTGTTCATTCACAAAATTCTTGATCGAAAGTCTCTTTTCATTTTTAACAAGAGAATCAAACAACATCCAATGGCACTTATAAGTTTCTTTATATCAGTAAAAAAACTCGAATACATTTTGGTTCATTCTTTGCAAATTCATAATCAAACATCTTGGCCATAGAATAGTACGATATAACTAATCTTAATTGATCGACACTTTCAAATTGTTAACCCACTTCAATTAATGTAGTATGCCACCAAGCAGATATCATTACAGTGTTATTAATAACGTCATCAGATCGCATTATATTATCACTGCACGGATTATCAGTGGAAATCCTTTATGAATTTAATAAACTGTGACTTCAATGTAATCATAATGCTAGACAAATATAAAATTTTATGTTAAAATAATAAAGACGGCCAATAGTTACCATCTGCTTATTAAAACTAACACATATCTAGTAAAGCATAACAACCGTACTAAATAGTTAACATGTATTAGTCATATACAACATTTAACCTGAAACATTACTATATACTATTCATTTCTCCCGATTTTAATTATATAAATCACAACTTTCTCAAAAAATTAACGATAACTTATATTTCATGAAGTTCCTTCTAGGTGTTTTGACATTTGAAAACATCTATGTCTATAATAGCTTGCATATGGATCTCCGCACACTCAATATTACAGTTGTGCTCCACTATACACTTCAAATCATCTTCATTCTCAATCATAAAACTGAGACCGGGGTTCTTTTCAGATTTATACATCATTGATAACGCGCCATATGGAATTTTTAACATCTCCACCACATCCAACTTCAATGCAAGGAAGGATATTGAAGATGTTATCATTGAGAACACCACCTTTCTCACCCAAGGAAACTATGTAAATCTCTGCCATTAATAAAGGGGATTTGAGAGGAGTAATGAAGGGAATGTTAGGACAAGAGGAGGTTGAAGTTCATAAATGAGAGTTTGCCACCATAAATGATCTCTATTCACAGGATATGGTAATGTGAGATGATATGGGAAAATCACCCCCCCCCCCCTCTTCTTTCCCCCCCAAAAACAAAACTGCCATTCAATCGTCCGAATTGTGATCTCGACCGAGCGCACTCATTGCCAGTTCCAAATATGGAATTCAAGCCTCAAGAGAGAGAAAAGGGATATTTTCGGGGTTTTGGGTAAAATATGGGTACAACTTGGGCTTCCATGGGTTGTGTCACATTTAATTTAATTTATAAAGACTATTGTACAAGGGCCAAAGTACGTAGTAGGGGTTGGTCCACATCAATATCTTCTATTTGGGGCATTGACACAAATTTTCCCCATTTTTTTCCTCTCTTCTTTATTCTTTGGTTAGATTTCTTGTGAGCACTCTCTCGGTAATTTTTTTCTATAGATCTATTATATGCTTAGGAAATGACAATTTGCTTATTTTACTTGTTCTCTTGATGTAGATTCTTTAATCACTATAAGAACAAATGACCACTACAATTAATTGCTGCCAGACAAGAATCAATCAGATTGTGTACTTGTAGTGAGCCAGCTCACACAAGAACTAGTTAATACGAAGAGAAAAGCAAGAATCGATATGCTCTTTAAAGTCGAGAATATGCATTTTAGGGGCTGTTTGTTTCGCTCAAAATTGAGCTGAAAGTGACGGAAAATGCCCTTTTTGAAAACTGACGACGAAAAATCTGTCAGTTTCCTTCATTTACGGCTGTTCGGTTCGTTTTGAGCGGCGAAAGAAAATGGGGCTGAAAGTGGCGATTTGCTGAAAGTTATTTTCCGTTCTAAAAACCCCGATTTTGGTGGAAAATGCTCAAATCTCGTTTCCCCCCTCCCCTCCCCTTTCACCCTAGGTTTCTGATCACCGCGCTGTTCCTTCCCTCCATCTTCTCCCGCCACCTGTTCTTGATCTTGTGGTTGATTTGGGGGATTTTGCCTAACGATCGCTGTTCTTGTTCTTGCGGTTGATTTGGGGATTTGGCCTGACGATTGTAGTTCTTGTTCTTGCGGTTGATTTGGGGATTTGGCCTGTGTTGCGGTTGATTTGCGGTTGATTGTGTTGCGGTTGATTTGCGGTTGAGTTGCGGTTCTTGTTCTTGTGTTGCGGTTGATTTGCGGTTGTTGTGCTTTCCTTGTGTTGCAGCTGCTTGTTGCTTGGGGTTTGGTTGTGTTGGCCTATTGCAGCTCTTGTTTCTTGGCATTTTGTTGTGCTTTCCTTGTGTTGCAGCAGCTGGTTGATTTGGGGGTTTGGTTGTGTTGGCCTCTTGCAGCTCTTGTTTCAACCTGCTCTCGGCCTTTGTTTTGATGCTTGGCCTTTGTTTTAATTCAGTGCATGGTTTCAACCTGCTCTCGGCCTTGGTTTCAGCTCTTGGTTGGCTTTTGGTTGGTATGCATATTTTGTGTTATGATGATGGGCTATTTTTAAGATATGCAACCAAAGTTTATAACAATAATATATTGGCGAGGCAATATATTGCAGCCAACATTGTTTTATAAACTTTATGGCGAGGCAGATAATGAAATAATGGTCTTTTCTGAGCACAACTATTATGTTGGGTGGTAATCTTACCATGGTGACCACAATCAAGTTTTCCAACTTTTTTAGTTTGAACCAAACACTAGAAAATGATGTAAAGTACTTTCACTACATATTTTCTTCTTTTTTCAAGTTGAACCAAACACTAGAAAATGATGTAAAGTACTTTCACTACATATTTTTGGGCGAAACAAACACAAGAAACATTTTTCAGGAAAGTGAAGGAAACACAAGAAAGTGAAGGAAAATCATCTATGGAAAGTGACGTAAACGAACCAAACAGCCCCTTAGAGGAAAACAAGTACTAAAGAGAAAAACAAGTACTAGAGATGTATGTATAAATATACTAAAATGCAGAAACAGAGGTAATTAAGTACTCACTTTTACAACAACTTGAGCAGCAGCAACAACAATGATTTTGACATCTATTTAGTTTTCCATGCAGTGGAAAGGACACTAACCTGAGTCGCTTTAGTTAATCAGCAGTAAAAATATATAATTTGCTTTTTTGAGGTGTTCAAGCATCTTGTACCCGATCTCAATTAACAAAAGCATTATAAAAGTAGTTTAAGATTAATGTAGGTTTATTTCTCCATCAGTCCCATGATACACCCACTCCCTATGTTAAGATTCAGAGACTTGGGGGGGAACATAAGAGAGACAAATTCTATGCTGTCAAATCATATAAATCAATCTCACATGCTTTTAAAGCACTAAACTAATGTCCTATGGATACATTTTATTAGTAATCCAGTACAAGCAATTTAAAGGTTTGTATAAACTGTAATATAAACAAAAGTACCTACTTTTGATTAACCAGCTCAAGATATTTATGAAGAATATTAATATCAATATATACTCAATATTTAATAAGAGTTGAAAAATTGCTCTGAAGGACGTGATTCACTCATTAATATATGAAAAATTGCTAATTTCATGTATCTTGCTTCTAATAAAAATTTGCCCTAAAATACATGCTTTTAGTCAAGTTCATATCTACTCCTCTGTACACAAAGCAGGATACAAAGATTTACTATTTATACTATAGTAAATACTAAAGTAAATTACTATAGCATGAATAATAAATCTTTAAGGAGGTGTTTGTTTCAAATCCCAAAATTTATGGATATGGATTTCAACATAGAATTTAAAATCCATAAATTTTTTGGTGGGTTTTGGGATCTCTAAAACGTTGTTTGTTTCACCAAAATTTTAGGATATGTAATATCAAAACTTATAATGTTTTGTTTGTTTCAAACTTAAATTGTAGCATTACAAATTTTAGAATTTGAAATCTAGAGCTGTAGCAAAAAAAAATTAGGATCACCAAAATAATAATTGGTGAATATAAGAATTTTTGGTGAGCTTACCCCCCCATAAAAAACAAATACAATTGTATTTACCCTTCAAGCAAGCCCACAACAAAAGATGAAACTGAAACTGAAACATAAGCTGACCCAAAGCATGGTCTCATATACATGTTAGCTCAGTCAATGTCACCAGCACAACCACGTCCAACAACAAATGATGTAGGAGAACAAGCAAACCTCACTTTATTTGTATGAAAATTGGATCTAGATCGTGTTACCTGTACCAAGTTTAAAGCAACCCGAACAATTCCAGCAACCAAGTTTAAATCACAAGCAACCAAGTTTAAAGCACAAGCCATCATTAACAAGTCAACAAGCAAACCCAAACAATTCCAGCAACAAAGCTCAGACCTCCATCTAACAAAATTTTTCGGCATATTCTAAACCCAACTGAACCCGAATTAATTTCACAAAAACCCCCAAATCAAGTATTTTGAAACCCTAATTTTGAAGGAAAAGGGAGGAGATATACCTGCGTGGTCGGAGAGAGGATCAATTGGAACCCTAGATCAGCAAGTGAGGTAGCCTCAGAAACCCTAAACCAATTTCAGCAAGTGAGGTAGGCTCAGCAAGTGAGAATAGCCAAAACAGCAGCAAGCCAATAAACTGAGGACCAGGTGGAGTCCGGTGAGGATGACGACGAATAGGAGTGTCGTGGAGGCGGAAAAGAGGGAACGAGGCCGAACGAGGCCTAAGGTTTTCGCGCAGAGAATGAAACGGTGAGTAAAAGAGGAGGGAGACGAAAATGGGCTAGGGGGTGATGGTATCGGTCGGTTTTAGGGATCATGGGAGTTGGGCTACTAAGGTGGACTGGGTTTTGTCAGACATCCACCAAAATCCCAGCTCAAAGTTAGAATTTAGGGGATGCCAAAATTTGTCAGATATATGCAATTTTAGAATTTCATATCCCATAAATTTTTTTTGAAACAAACAATGTTTTTGGAATCTCATAACTCAAAAAACCCATTTTCACATCCTAGAATTTGTAATCCCAAAAAAAAACTTGAAACAAACACCCCCTAAGTATAAAAGAGTAAATTTACTGTTCATGATATAGTATTTCAATGTATCATGAACGGTACCTTTTAAGTATAGAGCAATAAATATGATTTCTAATTTTAAGCATACAATAATCAAAACAAATGTATTAAACCTTAGAAGGAGACATGTTCAAAATGCAATGTTTAAGAAAATGTGTGTGTGTGTGTGTGTGTGTGTGTGTGTGTGTGTGTGTGTGTATATATAAGGTGAACTCTTGTCAACTTAAGTGGATGTCCACCAAACTTTATAGCCACTCATTTATATATATAAAAAACATCTTCATATCTTTCATGGATCCCTAGGTAACATCAATGGCTAAAAAGTTTGATGGATAACTTTTTGCTATCCACTTAAGTTGACACAAGTTTTGCTACACACGTGTGTGTGTGTGTGTGTGTGTGTGTGTGTGTGTATAGAGGAATTCTTATTGTTTTCGTCAAAAGTTGGTTTTGTTGTGGAATTCATTATATCTTCGATCGATTATAACAAATTCAAAAGAGATAGCCTTTTTATAAGACTTCTTTTACACAACAAAACGAAAATTACAACTTTTTAGAAACAAACGCAGGATCGTTGTTTGGATCGCTGCTTGCGTGGGATCTTTGCCTGTGCCGGGAGCGCTTTGACTCGTGGACCACCAAATCACAGATTCTGATTGAACCGTGAGGGGTTTAATGATTCTTCCTTCGTTTATCGAAGTAAGAATTTGAAGCGAATATCTTATCGATGTAAGATGTTCACTCTTCCAAAGATCAAGTCTGAGCTTAGATCTCTAGGACTCGCTAGAAGCTTCTTGAGGATGTTTGTGAAGAAGGAAGACTCTCTCTCTTGCTCTAATTCACCAAAACTCAAGGCTCTCTGCTCTAATCTCTCTGGAAAATGCTCAGCCCCTGTCCATGATGACCATAGGGGGGTATTTATAGCCTCCTTAGACGATAACTGAAGAAATAGCTGGTCAATAACTGTCTCTTTAGGCGCGGCAGCTGATGCTGTCGCGGCTAAAGGGCGCGACAGTCGACACTGTCGCGGCCAAAGAGCGCGGCAGTCGACACTGCCGCGGCTAAAGGGGCAGTTACACCCACGTTCATACGTGTTTGAAACAGTTCTCCCACGACCTTTAACCACCTTTTTCGTGGTTTAACTGCTTTTCCACATCAGCACACGTTCTATTTCTGATACTCCGCCACGTGGACTTTAAATAATCATCAGATAACTGTATTATAACTGCTGTAGCATCCTGCTTTAACTGCCGCGGCACCATAGGTTGCAGCGGTTAAGCCGCGACACCATAGGCTGCCGCGCCTTAGCCGCGGCACCTTGGTCTGCCGCGCCTTAGCCGCGGCACCTTGGTCTGCCGCGCCATAGCCGCGGCACCATGTCCTGCCGCGCCGCCATATGTTGCTTGATGACGTGTATATTGTTCTTCTATATCGTCTTGAGTGGTGTTTGAATGTCTGTAAGTATTTTTTGACGCCTACAGATACCCCCTCCAAAGTATTCCAGACTCATTCCTTTATAGAGGAGTCTGGGATACTTTGGATAAGATGGGTCTAACTTTTAATCCTTTCAATACTTGATTGAGTAGATCGTACGGAAGGACCCATAAATGGCTTCAACTCTTGACTTCTTCATCTTTTAGCCTATTCAGTGCTTTGTAGAATAGCTAAAATTCCTTCGGTGCTGCGTTTATCGCATGACCGTCATCGAAGTCTTGAATTAGAACTGCTATTGAAGAGTGGAGAGATAGTTTATACTCATATACTTTATTAGAGTGTTCGGGAAATAGTTTAACATCATATACCCATTAGGAGGTAATCAGGTTATTCTTGATTGATGTTTGTATGTCCATTGAGAGTTCGTCAGGTTATCCTTAAGAATATTCAGATTAATATTCTCCAGAAACTTCCTGTTGAGGGTAGGAAAACAGTTTAGACTCATGTACCTATTGGAGTAATATGGTCTCTTTTTTTGTTGGTAGATATGAACCCAATGATGGAGAGGAAAAATTTTATATTCTATCTTCTGGTCTCTTTTTTGTTGGTAGAGATAAACCCAAAATCGGATAGAAAGAATTTTATATTCTATCTCCTGGTCTCTTATTTGTTGGTAGAGATAAACCCGAAATCGGAGAGGAAGAATTTTTATATTCTATCTCCTGGTCTAAAGGAAACTCGAAGTGGGATCTCCACTTAGAGAATCTGGATTGGTTTGAATAATCCTAACTGTCATAAGGTTTGATTATACAATTCAAAGCTGGACCTTTCGTTCGCAAAATGAATCGAAAGGAGATTTTGGCTGTGATCCTAACTGTAGTAAGGTTTGACCAAGTGGGATTTTCAAGGTGATCCTAACTGTAAGAAGGTTTGATCACTCGATTTATGGACCTCTCGTTCATTGAAGGAATCTAAAGGGGATTTTGGCTTTAGTCCTAACTGTTTAAAGGTTTGACCAAATAGGAGTTTTGAGACGATCCTAACTGTTTAAAGGTCTGATCGTTCAATTTGTGGACCTCTCGTTCATGGAAGGAATCGAAAGGAGATTTTGGCTTTGGTCCTAACTGTTTAAAGGTTTGACCAAATAGGAGTTTGATCGATCCTAACTGTTTAAAGGTTTGATCGTTCAATTTGTGGACCTCTCGTTCATGGAACGAATCGAGAGGGGATTTTGGCTTTGGTCCTAACTGTTTAAAGGTTTGACCAAGATGGGAATTTGAGACGATCCTAACTGTTTAAAGGTTTGATCGTTCAATTTGTGGACCTCTCGTTCATGGAACGAATCGAGAGGGGATTTTGGCTTTGGTCCTAACTGTTTAAAGGGTTTGACCAAATATGAGTTTGATACGATCCTAACTGTTTAAAGGTTTGATCGTTCAATTTGTGGGCCTCTCGTTCATGGAAAGAATCGAGAGGGGATTTTGGCTTTGGTCCTAACTGTTTAAAGGTTTGACCAAATATGAGTTTTATGAGGGAAGATTGATCTAAAAAAATGATCGAATCTCATCTCAGCAAAAGAGTATTCGGAAATCACCGTGGGGATGTAGTGTTTATCACTTTGTTTGTAATGATTGGGTTATCCCTAAGAAAATTATATATAACATTCTTCCGAGAACCTCCCGTTACATGAACCATCCACCCCCAGCTTTCCTTACGAAATTGGGTTTATCATTATACTGAGTTACATGACCGGGTTATCCTTAAGAATATTACATGTAAAAATCCTCCAGGAACTTCCCGTGAAAGAAAAGAAACAGTTTAGACTCATATACTGATTGGAGTTTCAGGGGGAAGTTTAACCTCGTATACCGGTTGGAGGAATGAGAAGCAGTTTATACTCGTATACTCTTTGGAGTGACATGAAGAAGCAGTTTATACTCGTATACTCTTTGGAGTTAGGGGAAAACAGTTTATACTCGTGTATCTCATGGAGTTAAGGGAAACAGTTTATACTCGTGCACATAATGGAGTTAGAGTCGTTTTTACTTGGCTTGTTTCGCCGTTATGACGCCGGAGTCAATTAAGGCTTGGATTTTGTTTTTGAGTCCAAAGCAAATCTCGGTGGGATGAAGAACCCTTCTGTGGTACGCACAGTAGTTTGGATCCGTAATCCTCTTAGCTCCCTCCTGATCTTTGATAGGTGGTAGCTTAATTTTGTCATTGGCGAGAAGGTATTTCAATATGGCTGGAGCTTCATCATTTTCGAAAGAATACTCCTTTTGAAACTTCAGATCGAGAGTCGCGTTCCCATCGATTGTAGACGTCGTCGGTCGGCTTCTCTCAGGTTTCTTTCTTTTAAGAAATTGTTTAACTTGTTCACCACGTAGTTTTAACTCTTTCCAAGTTTTGGATGGTACGACCCCCAGGGCTTCCAGGACATCGATAGAGAGATTATTGTGGCATGTTTGTAGAATGAACTCCTCTGTAACAGGATCTCTGCAATTCATTGCCTTGTTACAGAAGTGCTTGACAAAATTGTCGACTGACTCTCCGTCTTTTTGCTTCTCATCTAGAAGGGTTCCGATCGACATTTCGGTGTCATCATCGAAGAAATTGTTAAGGAACAAACTTTCCATATCATCCCAACAATTGATGCTCCCTGGCTTGAGACGTCGGTACCAATCGAAGGCGGGCCCACGAAGGGTGCTAACGAATGACCGGACCATTAAAGCCTCGTTTCCAGAAATCATGCCCAAATGAGACTTGAAATAAATCAAGTGCTGAGTAGGCGAGCTTTTTCCGTCAAACGGTGTGAAGTTAATCAGATTGAATTTTGCCGGGTACGGTATTGAATCTCATTCTCTTGGATAGGGACATGGAATACCCGTCTTTTTCACTTCTTGAGCCGTCATCAAAGCATTGACTTTATTTTCAAGCTCTTTCATCTTTTCGTCATCGTCTATGTCTTCATTCGAAGGACGTTGAGGAGAATGAGTTAGGCTACCCCCTGTAAGAGGTGCCATTGAACCACCACCAATATCGTTATTAGGAGGGTGCGTTAAACCACCCACAGCGTTATTGCTATTGAGAGGTGTATCAACCATAATGACTTCATTCACTTCTGGATCACTATCATCTGCCACATTCTGAGTGTGGTGGCTGGATTCAGCTCGCTGACTGGACTCAAGAGGTTGAGGCCGTTGAGCTAGCAATTCTCTCATTTGTTGGATAGCTAACTCCATCTCTGTCCTCATTTCAGCTCTAATTTCTTTACGTTGTTTGGCTAGAGCTTCTTGAAGTATTTGAGTGAACTGATCAGAGGTGATTGTGAGTACTTCTCTGGTTTGTCCTGTGCTAGATATCGTATCATCCGAAGCGATAGCAGAACAAGTGTCCGAGAGCTCGTCCTCTGATGACTTTCCTTCACGCATTCTCTTGTAGTCCCTATGTCTGATGGCTCTTAACTGGAGTCGGGACATCCGTTTGGCAATTCTTGAATTGACTTTTCCTCTCGGGGAAAAGTCGGGATTTGATTCACTTGAATGCCATTTAGATTTTCCTTTATCAGCCATGTTGATGGTGATTTCAGGTAATTCGTCGTCTTGGACAGTTGATCTTCTCTTGCAGAAATGTCTCGGCTTAGGCTTCGATATTTCGGTGAAAAGACTGTGGAATACCGAGACTCTTCGTGAGATGGCTTCTCGTTTTGTGTAGTCACATTCCGACTGTACTGCTCTAACGAGTCGCATACAGAAACAATGAGAGCTCATTTCTCGGACAATCCTCTTTCGCGTTTTGTTCACAACCCCAGCTTGATAGTACGATTCATCGGTATGATTGCCAAAAAATCGTATCGTCTGTTGGCATGACCTCCCAGGTATGACGATGTCTTTTGGTGAATGTGTCTTCTTCTGGGGGTGTAAAACCTTGTTGCCATTCTCAGGATAATTTATTACTGTCTTTGAGCGATCCAAGGTTATGTCGGGAGTCGCACGTTTAGAACCACCCCCTTGCGGGTATGGAGTCTTAACGGGCTCCGAATGCTAATTTTGCTTAAGTCTAGACTTTAGGATCCAAACTTTGTAGAATTTTAGTGGTTCTTTGGCCACCGTTTTCTTGTTTCTTTCTCGTCTTTGTTGTAAGAGAGCACGGGCATGAGCAGCGTTTGCATGACGCTTTTGTATACGTTCTTTGAGAGTCGAGTGCGCCCTTTTGACGAAAGTCCATTCCTCCGTCATGAGTTGTGCAGAAACGTGAGTAGTTTGTCATTGAGTTGAACAAACCACTTGTTGTTTCCTCGACTCTAAGTCCGCATAATAACGAACTCCGTCGGTTTGTTCCAAGGCCTTAGCCAATTGTCGAGCACGGCACTGGCGCTGTCTCTGACGAGCTCTCTTCATCAGCACCGGTGGGCTTTGATTCGATGACTCTTTAACTAGATAAGAGTCATCGCGAGCAGAGATATTGCGAGTAGAATTCTCAGCAACAATCAGGCGAGAGTCTTTATTTGTAATGTTCGACGGATTCGAAAACTTGAAAACCTTTTTAGAAGACGAAATTTTCCTGCATTTGTGAGGCGAGGAAAACTTTGAGGATGAGGATGACAGATATTCCTCAAACTTTGCTTGGTCGAATTCATATTCAACCGTGGACTCAACCAATATCTTGATCGGCTGCGACACGACGGTCTCGACAGCGAAGTTGGCTCCCACTGTGGTCGCCAGCTTGTTTTCGTCAAAAGTTGGTTTTGCTGTGGAATTCATTATATCTTCGATCGATTACAACAAATTCAAAAGAGATAGCATTTTTATAAGACTTCTTTTACACAACAAAATAAAAATTATAACTTTTTAGAAACAAACGCAGGATCGTTGTTTGGATCACTGCTTGCGTGGGATCTTCGCCTGTGCCGGGAGCGCTTTGACTCGTGGACCACCAAATCACAGATTCTGATTGAATCGTGAGGAGTTTAATGATTCTTCCTTCGTTTATCGAAGTAAGAATTTGAAGCGAATATCTTATCGATGTAAGATGTTCACTCTTCCAAAGATCAAGTCAAAGCTCCGAATCTCAGGGATTGCCCGGAAGCCAATGAACTCAGTGCTCATGTCTGCTCTGAATAGCCCCCTCAAAAATGGCATTCGCGGGGTATTTATAACTCTAGGAAAAATCTGGATTCGCGCGACCGTGTTGTGTTCGCGCGGCGAGACAGCAAATGACTGTCCTCGGGGTTCGCAGACATGTAAAGCACTGTCTCGGGTTCCAAGCAGTAAATATTGTCGTTGGAATCCATCAAAACCTGCTCCAGCAGTTTTCTTGTAACTGTCTTCTCCACGTTTTACAAAACCTCCATTATTTTGGCAGTTCATCAACGTGATTCTCGCCCACGACGTTTCCCACGTTCTTCGAACAGTTGTGGCCACGTGTCGGCGGTTACAGAAAACAGTTTCTGATCTTTTGAACAGCTGTCTCGGGCGAGCCGAGACAGTCAACAGACTGTTCTCGAACACGACGAGACAGTAAACACTGTCTATGCCTGCGAGACAGTAAACATGTCTTCGCGTGCGCGAGACAGTCTAACTGTCTTTGTGTTCTTTTGATCTCCTCTTGAGCTGTATTTGGATATCTTTCAGTATTTTTGACGGCCTACACTTGATGTCAGACTTAATGGATCATCCACCAAAGTTTCTATCCATTGATGATTCATAAGGGATCTATGGCAAGATTGAAGAACTTATAGTATATATATATATATATATATATATATATAATAATATATATTATATATATATATATATATATATTATATATATATATACTATATAATATTATATACTATATATATACGAGTAGATAGAAAGTGTTGGTGACAAAGTCCTCTTCCCACTGTAGCTTGACATAAGTTTACCCTCAATATATATATATATAGTATATATATATATATGGTATATTATACCTATATTAGTATACTATACGATACTATATATATATATAATAGTATATCTATATGTGTTGTGTGTGTGTGTGTGTGTGTGTGTGTGGGTGTGTGTTGACCAGCCTCTTTGGCAAAATGGGTTGTTCGCTCAATGTTATTCAGGCCTCGTGCTATGTCACGATCGAAGGCGAAGCTTACATGGTAGTGACGTTGGACAGTTAATTTAGGGGTGAGCGTGGGTCGAGCCGGTTTAGGCTTGTGACTCGGCCCGTCGAGTAAAGGTTGTGCCAAGTCTGATCATTTCCTGCCCGGGTCAGAGTGGGTCAGACCTATTTTTTTGATGTCGGGTCTAGGATTAGACCATGCCCTACCACCAAAGGCCTAGGTGTGGTCAGGTCAGCTGCTAACCCAACGCCATGGGCTCGTTGGGTCAAACCGGTTTTTTTTTAACTTTTTACTAATTTTTAATTTTTAAACTATATTAACTTTGTATTGGTATCTATTAAATTATATTTAAATTAATTTTTTATTATAGTCTTTATTTAAAATGATATATATACACACACACACACACACACACACATTGAACAAAGATAAACATCACACTGAAAAACATTGCAAACACAAAGATATACATGGTTCAGACTTCAAAGGAAGAACTACATCTACAGGAAGTTAATAAATTTCATTTAGTTTAAATTTAAATTATGAATATAAGAGGAAAAAAGAAAAAATGTTGACTATTAATGTTAAATGAGCCGAAATCCTTCAAGTTATATTCATGAAATTCATCAAATTTAAACAACCTATTAGTTGTTCTCTCTCTCTCTCTCTCTCCCCCCAAAAAAAAAAAAAAAAAAAAGAGCCTCTATCTTTAGAGGAAAAAAGGCTCAATCTGGCCTGCTGTCAGCAGGCCTGTTGCCAGTTACTATTAGCCTACTGTCAGTAGGCTACAGCTAGCTAGTTGTTGGCCTGCACCCCTGTGACTAGTAGGCTTATAGCCTTATCATTTATTTTTTTGCAAAAAAAATTAAAAAGTAAAAACTAATAATTAAAATTTCGGATTGGGTCAAGGTAGACTGGGCCAGATCGATGATGGGCAGTGTCAAGGTAGGTTGGGCCTATTTCTCTAGTACCGTGTTTGGAGCTAGACGCAGCCCAACCCATGACCCGCATATATCACAGGCTAGGTCGGGTCAGCCCGCAGGTCAACCCAGTCATGCCCAACTCTAGTTCGTTTTGTAAAATGAGTTGTCAACTCATGCTTAGTATCCTTATACATATATAAATGTGTTGCGCCTCGAGAAACCAAACCAATCACCGAGAAAGATAAAGAACCAACCAAAATCAATAGCACAAACAATCAAACACCAGTTTTACGTGGTTCGGCGAGATGCCTACGTCCACGGGGTAAGGAGGGGGGAGTTTTCACTATTAGAAATCAATAGGAACAAACTAGGGTTACAATCTCTCACCAAAACCCTCAACAACTCACTCTTAATCTCTCCAATTGCTCCTAGAATAGAAGCCCAAAGAAAACTCTCTCAATCTGCTCAAATTCGTCCTTGCTCTTAACCCTAAAAAACACCCAAAGGGTATTTATACAAATCCAAAACGAAACGGGTCTGGAAACTGACCCAGCCAAAACCACTCGGGCGGCTCGACCGCGCAGGTCTCGCGGCGCATCGCGGTGGTGCGACCGCTGCGTCTCGCGGTCGACCACTGCGGTTGACCGAACACCAAACCCTGAGAGCATGAAAAACAATTACAGTCAGTCACGCGTCGACCTGTGGGTGGCGGACCGCCCATTCATCTTCGCAAACCGCAGTAGCCGACTCGTGTGCCGTTGACAGTCGACCGCCAGTCTGTCTACTGGTTCCTACCTGTTTTCCTGTAATTCTTCAATTCTCCACCTTGGCGAATGTTTCCACCAAAAACTGAGCCGACACCGATCAAAAAATAATACCTCAACTGCTGCATCCAGTACGCCATGGCAACGGACTCATGACAACGGACCCTATCCACAACATGTCGAGACCCAAACGGGAGTGTGAACACTCAACCCCAAACCAACTGTGTCTACTCACTAAATCGACTGAGCCTACACCGACTACACCAAATGCCTCACTTGCTAAGACCAAATGAGAGTGCAAACACTCACCCCAAATGTCGATGTCGTTCACCAAACCGGCTGCATCATAAAGACTGCCTACGTATCCTCTTGCCCAAGGAATCAATCCTTCACGTAGTTCACCCAATGACCTCCAAAGGCCCTTAATCCAACCTGCGGCTGATAGCATCATCAACGACCCCAATCTGAAAACAATCCAACACCTCCACCTGAGATGTAACAATGGCCGTATCCAAAACATATCCACCAGCTGCATACAAATCAACTACCTCATCATCTGCACACATAACTAAATGGCTCTCACGTTGTGCCACCTCAGCTGGAATCCCAAACAATGCAGAATGACCTGGAGTATGTGAGGAAATCCCCACCCAATGTGGAGTAGCATCACCCTCCACCCGCTGCGATATCCCTCTAATCTGATCAATACTCTCTACCTGCCGAGAGTCCAAAGTGACAAACCTGCTCAGACCAAACTCAGAAGCTCTCCACTGATAGCCGAACAAGCCTCTGAATCCTAAATGCGCAATCGGATCCAATCTCACATCCACGATATGACCAAGTGCTGGGTAGCCAAATATCCGACGCCAACCAAAAACTAAAGCAGTTCCACCAGATCTAACAACTCTATACGTAGCAGTCGGCAACCTCATAAGATGACCCAAACCTGTCGAAGCCTGAATACCAGATTCACTGCTCGACAACCAATGCCGATCCTCCTCCAGAAAAGAACGGCTCACTAAATCTGTCATCTCATCACGTCGCCCCACTGTCTCCTCTCCTCTGAAGTGTCTCCAACTGCCATGAGCTCGGCACCAATGCAAGAAAGGACTCCTACTAGAACAAGTACGACTGGTAACCTTTATGCCCATACACCTCCTCCAACTATTACGGACTACTAGGGCTTTATACCAACGGGACTTGGTTGTAACCCAAATATGCCTAGTACAATCCCTAACATAGGAAACAAAATAACGATTACCTCCCACTGATGCATACATGGAAGGCCCTCCAATGCCTGACTGAACACCTCCAATAAGACCCCTCGATCGGTGGATAGAAGTGCTGAACTCCACCTCGGTCTCCTCGCTCATCCCAATGTGCTCACAGGACTTCAATCTGCAGGTCATAGCACTCATCAACAATATGTGCACGGCATAACCAATAATATATCCCAGCACCAAACAATGCCACAGTCTAGCCAAAGAAGTCGTCAGCGCTCTATCAATCACCATGCTCCCGAGCAATTAATACAAGTTACTCCTCCTAACGCCCTTCATCATAATCATGGACCCTGATGTGACCTTGTAGGCGTCTAAAAATGCCTATGGGTGTCCGCACACAGCTCGAGACAGAGAGAAGATGATAAACATCGCTATTAGAGTCGCAGGAGCTCGTTTGACAACGACAAATACATGAAGTGAGTCGACGGTTCATACGAAGCAACGGAACTTCGGAATAACGGAAACGAGAGCTGATCGGGAGCCCCACGTCGTTTACAAAAGGCGGAGCACCCCTCGTGTCCCATTTATTCCAAATATGATTCAATTATGGGAGCCTGTAGATCTCCTCGTTGGCTTTCCAACGCATCTTGAATCACCTCATTCCGAGGTCGGATGAGTGAGTTAAGGCTAATACAGTAACCGCGGGTCGGATGGTTGCTACAGTGTGCGGGTCGGACTGGTGCTACAGTACCGCGGGGGTCAGATTAGCTGCTACAGTAACGTGGGTCGGATTAGCTGCTACAGTGACGCGTGTCGGATTGGCTGCTACAGTAACCGCGGGTCGGACCGCGCTACAGTGATCTGACCGCACAAAGAAGTAAAGTTTTGACTATGCTGCGATTTGAATCTGAAAAATCTCAAAACATAAAAGTTGTAGATCTCTTCGTTAGCTTTCCAACGCATCTTGAATCAGCCTAATCGGAGGTCGTACGAAAGAGTTATGACTAAAATACCACAGATATCTCAAACTGACCCGCGCTACAGTAACAGCGGGTCGGAATTTTCCGACCCGTGCTACAGTAACAGCGGGTCGGAATTTTCCGACCCGCGCTACAGTAACCGCGGGTCGGATTTTTCCTGCGCGCACTGTTTCGACCCCAGTTCGGTTTTTGACAGTTTTTCTCGGGATTTGGTCGTTCCTGAGCATCCAAACAACTGACTTGATATCATCCCCAAACGTGGTTAGGCTGTTGTTAACTGAAGATAGAGCCAAATCACTTGTTCTCATCCAAATAACCGCATTCGGGGTCTATAAATATGAGTCAAAGGCCTCCATTTTTCAGGGGCGATTGATTATCAAGACGAGGAGGTGCTGCCGGATTGTGGAGTCAAAGGAGCACGAATTTCAGCGAGGGTTGACAGATCTTGGCGAGTTCTTCGGCATAAAGAAGGAGAGTTCGAGAGATCCGACGCCCGTTCCCGTCCGTCCCTTGAGATTAGGCTTGGTCTTAATCTCGAGAAGAGTCCTGATTTCGCTTGGTCGATCTCAACGCTTCAAATCAAATACTTCCTCGGTGAAGACGAAGCTCTGCCGAATTTTTCATCAACCGGATCCAGATCAAAGGCGGTCCACGGATAAACCCCGACACAGGCAAAGATCCTACGCAAGCAGAAGACCGATAAACGATCTCCCTACGTTTGTTTGATAAAGTTGTACACTTGTTTTATTTTCATTGTCAATGAAAACAGTAATTTTCGACGCAAACAAACTGGCGACCACAGTGGGAGCCAACAGCTTCGCTGCCGGAGCTGTCGTGTCACAACCTCGGATCTGCATCCCGGTTGAAGAAGTGGTCGAATACGAGTTCGACCAACTGAAGTTCGAGGAATATCTGTCGTCTTCCTCCTCCAGATCCTACATATTTTTCTCTTTATTTTACCTTTTTAGTTATATTTTTCTTTCCTTTTGTTAAAAAAAATTTTGTTAGTAAAAAAAAATTCACTTGCCAAATTAATAGAGTTAAGTAATAATTGATCAAATTGATAGATTTTAAATTTTCTAATTCTTAGTTAGTGACATTTTCAAGTTCACCTTTTATGATAACTCCAAATAAAATTCTTAAGAAATGATTTTTTAACTAGTATACTTTACTTAAGTCTTACCTTGGATTTTTAATTAAAAATAATAAAATTTTTGCATGCTTAACTTAGAGTTGAAAATAGTTTTTCAAGTTATCTTGATTTACACAAATTTTTTTTTAAAGACTATATATACTTACACATATATATATTTTAAAAATAAAACTATGCCGCCATCGATGCAGGCATCGATGCCTGCCCTTCTCCTTTTGCTGTCTGCAGCTTCTTCTTGTTGTCTGCATCAAACTTGGAGGCCAAAATCCAAAACGGCAGCCGAAAAGATCGAGAATCGCGGGTCACTTGAATTTTGAGACCTGGGGAATGGACATTGTTGGTCCTATAAATCCCCCGTCGGTCAAAGGTGACCGATTCATCCTAGCAATTACCGACTACTTCTCCAAATGGGCTGAGGCAGTTCCACTCAGAGAAGTTAAAACGCTTCATTAAATTATGGGCTTTTTGTTGAGAGATGAGGGTTTTGAGATTAACCTGCAATTAAAGATAAAAATAATTATTAGTAGTATATTTATTCATATAAAATAGATAATTAGGGTATAAAATTATAATAAAATGTGATTATCAAATACCCCCACACCTAAACTTTTGCTAGTCCTCTAATAAAGAAAATAAAAAGAAAATCCTAACTCACTTTCACAGGAATCGTGGTTGTATTTAGCGTATACAACAAGCCTTTAAACCCCTAGGTTACCCCCCACAGCAAATGGATTGGCCGAAGCCTTCAATAAGACTATCATAAAGCTTTTGTCAAAACTCGTGAAAAATAATAAACGAGACTGGGACGACAAGCTTGGCGCGGCTCTATGGGCCTATCGGACCACGGTGCGCACACCGACGGGAGCGACCCAGTATTCACTGGTATACGGATGTGAAGCCGTTCTTCCATTGGAGATTCAAATCACATCACTTCGAATTGCCCTCGCGACTCAAATGACGACCGAAGAGCAACATCAGAAACGCCTTGAAGAACTTGAAAGGCTAGATGAGAAGCGTTTAGAAGCTCAACAGCATATCGAATTCTACCAAGCCAGAATCTCTCGAGCTTTCGACAAAAAGGTTCGACAACGGAGTTTCAAAGAAGGGGATTTGGTTTTAGCTGAGAGGCGGCCTATGATCCTTAACTCCAAGAAGAAAGGCAAATTTGAACCCAAATGGGAAGGACCATTCGTAGTAGAGACAGTCTACTCGAGTGGCGCATATCGCCTAGTCACCAAGGACGGCGACCGGCTTATGATGCCGATAAACGGCAAGTTCCTGAAAAAATACTATCCTTAGTATCTTCAAGATAACTAATGTATCGGGAAGTTCCCGGAAGAAATACCACATGGGGTATTCTTAGGGATAACCCAGTCACTGTAGAAGTGATGAATAAAAAATCCACGTTCGAACTCTGAATGTCAGAATGTTTCTTCTTATTATTGTCAAATTCTCTAACTCTAATGAGTTATTTTTGTGAGGCGAGATCCAATCCTTTGACAGGTTAGTCTTTCCTCACCAAACCATCCGCCGATCAAATTAATCGACGGTGGACTCACCAAAATTTCTATCCGCCAGTCATTGGCAATTCTCAGACTCAACATGTTAGGTCCTAATCACTTAGCATTAAAGTCATCCTTTGAGTGATAGTACGAGTTGATATTTTCATTGCTACCTGTATTCCACTCTCTTTGCTTTCAGGTCAAACCTATAAAAGTTAGGACCAAAGCCAAATTCCTCTCTCGATTCCTTCCATGAACGAGAGGTCCACTTTTATTTTGAACAATCAAACCTATAAAAGTTAGGATTGTTCCCAATCTCACTTAGTCAAACCTACAAATAGTTAGGACTGAGACCGAGTTATTCCTTTTCGATAAACGAAAGTCTGTCTTTGTCCTTTTTCCCACCAAACCTATAAAAGTTAGGGTCGAAATTGGGCTTTCTCCTCAATGAATGAGGGATTCTTTTGGACCAAACGACCAATCCTATAAAAGTTAGGGTCGTTTGAATCTTTCCGATTCTCGGAGTGGAGATCCCACTCTTAGTTTCATCATTTCGGATTCTGGGGGTGGAGATCCCACCTTGAGTTTCCTTTCCAACTGGAGATAGAATATAAAATTCTTCCTCTTCAGTGCCGGGAGATAGAATATAAAATTCTTCCTCTTCCATTTTCCAGTCTGTCTTTACTCTGAGAAAAGACACAATTCCCAACTTCCAATCCGTGCACTTTGTGCACGGGGAATTTTATCTCAACTCCTAAATAGAGATAAGCCTACGCCTAACACGCGTTGCCGGTTTAGTCTTTCACCGATTGAAAAAGATACCAGAGTATAATTTTGGGGACTTTTATCCCAAATCCTAAGTAGGGATGAGTCAACGCCTAACACACGTTGCTGGGTACCTTTTCCCATAAGAAATGGTGAAGTCTATGTATTCAAAATCATAGCACAAAGTCTAAGAGAAATAATTCTTTTAGCGCAACGTCACATGTGAGACGGGATTAAAATTCACATGCTAGCCCGATTCAAACGATAATCGGTAAAGGCACATCAAACCCGTTGATGGCTGAGAATTTGCCAAAAATTCTATAAACGTGAGTCATTGACGTATCAGCTTCATTAGTTGATCTCGAGAATTGAGCATCCAACGACTTCGGGATAAGATCCATACATACAGATGAATCAGCTTTAATAGTTGGTCCTGCAGCCCAACATTTGGGACCGCCACGCTCGAATACCTTAAGAGCTTAAACTGTGTAGACTTTAACAAAAGTCAACGCCACACAACGCGTTACAGTAAAGATCGATGCCAGTCAATGCATCAGCAATCTTGCCAAATTAAGGAAAACAATGATTTCAGGGAATTCAATCAGATTCAGATATGAATTTCTGACGAAGATGATCAGTTCAAAGTCAACTCAATGGAACGAGCTAAGTTCAGAAACTTACACACCAATCTCAGTTTAAGATTTCGACAACGGTCAGACGATAAACGCAACGCCGGAAGAACTTCATCTATTCGATGAAACAATGAATAGATTGAAGGCTGAAGAAATTAAGGATTGAGATAGTTCAAGGTCACTCTACAAAATTGCGGAGATGGCCTATCTTATCCAAAGCATTCCATATTCCTTTATAAAAGAATGAGTCTGAAATATTTTGGAGGGGGTATCTGTAGGCGTCTAAAAATGCCTATGGGTGTCCGCACACAGCTCGAGACAGAGAGAAGATGATAAACGTCGCTATTAGAGTCGCAGGAGCTCGTTTGACAACGACAAATACATGAAGTGAGTCGACGGATCATACGAAGCAACGGAACTTCGGAATAACGGAAACGAGAGCTGATCGGGAGCCCCACGTCGTTTACAAAAGGCGGAGCACCCCTCGTGTCCCATTTATTCCAAATATGATTCAATTATGGGAGCCTGTAGATCTCCTCGTTGGCTTTCCAACGCATCTTGAATCACCTCATTCCGAGGTCGGATGAGTGAGTTAAGGCAGTTACAGTAACCGCGGGTCGGATGGTTGCTACAGTGCGCGGGTCGGACTGGTGCTATAGTACCGCGGGGTCAGATTAGCTGCTACAGTAACGTGGGTCGGATTAGCTGCTACAGTGCCGTGGGTCGGATTGGCTGCTACAGTAACCACGGGTCGGACCGCGCTACAGTGATCTGACCGCACAAAGAAGTGAAGTTTTGACTATGCTGCGATTTGAATCTGAAAAATCTCAAAACATAAAAGTTGTAGATCTCTTCGTTAGCTTTCCAACGCATCTTGAATCAGCCTAATCGGAGATCGTACGAAAGAGTTATGACCAAAATACCGCAGATATCTCAAACTGACCCGCGCTACAGTAACAGCGGGTCGGAATTTTCCGACCCGCGCTACAGTAACCGCGGGTCGGAATTTTCCGACCCGCGCTACAGTAACAGCGGGTCGGAATTTTCCGGCCCGCGCTACAGTAACCGCGGGTCGGATTTTTCCTGCGCGCGCTGTTTCGACCCCAGTTCGGTTTTTGACAGTTTTTCTCGGGATTTGGTCGTTCCTGAGCATCCAAACTGACTTGATATCATCCCCTAGCATGGTTAATCAGTTATTAACTGAAGATAGAGCCAAATCACTTGTTCTCATCCAAATAACCGCTTCTGAATCTTATAAATACGAGCTCGAGTGCTCATTTCTGAAGGGCGATTGATTATCAAGACGAGGAGGTGCTGCTGGATTGTGGAGTCAAAGGAGCACGAATTTCAGCGAGGGTTGACAGATCTTGGCGAGTTCTTCGGCATAAAGAAGGAGAGTTCGAGAGATCCGACGCCCCTTCCCGTCCGTCCCTTGAGATTAGGCTTGGTCTTAATCTCGAGAAGAGTCCTGATTTCGCTTGGTCGATCTCAGCGCTTCAAATCAAATACTTCCTCGGTGAAGACGAAGCTCTGCCGAATTTTTCATCAACCGGATCCAGATCAAAGGCGGTCCACGGATAAACCCCGGCACAGGCAAAGATCCTACGCAAGCAGAAGACCGATAAACGATCTCCCTGCGTTTGTTTGATAAAGTTGTACACTTGTTTTATTTTCATTGTCAATGAAAACAGCAATTTTCGACGCAAACAGACCTTCAAGCAAGAATCCGCCAAGGTCACCCTATAGCCTAATGCCTCCAATACCCCAAGTGAAATGATGTTCTTCCTCAATTGAGAAACAAACCTCACATCAGCCAACTCCCGGATCATCCCGTCACTCATCCGAATCTGAACGGTACCAATACCACCAATAGGGCATCTGTGATCATTACCCATGAGAACATCATCCCCTCTTTCTAACTCCTGAAAGCTAGAGAACCAATCCCTTCTAGGACATATGTGGTAAGTAGCACCAGAATCCAACATCCACTCGGTGGAGTCGGCAACATCAACTGACGGAAGAGCTGGGCACGAATACCCCGAAGAATCTGAATCTGAAACGTCACCACTAGCCTTGGCAACATTCACCTCTAAAGCTTGAACATCTTTCTCCTTATTCTTCACGGCTTGCAATTTTGGGCATTCGACTTTCCAATATCCATCCTCTCTGCAAAAGGCACACTGATTCCTACCAACTGCAGGATGCCCCCCTCTAGACTGCGACCTCCTACCACGGTTTAGACTTCTAGCTCTTGCAACCAATGCCCCGCAACCGGCTCAATGGAAGTCTCATTGTCCTTCTTTCGAAGTTGATACTTCACAAGGGCTGCGGTGACCTCACTATACGAAAGAGATGTCTTCCCATTAATAAGAGTGATGACGAAGGTCTCATATTCCTCGTCGGGCAAGGAACTCAATAACAACAATGCTTTATCCTCATCTTCAACAATGACATCTACGTTCGCCAAATCTGCAAGTAGATTCATGTAGTGGTTCATGTGATCACTAATGGATGTCCCCTTCTTTAATTGGAAGCGATAAAGCCTTCTCTTCAAATGCAAACGATTTTCGACACTCTTCGTCAAATATTTGCCCTCTAGGACCTCCTAAATCTTTTTTGCCGAAGTTTCATTCATCACATCATATTTTAGATCTTGGGTAAGACAAGACCTAATCACACCACACGCCGTTCTATTCATTTTATTCCAAACATTTTCATCAACGTCGGCCGGTTTCCCGTCCAACTCCAATGTATCTTCCAAATTTTGCGCATTTAGCGCATCCATGACTTCGCATCGCCAAAGTCCAAAATTATTTGTGCCGTTAAACTTTTCCACATCTATTTTTATAGAATGTATATTCAAACTTTGGACGGCCTTCACACCAGAAGAACTCTCCCCACTTTTATCCTTTTTAGCCATATATCTCAAAGCACCCAAACAATTGAGGAACAAATAGGAAATAGATCCAACTTGAAAAAAGATAGAAACTTTACCACAAAGATCCAATCTTTATCACCAATCTAAGCTCTAGATGAACTTCCCAACTGATGTATACCTCCAAAAAGCCCAAGCGTTGCCCGAAGCTCTGATACCAATTGTTGCGCCTCGAGAAACCAAACCAATCACCGAGAAAGATAAAGAACCAACCAAAATCAATAGCACAAACAATCAAACACCAGTTTTACGTGGTTCGGCGAGATGCCTACGTCCACGGGGCAAGGAGGGGGGAGTTTTTACTATTAGAAATCAAGAGGAACAAACTAGGGTTACAAATCTCTCATAAACCCTCAACAATCAACTCTCAATCTCTCCAATTGCTCCTTCAAAAACTCCTGCCTTGCATACCCTAAAAACACCCAAAGGGTATTTATACAAACCCAAAACGAAACGGGTCTGGAAACTGACCCCAGCCAAAACCGCTTCGGCGGTCGACCGCGCAGGTCTCGCAGTCGACCGCGGCGGTCGACCGAACACCAAACCGAGAGCAGAAAACAATTATAGTCAGTCGCGATCGACCGCGGCGGTCGACCGCCTTCATCTCCGAAACCCAGTAGGACTGTGTGCACGTTGGCGGTCGACCGCGACGATCGACCGCCAGTCTGTCTGCTGGTTCCTACCTGTTTTCCTGTAATTCTTCACCCGGCCCCACTGTAGATCACCCCCCCTATCCCCCCAAAAAAAAAACACAAAAAAAAACCACGCACGCGCCCAGGCACCAGTGCCCAATTGCTGATAGATCCCTATTAGTTCTACTGTTGCAGATAAGATCCTTTGTAGTATCACCCAATTGCGGGGAGACGCTGCATAGATATATTTTGGCTATTTTACCATTAAGAGGTCCATTAAAGATAAAATATTTTTCTCTTTCTCCGAGGGTAAAAGAGTCAAAAAATTCACTCAAGGATCTATCTACTGCAATAGAACCACAGAGGGTCTATCTGCAGTTGGGGCTAGTACAAGGGGTCAATCCACAATTAACCCACTTCAAAAAGAGAGTTTCCGCTTATTTATGATAGCATTAGAATGATCACCAATAGTGCTTTAATAGAAAGGAATGCAGGCAATATTTATGAGCTCGCATTTGAATATTGAAATCTCATGATTTTATCATACTGTAACGTATAAAGAAATGTTTCGAGTTCATTATAAAATTTGACTTTAGCTTATGTGAATTTTCAGCTAGGTGTGGATATCGGTTCATCGACGGTTGCTAGGGGAGTAGTGAGTCTTGTACTTGGTTACTTGACTAACCTGGTGATAGAAATGGCATTTCTGGTTCAGGTAAACTTCAGCTCTGTACCACAAGGCTTTTTTTTATTTTTTTGGGTAAAATTCAACAAACCACCTTGAACTCTGGGTGTTTGCACAAAGCTGAATTAGAGAAGATTTTTTTCACTAAATTGTCACGTCTGATGACAGCTAGACTAAGGTGTCATCTGCAAAGGGTTTTGCATAAAGCTACCATTAACTTTTTATTGGCTACATTACCAGATTGGTATTTTATTTAGATGTCTTTTACCAATAAGGCATTTTAGATAGCCAACTCTGTATTAAGGCATTTTAAATAATCCAAATGCGCAACAAGACCCAAATTTTCATCACCGGCCAATTTTCCCGCGAGAATTCATCACGTCCATGCTGCATGATCACTAAATCTGTGTCGGAGCGCTAAGCTGGAGCTTCATTAATTACGTGGCAGGGGTTAGGCAGGTCAATAACTAACCCTAAAATCCCCAGTTCTCCCAAATTGGATAATTAGCCCAAATTTTGAAGGATATTATGCGAAGTTCTCACCCTACTCAATTTGCCCATGCTTTCCCCTTATCAATTTTCGTTTAGATTCCTCCATTCGGAAATCTCCTAATTTCAAATCATGTCCAAAGTTGGCCCCAATTTGAATCTGAATCCCAAATTAAAGAGCCCCTACTTCTTTCTCCACTTCAGCAAGTCCTTACCACATCACCAACTAAAAAACGACATCAAGTGCACGCACGTGATGGGTTCTTGCTGGCAAATTGACTGCCAGTGACAATTTGAGACTTGATGCATCTTTGGATCATTTAAAATGCTATAATGTAGAGTTGCCTATTTAAAATGCCAAAAGGGCCTAAATAAAATACCAATTTGGTAATTCAGCCAATTTTTATTAAAGAAACTATCATGAATATTTTTCACTGAAGTATCATTCTTGACGAAAAGTAGGTTAAGGTGACAATTGCACTTATGTACTTTATATATCTTCTATTTTACTCTCTCCTCTCCTATTTATAAAGTTCTTCAGATCTTGTATCGCAGCCGTTAACACTGCAGCAATAATTTTCAGTAGTTTATATATTTTTTTTTAACAATTTTGAAATTTCAGAGTAGTTTTCTCTATTAAAGAATTTTATGGTCGTTTTGTGCATAACTCCTTAAATCCATGGTAATTTTTAAGTATACCCTAAATTTTGGTCATCTCCCTAATGAAATGAGCCATTTTGCAGGGAAATACCGAGGAAGAGCTCCCTGAATTCCTCCTCGGAACCTGCCGCTTGAACCACCTTGATGCTGCCAAAGCAGTATCAATACCACCATGGTGACCTTAAGGTGAATATTCAACTCATCTGCAAGGATTTAGACTGCCGCTTAAATAATCCATCCATATTTACAAAATTACGCCTATGTCTCAGTATTTGCAAAACTACTCCCTGCTCATCAACATCGGAAAAAAAAATAACCCCCTCCCCTGGTCTAACATTGTCACTTACTAAATGGTTTTATGGGTATTTTTTTCTATTGTTTTACACTTTGACAAATCAGCCCAGATCTAATCCCAAAACCTTTTGATAAGCGGCAGCGTTAGTCTGGGGCCAATTTTTCTTCCAATGGTTGATGAGTTTTGGGTAGTTTTGCAAATACTGAGATTTGGGGGTAAGTTTGCAAATATATATGGATGATTTAAGGGATGAATATACAAAACCCTTTGAATGTATCACAAAATCTGAAATTCGTTCTTTTAGCAGAGTTATTTTCCGATGATACCAGTCGTTCGAAGATCGAAAGGGGGATTTATGTATATTTTCAGAAGAGATGCTTCACTGAATGTAAATATTATTGCCTTTTGATGAGTTACCACAATTCTTTCATTATAAGAAAAGACCAAATTAAAGGGATTCAGGCAAAAGGGGTTTGTGGATTATGGTGAGATTGTTATGTTTTACCTCCACATGTAATTTTAACCGTTGTCAAAATTAAATCAAGTTGGCGTAAACAGTGGAGGAAATTTAACCATTATATATTTGGACTGTTAACTTCAAGGTGGTGAGAGATCAACTCTCTTGAAGTAGTACCCCATGTATAAAAGTTACTTTCAAGGATATAGAGATTTAAGCTGGTGATAAACTGAGCCACACTCTTTTTGAGTTTCTCTGTACTTGTTTAAGGTGTAAGATTATTGGAGCCTAGGCAAATTTTGAGTTTATTTAAACTATACATAATGAAATATTATGTGAATTGTCAATTATGTGTTTTGACCAAATTTTTTTTAATTAAAATCCTATCATTCAGTGCTTACAAGATAAAAAATTAGGCAAAAAGTGTTTTTCTGACAGATGACTTGATATTTAATTCAGAAATGTTTTAGTGACATTAATGGCCTGACTCGTTCATTTGCTGCCATTGTGATGCTTGATGAGTGGAAACAAACCTAAAGTTTATTCACAAGGAACAATAGTGCCTTGCACTTGATTTAATCACCAACTTGCATGCAGTTCTATGATATTGGGACTCAAAGCTCTTTGGATGAAAAAGATCTTCAGCCAAATCAGCTGGTCTGCTATAAACTTGTATTCAATTTAATTAACTTGGAGCTAATTGCCAAACCACAAATGATTTCTAACTCAAAATGATTCCCTCCACCAAAACTTAGAAAGAGCTAATAAAGCAGAACAGTAGATTACCACTCTATTGTGTCTCATCAATTTCCTTTAGCAAATAATTACATGCAATGATATTGAAAGGGAAGGAAAATTATATCCAAGTATAAGTCAGTCTCCCACCTTCATTTGCAGTGCTGATGCCACTGTTAACTCCCCCAAAAAAAAAAAAAAAAATCCAATGGTTTTCACAACAGCATCAGTGGTGCACTAAAAGAATTAACAACACTCTGATCTGTGTATTAATTTTCAAAATCCCTGTATTACACTGATTCAAAAGTTACTACTGAGTATCAAGCGCTGTATGCTACTCTATACGGATAAACTTAACCCTCAATCAAGGGAATATTATAGCTTGCAGTATGGACTTGATTAATGAAACAGCAAATTCTTGCTGAGGGTTTGCTTTCTTATGATGTGATATCCTCTCTTGCTCACTAAAAATAAGTTAAACACCCATCAAATGGTTAACCTAACGTTAGTCAATTAATTAACCATCACCTAACGAGGTAGGATATTCCATCCAAAAGAAATAAAAACGAGTTGGGTATACAGTTTATACTCATTGATAACCCACATGTTAGGTTAAGATGATGCAAATCTACCAATCAACAGATTGGATGAAAGATATATTTAAGGAGCACAAGCTTAAAGCTGAAGTATTCCCCTGTCAATCTCAAAACCCTATCATGATGCTTATTCCACCTACCAACTTGTATTACAAGCTGGCCATGTGAATGCTTTAATGACTTTTAACCCCTTTTCATTTAACCCTTGTTATTAAAAATTCTTTTTCTTAAGGGTGTTGCAACAGGGATCGAAAAACATATGACCCTACATGGGACATGTGAGGTGTCGGCTCCCTGTCCCATGGTGCACCGTTCATGAACAGTGCACCATGGCGACACCTCACATGTCCCATGTATGGTCCTATGTTTTTGAGTCCCTAAAGCATTTTTCTTTTCTTAATTACAAGGTTACAGTTTACCTACCCCCACCCAAAAAAAGAAGCATGCATTCTCTTAAAGATCAATAAAAACTTTGTATATTCACAATATAATTGAGTCCTTTGTTAAGATTTTTGTTCATTCTTCAATTACATTGAGCATAAAAACGGACAATCTCAACACGATTTATAAGAAACACTTCATCTCTTTGCTTGGAAACAAAATCTCCAAATAATGCTAGAAAAAGAATACATATAATGACTATAAGAATGAAACCATCAATAGTTTTTTTTTTTCTCCCCTACTAATCAATTGACTGCAAAAAGAATACAATACATCAAGCTGAAATATCTTAAAGCTAGACCCCCTAAAAAAAAAGATCATATACCCCCCTTCCTTTCTTCTAAACCTCAACCTAAGTATTCTCCACCCATTTTCCTCAATTCCTCATCTAAAATCCTAAACCCTCAAATTTCACTTTCCCATCTGTACAAAATAAGGGGACCCCACTAAAAAACCCGAAAGGAAAAAAGAAAAAACAATAATAGTAACAGCAATAAAATGACTCTCAAATCAAACTCAACACACTGAACTCCCCTCTAACTCCTCCTAATGTATGCAAGAAGGTCACAATTCTTGGCCGCAGGAGTGCACTCCGGGGACGGCGACACGGCCACCGTCTTGTTCCGCATCTCGACGACCTTCTTATGCGAATTTGAGTGAATGGTCGGCACGAACGTTGGGCTAGCGGCCGGCC